>NW_028318071.1:3922812-4251875 GCF_062004578.1 Staurois parvus
ATATTTGCATAGCTTGGAGCAAATCTTGCGCCCATAGCCGTGCCCTGAATCTGGCGATAGTGTTTGTCCAGAAAGGAAAAATGATTGTGCTCTAGGGCAAATTCAATGCAGTTGTATAGAAATTGGATTTGTGTGTGATGGAGTGGTGAATTTTTGGCTAGAAAATACTGAATGGCTCGGAGACCATGATCATGTTTAATGGACGTGTATAATGATACTACATCCAAGGAAAGCCATCTGTACCCCTCTTCCCACTTATAACCTGCCAGTATATCCAGTATGTGACTGGAATCTTTGACATAGGATGAAAGATTTGACACTATATCTTTAAGGAAGTGATCGATATAGCTGCCTAGATTGCTTGTCAGGCTGCCTATGCCAGAGACAATGGGTCTACCAGGGGGATTGTCTTTATTCTTATGTATTTTGGGAATGTGATAAAAGAATGGGGTGGTAGGATGTTTAACAAATAGAAAGAGAAATTCTTTGGTTAGTATTTCTTCTGTTAGTGCTGTTTCTAAAAGTAATTTGTATTTAGATTGATATTGAACTGTGGGGTCATTGGATAGGACTTTGACCGTCATTAAGGAGTCTCAGGGCTTCAGTAATGTAAGTATCCCGGTCTTGAATGACTAGACCTCCTCCTTTATCAGCTTGCCTAATTACCACATCCTTGTTCTCTTTGAGGATCTTAAGTGAGATTTTTAATGGGTCCTGTTGTAGGTAATGTCTCCGTGTGAATCCGTTCGTGTTACAGATTTTCTTAAAATCCGTTAGTACTGTCTCATAGAAGGTAGGTACAAAATGACCCTTAACCCAATGCGGATAGAACGTGGATTTGGGTTTGAACCCCGTATGTATGATTTCTCCCTGGGAGGCAGTCGCCATCTCTGTGAGGGTGAGATATTCTAAATCACTGTCCGTAGATGCACCTTCCGTATAAAGATCTTCTAGGATGTTTATGATAGGCTTTTCAAGTGAAACGTCTAACACGGGAGAATTAGGTGGAAGGTGTACACTGTTGGCACTGTCCGTGGTAATATCATTTTTGAGCAGAAAAAATCTCTTAACTGTCAGATTCCGAATAAACTTGTTTAGGTCCACAAACAGTTCAAACAAGTTTAGTAAAAAGGGTAGTGAGCGCTCTCTTAAATGTCAGCAGCTAGAACACTGTAGGCAACCATAATGCTTTAAAATATATCAACAATTCTAGAACAACAGAGTGCAGCGCTTAGCGAAGTAAAAAAGTCACTAAATAAATGTCCACAGTAGTACACTGTACAAATACGAATTCCCACGGCTCCGTCTAATAACAGAAATGCGCACTCACCGGAAACGCATGGGTTATGCGCGTGTGTGATCATGCATCACAAGCAATAGGTACATCTGAGGTCAGGCAGCCAAGCATCTCCCTCACGGTGGATCCTCACAGACTCTAAGCTCAGGTACAGGGGTCCCTTTAAGGTCAGCCCGGCGTTCCTTGTAAAAGAACTTCCTCTCAGGATGGCAAAGGTGTTTATTTCTGTGGGGGTGATAGCTCCAAAAAGGAGCCCCAGAACACAAATGCCAAAGATAGTGTAGTATGTCCAAAGTATTTATTATTTTAAAACATAACACAGGGCAGTATGCATGTCAGACCTTAAACACCTGTGTTTGAAGTCTCACATGCATACTGCCCTGTGTTATGTTTTAAAATAATAAATACTTTGGACATACTACACTATCTTTGGCATTTGTGTTCTGGGGCTCCTTTTTAAAGTTCAAACAAGTTAGGTGGGTTGGGAGGTGCAAAATTGAGACCCTTTTTCAGGAGTTCAAGTTCTGAGTCAGAAAAGATCGATTTTGATAGGTTGTAGATTTTAATGGTAGAGAGGGGAACTTTACTATTTATCTCCTTCCTCTTTTGGTGTCTCTTTCCCCCTCTCTTTCCTCGTCTCGTCCGCTTTCTCTCTTTTTCCTTGGGGGAATTGATGGTAATGTTTGATCTAATGGGGCTGCGGACAATGAATGGTTCGCAGCCGCTTCCCTTAAAAAATGAAATTGATTTTGGTCTGAATGTATATGACCATGACCATCAGTATCCAATGGTCCCTTTGGGCCCATGTAGTTTAGGTGACTGGACACATGGTTGGAATCTTGGTGAAAACTGGGACAGTTCTGAGCTGTTCTATAGTTGTAAGGAGATAGTGGTTCCAATGTTATGTTTTCATGGGCTAGTGACCCCTTGTAATGGGTGCCCGTGTGGTTCCTAGTGGATGATGATGCTGGGCTATTGGGGTGATTAGTGTGTAATGAATGAGTTTTGTGGTGCGTGGATTTATATGACTGCTTGGTGGGATGATGTCCCTTGTTAGTAGCATGTTGATTTCTATTATGTGTGTAGGAGTTATGATAATGAGTCTTAGACTGATTATAGGTAGGTTTGGAGCCTTTATACAAATTTTTTAATTTGGAGGGCCCTTGTGAATTGTGACCTGATACATTGTTTGAGGTTTGAGGTCTGGGTGGGTATGTATTGTTCCATAGGGTATTGGACTGTGGAGCAGGTGCACTGGAAGACTTCTGTTTCCAATTGAACTCACACCCATGTGAGTAATCTAGTCTATCCCTTTCAAATTTGTCTGATTTATTACTAATAGTGTTAGTTTCAAAATGCATAATCTGATCATTGACCTTGGTGTCCCATTCATTGAAGGTAGGGATATCAGTGTATGCAGCCAGTTCTTCTTGTAAACCGGCGATGTCTGATTTAATGTTTAGTAGATTCCTTTCTCTTTGTTGGATTATAAGATTCATCCAAATTCTGTTGCATTTGCGGAGTTCATCCTTCCAACTGCTATCTAGATCTTCATCTAAGAAGCTACATAGTTTAGTGATTCTAAGGCCTCTAGGGGTCCTGTGGGTTTCTAGATATTTTTGCAACAATAGTATGTCCCACCATTGGACAATTTCTCTCTCTAAGGCATGTTTCAGATTGTAAAAGAGTGATACCATTTTGTCTTCCCTCATAGCAATGTCTGACTTAGTATTTGCACTAGTTTCTTCATTGTTAGAACCTTTTGGCTGATGTTCAAATGCATTAATACTACATGTAAAACCTTTCGCTAGAGAAGTTCTCCTGACTTCCCTTTCTTCAATCGATAAGACCATAATAAATCAGTCTAGGTGAGTCTTTAGAATGGTACAGTCTAGTGTGTCTTGTGACAGTTGAAGATGCTGAAATGGAAGTCTATTAGGTCAGAGGTATTCAGAGGCTGAGTCCAGGCTGCAAGAGCCCCAACAAACACACCACAGTAAATCAAAGACGAATTCTCCTGCGCTCTAGGGCTCAGACAGGTGGCGAACAGATGGAACCAGGCCTGGAGGGATCGTCCACCAATGCATAAAGGGCTGTGCGGCTCCAAAACAAGGCTGGGGAAGCCCAATCAACACTGCAGAATGAAATGAAAACGAGAAGCGCACCAACCTTGCGCATTACCTCAGTAACCAAAATTTATTAATTGTAAAAAATATACTCACAAACAGCGAATAAAATCAGGCATGTAAGTCCTCACAGGGACTTGAAGATAACATGAGTCCCATCAGGGGAGTGGGTGTTCAGTACACCTGACGCGTTTCGAAGGGGGTCCCTTCTTCCTCAGAGCTAACTGAACTATGAGTGCTCTCTCCTATATATACTCCTGGACTGAACCTAGGCCCTCCCCACTGGGTTGGGCAGTCTCAGGTTAGTAGGAGGGGCCAAGATATCGTCAACAGACAATCACTATTTGTAATGCCATCAGAGAGAAATGATATAGACAAACGTAAAATATAAAATATATAAAACCACATTTTGCATACACCACTTAGTATGCATGTAATATATCAACTTAGTGATGACACCAATGGAAATGATGATGATAGATAATACATGATGAAACATAATATATAGTAAATACTTAGTCTTATTCCATGATTCATTGGTGAGCGATGTATCAAATGGACAAATCATCCAGAGGGCTTGTCATGATGCTGGATGAGTGTATAGCAAATAATGTAAAATAGACTTAAGTTGTTAGTCAATGGATGTCTTAATGGATAGGTGTCCATAGTGACACAAACACATGTATATATATATGTAGACATATAAACCCACACACAAACCTTCAACCAGAAGCTGTATGATGTGTGCTATCAGGCAGCTGCATGTGCTTCATGATCGGATGATGGAGTATCCATGTCTCTGATGGATAGGATTGGATCAGTAATCTTGGATCCGTAATATTGTATAGTCAGCAGCAGAGGGAGATCTTATGTTTCCCTCTATAGCTGCAGGCTTACCCTGTGTGTGGAACGCACGCTAGTATGGCATGACTGCGCATGCGTGGACTAACATGCACATGCGCAGTATGAGGAGGACAGGTCCGTCGGCGCGATCACGTGAGCGCGCAGCACGCGCATCTAGCCCATGAAAACATAACATTGGAACCACTATCTCCTTACAACTATAGAACAGCTCAGAACTGTCCCAGTTTTCACCAAGATTCCAACCATGTGTCCAGTCACCTAAACTACATGGGCCCAAAGGGACCATTGGATACTGATGGTCATGGTCATATACATTCAGACCAAAATCAATTTCATTTTTTAAGGGAAGCGGCTGCGAACCATTCATTGTCCGCAGCCCCATTAGATCAAACATTACCATCAATTCCCCCAAGGAAAAAGAGAGAAAGCGGACGAGACGAGGAAAGAGAGGGGGAAAGAGACACCAAAAGAGGAAGGAGATAAATAGTAAAGTTCCCCTCTCTACCATTAAAATCTACAACCTATCAAAATCAATCTTTTCTGACTCAGAACTTGAACTCCTGAAAAAGGGTCTCAATTTTGCACCTCCCAACCCACCTAACTGGTTTGAACTGTTTGTGGACCTAAACAAGTTTATTCGGAATCTGACAGTTAAGAGATTTTTTCTCCTCAAAAATGATATTACCACGGACAGTGCCAACAGTGTACACCTTCCACCTAATTCTCCCGTGTTAGACGTTTCACTTGAAAAGCCTATCATAAACATCCTAGAAGATCTTTATACGGAAGGTGCATCTACGGACAGTGATTTAGAATATCTCACCCTCACAAGATAAAATAATAATATGATATAAGATATAATACAACTAAGACTCTATACACATAATTGCACATTAGATATAGAGGTAAAAACCACGATATTAGGCGCTTAAGCACCCTAGTACTGATAAAAGACATTGAAATGATCCAATGATAATACTACTGATAGTAAAAAAAGTCTAATATTAGGATACTATGATCCAGCATACAAGGCCATCACTTACACCTCAAGCCTAAAGCAATCTATTATTTTTGGTTTTTGGTTTTGTTTCTTAATAGGGTGAATAGTAATAACAGCATATGTATCGAGACCCTGTGTGGAAGATGTATATATTAGGTATAACCATATTAAAAAATATATATACAACAAAATATATAAAGATATGATAGACTTCATATCTATATATTTAAAAAGATCGATGAACCGTGGGCTTGCAGTATGTTAACAGTCTTAGGGAGTCACTAGTTTGCACCAAACTACTGAAGGGACCATATGTATACTTGTAGTATGGTATAGTAGGGTGAGAGATTATTATTGTCAGGGCTAGTAATAGGTGACCACATTCCTTACACTCAACACATTACTGATACCAGCAGTATATGTATTAGTAGATATGATTAATATAATAAATCGCAGAATGAAAATAGTGTGGAAAAAAGTGGAGATGAACTAATTGTATTTGCACTACCTAGTGGCTAGATGAGAGTATGAATCTCAAGGTCATCGTTTAAACCTCTAGGAGGCAAGGTACCCAGTGTAAAGATCCAAAAACTTTCTCTTCTGCAGAGCTCTTGGTATCTCCTCCCACTATCTAAGTCCTTTGTAATTGCCTCAATTCCGAAGACTTTCAATCCATCGTAATTGCTCTGATGTTTTTCTTTAAAATGGCGGGGGACTGAGTATTTATCTTTTACCAATTTTATGTTGCTTTTATGCTCGCTGATGCGTGTCCTTAGGCACCGCGAGGTCCGGCCTACATATAGTAGGCCACAAGGGCAGATTAGGCCATAGATGACAAAAGACGTCCCACAGTTTATAAACTGTTTAATGGTATATGTTTTGCCGTCCGTGCTCAGGAAATCTTTTTTACGATGCCATATGACTCCACATGTACCACAGTTGGGAACACTGCATCTGTAGCTACCCTTTTGATCAAATAACACTGACCACGGACTCAGGTTAGATGTCGGCTGGTAATTAGGTTTACGTACTCTACTTGGCGCTATTATGCTCCTAAGGTCTCTAGGTTTCCTGAAGATTAGTGTAGGTTTATCAGGGAGTGCGTTTCCTAGAGTTGGATCGTTTTTTAAAATGTTCCAATTTTTGGACAGAATGTGTTTGATGTCCCAGGCTTTGTTGCTAAATCTAGTACAAAAACGTACTTCGTTCTTATTGTAAGTGCCAGTGGTGGTCTTAGAGTTAGGGCCAGTTACAGTGTCAATAGAGTCTGTGGGATTGCAATCATAAAGGGCTAGATATTTATTAAAAGCTGTTTCAATAAGATGTACATCATGCCCTTTCTCCTCAAATTTCTTTTTAAGGATCAGACTTTGTTCTATGTAGTCTTTTTCCATAGTACATGTGCGTTGTAACCTACAAAACTGTCCAAAGGGAACATTACGGATCCATTGGGGATGGTGGTTGCTCTTGGCGTGTAAGTATGAGTTACCCGCTGTAGGTTTGAAGTGTGTTTTTGAGCATATCTGGCCATTGATATCATGTCTTAGTTCTAGGTCTAAAAACACTAGATTGTCATCGTCAATCACATGAGTGAATGAGATATCATACGGATTGTTTCCACAGTGTTTAAGGAACCCATCCAGCTGGGAATCTGTACCATTCCAGATGATGATGATATCATCAATATACCTTCCATATAGGATAAGGTTTGCACTGTAGGGATTATTCGTCCAGATATAGTTGTTTTCCCAGTATCCCATAAAAATATTTGCATAGCTTGGAGCAAATCTTGCGCCCATAGCCGTGCCCTGAATCTGGCGATAGTGTTTGTCCAGAAAGGAAAAATGATTGTGCTCTAGGGCAAATTCAATGCAGTTGTATAGAAATTGGATTTGTGTGTGATGGAGTGGTGAATTTTTGGCTAGAAAATACTGAATGGCTCGGAGACCATGATCATGTTTAATGGACGTGTATAATGATACTACATCCAAGGAAAGCCATCTGTACCCCTCTTCCCACTTATAACCTGCCAGTATATCCAGTATGTGACTGGAATCTTTGACATAGGATGAAAGATTTGACACTATATCTTTAAGGAAGTGATCGATATAGCTGCCTAGATTGCTTGTCAGGCTGCCTATGCCAGAGACAATGGGTCTACCAGGGGGATTGTCTTTATTCTTATGTATTTTGGGAATGTGATAAAAGAATGGGGTGGTAGGATGTTTAACAAATAGAAAGAGAAATTCTTCTTTGGTTAGTATTTCTTCTGTTAGTGCTGTTTCTAAAAGTAATTTGTATTTAGATTGATATTGAACTGTGGGGTCATTGGATAGGACTTTGACCATCATTAAGGAGTCTCAGGGCTTCAGTAATGTAAGTATCCCGGTCTTGAATGACCAGACCTCCTCCTTTATCAGCTTGCCTAATTACCACATCCTTGTTCTCTTTGAGGATCTTAAGTGAGATTTTTAATGGGTCCTGTTGTAGGTAATGTCTCCGTGTGAATCTGTTCGTGTTACAGATTTTCTTAAAATCCGTTAGTACTGTCTCATAGAAGGTAGGTACAAAATGACCCTTAACCCAATGCGGATAGAACGTGGATTTGGGTTTGAACCCCGTATGTATGATTTCTCCCTGGGAGGCAGTCGCCATCTCTGTGAGGGTGAGATATTCTAAATCACTGTCCGTAGATGCACCTTCCATATAAAGATCTTCTAGGATGTTTATGATAGGCTTTTCAAGTGAAACGTCTAACACGGGAGAATTAGGTGGAAGGTGTACACTGTTGGCACTGTCCGTGGTAATATCATTTTTGAGGAGAAAATATCTCTTAACTGTCAGATTCCGAATAAACTTGTTTAGGTCCACAAACAGTTCAAACCAGTTAGGTGGGTTGGGAGGTGCAAAATTGAGACCCTTTTTCAGGAGTTCAAGTTCTGAGTCAGAAAAGATTGATTTTGATAGGTTGTAGATTTTAATGGTAGAGAGGGGAACTTTACTATTTATCTCCTTCCTCTTTTGGTGTCTCTTTCCCCCTCTCTTTCCTCGTCTCGTCCGCTTTCTCTCTTTTTCCTTGGGGGAATTGATGGTAATGTTTGATCTAATGGGGCTGCGGACAATGAATGGTTCGCAGCCGCTTCCCTTAAAAAATGAAATTGATTTTGGTCTGAATGTATATGACCATGACCATCAGTATCCAATGGTCCCTTTGGGCCCATGTAGTTTAGGTGACTGGACACATGGTTGGAATCTTGGTGAAAACTGGGACAGTTCTGAGCTGTTCTATAGTTGTAAGGAGATAGTGGTTCCAATGTTATGTTTTCATGGGCTAGATGCGCGTGCTGCGCGCTCACGTGATCGCGCCGACGGACCTGTCCTCCTCATACTGCGCATGTGCATGTTAGTCCACGCATGCGCAGTCATGCCATACTAGCGTGCGTTCCACACACAGGGTAAGCCTGCAGCTATAGAGGGAAACATAAGATCTCCCTCTGCTGCTAACTATACAATATTACGGATCCAAGATTACTGATCCAATCCTATCCATCAGAGACATGGATACTCCATCATCCGATCATGAAGCACATGCAGCTGCCTGGTAGCACACATCATACAGCTTCTGGTTGAAGGTTTGTGTGTGGGTTTATATGTCTACATATATATATACATGTGTTTGTGTCACTATGGACACCTATCCATTAAGACATCCATTGACTAACAACTTAAGTCTATTTTACATTATTTGCTATACACTCATCCAGCATCATGACAAGCCCTCTGGATGATTTGTCCATTTGATACATCGCTCACCAATGAATCATGGAATAAGACTAAGTATTTACTATATATTATGTTTCATCATGTATTATCTATCATCATCATTTCCATTGGTGTCATCACTAAGTTGATATATTACATGCATACTAAGTGGTGTATGCAAAATGTGGTTTTATATATTTTATATTTTACGTTTGTCTATATCATTTCTCTCTGATGGCATTACAAATAGTGATTGTCTGTTGACGATATCTTGGCCCCTCCTACTAACCTGAGACTGCCCAACCCAGTGGGGAGGGCCTAGGTTCAGTCCAGGAGTATATATAGGAGAGAGCACTCATAGTTCAGTTAGCTCTGAGGAAGAAGGGACCCCCTTCGAAACGCGTCAGGTGTACTGAACACCCACTCCCCTGATGGGACTCATGTTATCTTCAAGTCCCTGTGAGGACTTACATGCCTGATTTTATTCGCTGTTTGTGAGTATATTTTTTACAATTAATAAATTTTGGTTACTGAGGTAATGCGCAAGGTTGGTGCGCTTCTCGTTTTCATTTCATTCTGCAGTGTTGATTGGGCTTCCCCAGCCTTGTTTTGGAGCCGCACAGCCCTTTATGCATTGGTGGACGATCCCTCCAGGCCTGGTTCCATCTGTTCGCCACCTGTCTGAGCCCTAGAGCGCAGGAGAATTCGTCTTTGATTTACTGTGGTGTGTTTGTTGGGGCTCTTGCAGCCTGGACTCAGCCTCTGAATACCTCTGACCTAATAGACTTCCATTTCAGCATCTTCAACTGTCACAAGACACACTAGACTGTACCATTCTAAAGACTCACCTAGACTGATTTATTATGGTCTTATCGATTGAAGAAAGGGAAGTCAGGAGAACTTCTCTAGCGAAAGGTTTTACATGTAGTATTAATGCATTTGAACATCAGCCAAAAGGTTCTAACAATGAAGAAACTAGTGCAAATACTAAGTCAGACATTGCTATGAGGGAAGACAAAATGGTATCACTCTTTTACAATCTGAAACATGCCTTAGAGAGAGAAATTGTCCAATGGTGGGACATACTATTGTTGCAAAAATATCTAGAAACCCACAGGACCCCTAGAGGCCTTAGAATCACTAAACTATGTAGCTTCTTAGATGAAGATCTAGATAGCAGTTGGAAGGATGAACTCCGCAAATGCAACAGAATTTGGATGAATCTTATAATCCAACAAAGAGAAAGGAATCTACTAAACATTAAATCAGACATCGCCGGTTTACAAGAAGAACTGGCTGCATACACTGATATCCCTACCTTCAATGAATGGGACACCAAGGTCAATGATCAGATTATGCATTTTGAAACTAACACTATTAGTAATAAATCAGACAAATTTGAAAGGGATAGACTAGATTACTCACATGGGTGTGAGTTCAATTGGAAACAGAAGTCTTCCAGTGCACCTGCTCCACAGTCCAATACCCTATGGAACAATACATACCCACCCAGACCTCAAACCTCAAACAATGTATCAGGTCACAATTCACAAGGGCCCTCCAAATTAAAAAATTTGTATAAAGGCTCCAAACCTACCTATAATCAGTCTAAGACTCATTATCATAACTCCTACACACATAATAGAAATCAACATGCTACTAACAAGGGACATCATCCCACCAAGCAGTCATATAAATCCACGCACCACAAAACTCATTCATTACACACTAATCACCCCAATAGCCCAGCATCATCATCCACTAGGAACCACACGGGCACCCATTACAAGGGGTCACTAGCCCATGAAAACATAACATTGGAACCACTATCTCCTTACAACTATAGAACAGCTCAGAACTGTCCCAGTTTTCACCAAGATTCCAACCATGTGTCCAGTCACCTAAACTACATGGGCCCAAAGGGACCATTGGATACTGATGGTCATGGTCATATACATTCAGACCAAAATCAATTTCATTTTTTAAGGGAAGCGGCTGCGAACCATTCATTGTCCGCAGCCCCATTAGATCAAACATTACCATCAATTCCCCCAAGGAAAAAGAGAGAAAGCGGACGAGACGAGGAAAGAGAGGGGGAAAGAGACACCAAAAGAGGAAGGAGATAAATAGTAAAGTTCCCCTCTCTACCATTAAAATCTACAACCTATCAAAATCGATCTTTTCTGACTCAGAACTTGAACTCCTGAAAAAGGGTCTCAATTTTGCACCTCCCAACCCACCTAACTTGTTTGAACTTTAAAAAGGAGCCCCAGAACACAAATGCCAAAGATAGTGTAGTATGTCCAAAGTATTTATTATTTTAAAACATAACACAGGGCAGTATGCATGTGAGACTTCAAACACAGGTGTTTGAAGTCTGACATGCATACTGCCCTGTGTTATGTTTTAAAATAATAAATACTTTGGACATACTACACTATCTTTGGCATTTGTGTTCTGGGGCTCCTTTTTGGAGCTATCACCCCCACAGAAATAAACACCTTTGCCATCCTGAGAGGAAGTTCTTTTACAAGGAACGCCGGGCTGACCTTAAAGGGACCCCTGTACCTGAGCTTAGAGTCTGTGAGGATCCACCGTGAGGGAGATGCTTGGCTGCCTGACCTCAGATGTACCTATTGCTTGTGATGCATGATCACACACGCTCATAACCCATGCGTTTCCGGTGAGTGTGCATTTCTGTTATTAGACGGAGCCGTGGGAATTCGTATTTGTACAGTGTACTACTGTGGACATTTATTTAGTGACTTTTTTACTTCGCTAAGCGCTGCACTCTGTTGTTCTAGAATTGTTGATATATTTTAAGGCATTATGGTTGCCTACAGTGTTCTAGCTGCTGACATTTAAGAGAGCGCTCACTACCCTTTTTACTAAACTTGTTTGAACTGTTTGTGGACCTAAACAAGTTTATTCGGAATCTGACAGTTAAGAGATTTTTTCTCCTCAAAAATGATATTACCACGGACAGTGCCAACAGTGTACACCTTCCACCTAATTCTCCCGTGTTAGACGTTTCACTTGAAAAGCCTATCATAAACATCCTAGAAGATCTTTATACGGAAGGTGCATCTACGGACAGTGATTTAGAATATCTCACCCTCACAGAGATGGCGACTGCCTCCCAGGGAGAAATCATACATACGGGGTTCAAACCCAAATCCACGTTCTATCCGCATTGGGTTAAGAGTCATTTTGTACCTACCTTCTATGAGACAGTACTAACGGATTTTAAGAAAATCTGTAACACGAACGGATTCACACGGAGACATTACCTACAACAGGACCCATTAAAAATCTCACTTAAGATCCTCAAAGAGAACAAGGATGTGGTAATTAGGCAAGCTGATAAAGGAGGAGGTCTGGTCATTCAAAACCGGGATACTTACATTACTGAAGCCCTGAGACTCCTTAATGACGGTCAAAGTCCTATCCAATGACCCCACAGTTCAATATCAATCTAAATACAAATTACTTTTAGAAACAGCACTAACAGAAGAAATACTAACCAAAGAAGAATTTCTCTTTCTATTTGTTAAACATCCTACCACCCCATTCTTTTATCACATTCCCAAAATACATAAGAATAAAGACAATCCCCCTGGTAGACCCATTGTCTCTGGCATAGGCAGCCTGACAAGCAATCTAGGCAGCTATATCGATCACTTCCTTAAAGATATAGTGTCAAATCTTTCATCCTATGTCAAAGATTCCAGTCACATACTGGATATACTGGCAGGTTATAAGTGGGAAGAGGGGTACAGATGGCTTTCCTTGGATGTAGTATCATTATACACGTCCATTAAACATGATCATGGTCTCCGAGCCATTCAGTATTTTCTAGCCAAAAATTCACCACTCCATCACACACAAATCCAATTTCTATACAACTGCATTGAATTTGCCCTAGAGCACAATCATTTTTCCTTTCTGGACAAACACTATCGCCAGATTCAGGGCACGGCTATGGGCGCAAGATTTGCTCCAAGCTATGCAAATATTTTTATGGGATACTGGGAAAACAACTATATCTGGACGAATAATCCCTACAGTGCAAACCTTATCCTATATGGAAGGTATATTGATGATATCATCATCATCTGGAATGGTACAGATTCCCAGCTGGATGGGTTCCTTAAACACTGTGGAAACAATCCGTATGATATCTCATTCACTCATGTGATTGACGATGACAATCTAGTGTTTTTAGACCTAGAACTAAGACATGATATCAATGGCCAGATATGCTCAAAAACACACTTCAAACCTACAGCGGGTAACTCATACTTACACGCCAAGAGCAACCACCATCCCCAATGGATCCGTAATGTTCCCTTTGGACAGTTTTGTAGGTTACAACGCACATGTACTATGGAAAAAGACTACATAGAACAAAGTCTGATCCTTAAAAAGAAATTTGAGGAGAAAGGGTATGATGTACATCCTTTTGAAACAGCTTTTAATAAATATCTAGCCCTTTATGATTGCAATCCCACAGACTCTATTGACACTGTAACTGGCCCTAACTCTAAGACCACCACTGGCACTTACAATAAGAACGAAGTACGTTTTTGTACTAGATTTAGCAACAAAGCCTGGGACATCAAACACATTCTGTCCAAAAATTGGAACATTTTAAAAAACGATCCAACTCTAGGAAACGCACTCCCTGATAAACCTACACTAATCTTCAGGAAACCTAGAGACCTTAGGAGCATAATAGCGCCAAGTAGAGTACGTAAACCTAATTACCAGCCGACATCTAACCCGAGTCCGTGGTCAGTGTTATTTGATCAAAAGGGTAGCTACAGATGCAGTGTTCCCAACTGTGGTACATGTGGAGTCATATGGCATCGTAAAAAAGATTTCCTGAGCACGGACGGCAAAAAATATCCCATTAAACAGTTTATAAACTGTGGGACGTCTTTTGTCATCTATGGCCTAATCTGCCCTTGTGGCCTACTATATGTAGGCCGGACCTCGCGGTGCCTAAGGACACGCATCAGGGAGCATAAAAGCAACATAAAATTGGTAAAAGATAAATACTCAGTCCCCCGCCATTTTAAAGAAAAACATCAGAGCAATTACGATGGATTGAAAGTCTTCGGAATTGAGGCAATTACAAAGGACTTAGATAGTGGGAGGAGATACCAAGAGCTCTGCAGAAGAGAAAGTTTTTGGATCTTTACACTGGGTACCTTGCCTCCTAGAGGTTTAAACGATGACCTTGAGATTCATACTCTCATCTAGCCACTAGGTAGTGCAAATACAATTAGTTCATCTCCACTTTTTTCCACACTATTTTCATTCTGCGATTTATTATATTAATCATATCTACTAATACATATACTGCTGGTATCAGTAATGTGTTGAGTGTAAGGAATGTGGTCACCTATCACTAGCCCTGACAATAATAATCTCTCACCCTACTATACCATACTACAAGTATACATATGGTCCCTTCAGTAGTTTGGTGCAAACTAGTGACTCCCTAAGACTGTTAACATACTGCAAGCCCACGGTTCATCGATCTTTTTAAATATATAGATATGAAGTCTATCATATCTTTATATATTTTGTTGTATATATATTTTTCTATATGGTTATACCTAATATATACATCTTCCACACAGGGTCTCGATACATATGCTGTTATTACTATTCACCCTATTAAGAAACAAAACCAAAACCAAAAATAATAGATTGCTTTAGGCTTGAGGTGTAAGTGATGGCCTTGTAGGCTGGATCATAGTATCCTAATATTAGACTTTTTTTACTATCAGTAGTATTATCATTGGATCATTTCAATGTCTTTTATCAGTACTAGGGTGCTTAAGCGCCTAATATCGTGGTTTTTACCTCTATATCTAATGTGCAATTATGTGTATAGAGTCTTAGTTGTATTATATCTTATATCATATTATTATTTTATCTTGTGAGGGTGAGATATTCTAAATCACTGTCCGTAGATGCACCTTCCGTATAAAGATCTTCTAGGATGTTTATGATAGGCTTTTCAAGTGAAACGTCTAACACGGGAGAATTAGGTGGAAGGTGTACACTGTTGGCACTGTCCGTGGTAATATCATTTTTGAGGAGAAAAAATCTCTTAACTGTCAGATTCCGAATAAACTTGTTTAGGTCCACAAACAGTTCAAACCAGTTAGGTGGGTTGGGAGGTGCAAAATTGAGACCCTTTTTCAGGAGTTCAAGTTCTGAGTCAGAAAAGATTGATTTTGATAGGTTGTAGATTTTAATGGTAGAGAGGGGAACTTTACTATTTATCTCCTTCCTCTTTTGGTGTCTCTTTCCCCCTCTCTTTCCTCGTCTCGTCCGCTTTCTCTCTTTTTCCTTGGGGGAATTGATGGTAATGTTTGATCTAATGGGGCTGCGGACAATGAATGGTTTGCAGCCTCTTCCCTTAAAAAATGAAATTGATTTTGGTCTGAATGTATATGACCATGACCATCAGTATCCAATGGTCCCTTTGGGCCCATGTAGTTTAGGTGACTGGACACATGGTTGGAATCTTGGTGAAAACTGGGACAGTTCTGAGCTGTTCTATAGTTGTAAGGAGATAGTGGTTCCAATGTTATGTTTTCATGGGCTAGATGCGCGTGCTGCGCGCTCACGTGATCGCGCCGACGGACCTGTCCTCCTCATACTGCGCATGTGCATGTTAGTCCACGCATGCGCAGTCATGCCATACTAGCGTGCGTTCCACACACAGGGTAAGCCTGCAGCTATAGAGGGAAACATAAGATCTCCCTCTGCTGCTGACTATACAATATTATGGATCCAAGATTACTGATCCAATCCTATCCATCAGAGACATGGATACTCCATCATCCGATCATGAAGCACATGCAGCTGCCTGGTAGCACACATCATACAGCTTCTGGTTGAAGGTTTGTGTGTGGGTTTATATGTCTACATATATATATACATGTGTTTGTGTCACTATGGACACCTATCCATTAAGACATCCATTGACTAACAACTTAAGTCTATTTTACATTATTTGCTATACACTCATCCAGCATCATGACAAGCCCTCTGGATGATTTGTCCATTTGATACATCGCTCACCAATGAATCATGGAATAAGACTAAGTATTTACTATATATTATGTTTCATCATGTATTATCTATCATCATCATTTCCATTGGTGTCATCACTAAGTTGATATATTACATGCATACTAAGTGGTGTATGCAAAATGTGGTTTTATATATTTTATATTTTATATTTTACGTTTGTCTATATCATTTCTCTCTGATGGCATTACAAATAGTGATTGTCTGTTGACGATATCTTGGCCCCTCCTACTAACCTGAGACTGCCCAACCCAGTGGGGAGGGCCTAGGTTCAGTCCAAGAGTATATATAGGAGAGAGCACTCATAGTTCAGTTAGCTCTGAGGAAGAAGGGACCCCCTTCGAAACGCGTCAGCTGTACTGAACACCCACTCCCCTGATGGGACTCATGTTATCTTCAAGTCCCTGTGAGGACTTACATGCCTGATTTTATTCGCTGTTTGTGAGTATATTTTTTACAATTAATAAATTTTGGTTACTGAGGTAATGCGCAAGGTTGGTGCGCTTCTCGTTTTCATTTCATTCCCCACAATAAGGGTCAGGGGAGAAGGTATCGGTGCGATCGACAAAGTTCGAAAGAGCCTGTGGCATATCCTCCATGTTTCCCCCACCGTGGGATGTGTCAGGATCAGAGCCGGGAGATCCGTCTGGCACCATGGCAGCGCACACAACAGCACCCCCGCAATCGCCTGTTCCAACCGCACCCACTGCTTCAGAGTGCCATGCCTACACCAGTCCAAAACTCTGATCAGGTGGCAAGCACTGTGATATAATGCCACATCGGGCAGAGCCATGCCCCCCTGCAACTTTGGAAGCCTGAGCTATCTCCGAGACAACCTGGGAGGTTTTCGGAGCCTAGATAAAATTAGCAATACATCGGTTGGCGGCAAGCAAAAATGTATGCGCACGCAGATCAGCAAGGCCTGCAAAGGATAAAGAATTCTGGACAAAACATTAATCTTGACTATGCTGCAACAACCAAACCAGGAGAACAACCCTCCCTGCCACTTCGCCAGATCTTTTCATATAGTTGTCAATAATGGCAGGAAATTCAACTGAAAAACCTCCTCAAGTCTATCGGCCAGAAAAATACCTAGATATTTAATAAGAGCAACTGCCCATTTAAAAGGAAAACCTGCTTTGAACAATGTGGATAGGGAGGACGACAGTGACACCCCCCAAGAATTCTGACTTTTGGTAATTGACCCTGAAATAGGAAAGGTTTTAAAAAATACTCAGTTCCGAAAGAAGATTTGAGAGAGAAACCAATGGGTTCGAGAGGAAAAATAATAAATCGGCAGCGTAAGCAGCAACCTTAGGTGTCTTCAAGGAGTCAACAGGGATACCCTGAATATTGCAGTTCTGTCTCACCATACATAAGAATGGTTCCAAAGTCAAGATGAATATCAATAGGGAGAAGGGGCATCCCTGAAGGATCCCATTAGAAATCTCGAAGGGAGTGGAGAGATGGCCGTTAACCTTTATCAGGATGGAGGGCCACGAATAAATAGTTGCAACCATTGAACCATCCGCTGTCCCAAACCAATGTGCCGCAAGGTCTCCTGCAGAAAGGTCCAGTTAACCCGGTCAAAGGCCTTTTCCGTGTCTGTGGAGAGCAGCAACAACAGCAATTTCCGCGTGCTGGCCACATGTATTAGATTAATGGCCTTCATCGTGTTGTCCCTGGCCGGGACAAAGCCAACCTGATCATCATACACTAGGGCAGGAATGAACATCATTATCCGCGTAGCCAAAATTTTGGTGAATAATTTAAGCTCAACATTTAATAGAGAGATAGGTCTGTAGTTTTGGCAGGTAAGTGGATCCTTGCCCTCTTTTAGTATCACCGTAATGTGCACCGAAGCATGTCTCGAAGGAGACAATCACCCGTGCCAACACCATTATATGCCAGAAGAAAATGCGGAAAAAGGATCCTACTAAATGTTTTATAATAAAGCAATGAGTAGCCACCCAGGCCAGGAGCCTTACCAGTTTTCATATGGGACATGGCCACTCCTAACTCCTCCGCGGACAATGCCCGGCATGCCTGAATCCACCAGATAGCACTGTATAGCCTCCACTCCAACAGACCCCACCGACGACATCTCTGCCAACAAATTGTAGAGTAATTCATAGTAGCACTGAAAAACACCCTCAATTTCATCTGACTTATAAACCAGCTGTCTAAACTCATCCATGAGCTCCGAGTTAAATGCGCAAGCCCTCTGAGCCCGCAGGGCACGAGACAAAATTTTACCACATTTGTTCCTGTGCTCATAAAATGAGCAGTGTCATTTAGCAAGCATTGCCCATGCTCTATCCATGGCCACAGAGCCCAATTGGTCCCTAAGGACAGTAAGTTCCACCAGAATGACGCTCACTAGCGATCTTTTGTGAACAGCCTCTAATGATCGGATCTTTGTCAGAAGGTTCAAAACCTGTTGTGACCTTTCCTTCTTCAGCCCTCCACTTGATGAAAATCCCTCTGGCATATGCTTTGTGAATTTCCCAGATCGTCATCAGGGTACTGTCTGGACTTCCATTGGTGGCAAAAAAAGAGCGCAATTCTGCTGAGAGATCCTCCACCACCTCTGGTAATGGTAAGAGAAAGAGTCATTCAGTTTCCACTGCCATGTCTTAGGAGCAGAGGATAACAGGTCAGTGTCCACCTAAACCGGGGCATGATCTGAAAATGTATACCAAATTAAAAAAGAAAAAAGCGCCACTTACAAAAAACACCAAAATGTCAGCAGCATATCCCACCCAAAATAAATTTTGGCAACAATAATCCGAATTAAAAGGTATGCGCTAATAACAAACTTATACAAAAGTGTATATCATCATCCAAAAAACATTAGTGTTTTAAATAAATAATTATAGTGTCCAAACATAAATTAGTGTCCAAAAAATATATATATATCTTCAGTGACTTGAACCAATTGTGAAAAATCCACGACCAAAGGAGATTAAATGAACTCACCAGAGCTAATGGCTGGTCAGATTATAAACCAGCAATGAACCCGATGTCAGGAAACACCTGTTCTAGCCGGCGTGATTAAGGAGACTAGGAACGCAGTGATTGGCTGGGTGTTAAAACTATGTAGATGAAGGGTGGTATTTATAAGAGCTGTCTGACATTCCCATCTGTACCGCCCCTTGATGACGTCGGTGTGACGAAACCGGTTGGGCGTAGCCTACTCGATGTGGACGTTAGAGAGCCTTGCTGTTCTGTGCTGTATGGGAGAGATCCGCGGTGAGCGTTAACTGTATCTCAACCCCTTTTTTTTTGCGATTGAAGCTGGTGTCTGTTGGACACCTTGTTTGTGAGTTTCCTTATACCTTTTTTATTAAAGAGATAAATGAAAAAAACGTATTGCACCATTATGTTCTCTTTTTTTGCCCCTGAGTGTACTGCATGCTCTCATGGAGGTATGAGAAAGAGTGGAGAAGTTCATCATAAGAGCTTGGGCTGCAAAGTTGTTTGTCTGTGATTATTATTATCTGGAAGTATCTGAAACATCACCATATCTATTTGGACATCGGGTTCATTGCTCCCAGAGCACAAGCGCTGTTGCTGGTTTATAATCTGACCAGCCATTAGCTCTGGTGAGTTCATTTAATCTCCTTTGGTGGTGGATTTTTCACAATTGGTTCAAGTCACTGAAGATATATATATATTTTTTGGGCACTAATTTATGTTTGGACACTATAATTATTTATTTAAAACACTAATGTTTTTTGGATGATATACACTTTTGTATAAGTTTGTTATTAGCGCATACCTTTTAATTCGGATGATCTGAAAATGTAACCAATGGAGGCAGCACTGACCTTGGACAATAAAGATTGTGGGAACAATATAAGATCTATTCTTGAATAGGAATCATGAGGATGGGAATAAAATAATCCCGATGGGTCAGATGCAGCACCCTCCAAACGTCCACCAAATGAAAAGCGTGAAGGTATCTCTTCAAACGTTTCAAGGCTGAGTAAGACAAATGCAATACTGCACATGGTCTGTCTCTCCAATCTAAGCATTTATAGCGTGATCTTTGTAACTTACAGTTGTGATGACATAGCGATAACGTCAACCTCAGTTGGATACCACAGTCAGTGACTCAATCGATACGACATCTTGTAGATTTTGTGAAGTTTATTCCATAAACTGAGAATCTTACAATGATGAACATTCGATAGGTCAAAAGATCATACTGTTTCCTGCTCCATGCCATGAGGCTTGTTGCAATGCCTTACTGGGAAAAGGGGTGGGATATCTATACAGCATTAAATAAACCAAAGGAAAGGGAGGAGCAGAAACAAAATATAGAAATCTCTTAAAGGCATATGACAGTCAATATGACAATCATGTGAAACATGACACTCCCCGTCGAAATCTATGATTTCTATTATAATAAACTTTAGTTCAAGTCCAATATAAATAATGAGGATTCTTTCCAGGAACATTTGCAAAACAAGAGGGCAGGGAAGAACAAAGGAAAACAATGCAAACATTTAGCTTAATACTTGCAGATGTTGGTCTCGAAAGTCCAGGCTGAGACATGGAAATCCATATTCATAGGGGAAGGCACCAATATGCAAGATTCCTTCTCACCTCCCTTTATATCAGGTTGATGACTTGTCTTCCTCTTTGTGCAAAAGAAGTACTAGTTCCTTTATAGGCCTGAAGTAAAGGTGTACAGAACCTTCTTTCATGACTTTAACTTCTACCTTGTGTACCTTTCCATCGTTACTTGGCATAGTCTTTGCAATAAGACCCATGGGCCAATGGTTATGATGGGAATCTGTCTCCTTCAAAAGAACTACGTCTCCCACTTGTAGATTGGGTTTGCTAGTTTGCCATTTATTACAACTTTGAAGGTTAGAAAGGTACTCCATCTTCCAGCAATTCCAAAACACATTAGCAAGATGCTGAACCCATCGTCATTGATGCTTGTAAATGTTAGGGTAATCAAGTTCCTCTGTGGGAATAGTGGCTGTCCCAGTTTTTTGGGTAAGAAGTGTGGCTGGAGTGAGCAACACTGGGAACTCCAGATCTGAGGACACAGGGACCAATGGCCTTGCATTGATTATAGCAGACACTTCTGCAAGAAGAGTAACTAAGATTTCATGAGTAAATTGAGAAGGTTTCTAGTCCAGTAGCATAGAGGAGAATGAAATGAAAACGAGAAGCGCACCAACCTTGCGCATTACCTCAGTAACCAAAATTTATTAATTGTAAAAAATATACTCACAAACAGCGAATAAAATCAGGCATGTAAGTCCTCACAGGGACTTGAAGATAACATGAGTCCCATCAGGGGAGTGGGTGTTCAGTACAGCTGACGCGTTTCGAAGGGGGTCCCTTCTTCCTCAGAGCTAACTGAACTATGAGTGCTCTCTCCTATATATACTCCTGGACTGAACCTAGGCCCTCCCCACTGGGTTGGGCAGTCTCAGGTTAGTAGGAGGGGCCAAGATATCGTCAACAGACAATCACTATTTGTAATGCCATCAGAGAGAAATGATATAGACAAACGTAAAATATAAAATATATAAAACCACATTTTGCATACACCACTTAGTATGCATGTAATATATCAACTTAGTGATGACACCAATGGAAATGATGATGATAGATAATACATGATGAAACATAATATATAGTAAATACTTAGTCTTATTCCATGATTCATTGGTGAGCGATGTATCAAATGGACAAATTATCCAGTAGCATAGAGTCCAGGATCTTTCTTGCAACTCCAATCATGAGTTCCGAAGAGCCTCCCATGTGAGAGGAATGAGGTGGGTTGAATTCCCATTTACACTTATTGCCATTCAAGAAGTTCACTATCTTTTCTGCTCCTGTAAAATTAGTCCCACAGTCAGATCTAAGTAACTTTACAGGTCCTCGTACAGAAACAAATCTTCTGAAAACATTAATGAAACAAGCAGAGTCCATTGATTCTATCACTTCAATGTGCACTGCACGAATGCTCAAGCAAGTGCACAGCACAGCCCATCACTTATTGTTAGCAACTCCACAACGAGTTCTGCATGTAACAACAGTCCAGGGGCCAAATATGTCCATGCCAACATTAGTAAATAGTGGTTCAGTGCTCAATCAATCAGCTGGCAACTCTGCCATTTGTTGTTGTAGGTGATTCCCTCTTAGTTTTTGACACTTAACGCATTTGTGGAGTATGGACGATATATACCTTTTCATCCTGACGATCCAGAAACCTGCAGACCTTACTGCTCCCTCAGTAAAGTGACGACCTTGGTGCTGAACGTGCTCATGGAAATGTCTAACTAACAGAGCAGTAATGTGATGACGTCCTGGAATAATGAGAGGATTTCTCTCTTCACTGGACAAATGGGATCTTCCAATGCGACCACCGACTCGCAATAGCTTGTTGTGATCAATTATTGGAATTAATTTGTACAGAGAGCTATCTTTAGATAGGTTGAGTCCCTTTGATATGTTAGCAATCTCTTGTGAGTACACTTCATGTTGGGCACATTGAATAATGACCCTTGCTGCTTGAAAGACCTCCTCAATTGTGGGAGGGGCTTTACAGATGTGCCAGTTGTGACACACTTTTTCAGGCTAGAGCTGTTTGCAAACTGATGAGCAATGTGAACAAGACGTGCAATGGATCGTACAACAGATGACCACTTAGAAAAGCGTTCAAAACGGTGAAGACTCAGTCCTACCCTTGATTACATAGAGGTGTTGAGTGTGATGGTAACAGCTCTGATTTCCTTATCAGATTCCGGATGAACCAGTTCAAAAGGTAGAATTTGTTGAACTTGAGATAAGTTTATCATTCAAGAGTACTGGTGGATATAGCCAAGATGTGTCCAGGAATGCAGTAGTAGGTACTGCACAACTGCCGCAGTCAGCAGGGTTGAGGCTAGTGGGAACATAGTGCCATTGTTCAGGTGTAGGGAACTTCCTTATGCATTCCACTCTGTTGCCGACATACACGTAGAACTGTCTTGTGCGATTGTGTATATATCCTAGCACTATTTTGCTGTCTGTATAAAAGTCAAAGGAGTCTATTTCAACATCTGTTTCAAGTTCTATAAGCTCAGCAATTTCCACAGCTAACACAGCTGCACAAAGTTCAAGCCTTGGAATAGTATGTGCAGGTTTTGGTGTGAGCTTAGTCTTGCCCATGATAAATCCTACACCCACTTTACTGCTGGGATCCGTAGCTCGAAGATCAGCCACCACAGCAATGGCATTGTTGGAAGCATCAGAGAAGACATGAATCTCTTCTGGTGGTGTGTTTTAAGGATGCTTGGGTGTAAGAGCGTGGTATCTGGAGTTGTTCTAATGCTTTTAGAGACTGTTTCCAGGATTCCCACTTTTGTTGTTTCTCCTTGGGTAATGGGGTATCCCAGTCTGAGCTTTCAGAAGTACGTTGTCTCAGCAGTATCTTACCCTGAATGGTGAGAGGTGTAATGAAACCTAAGGGATCATAAATGCGGTTTACTGTAAACAATACTCCTCTTTGTGAAGGGCTTGTCACAGGCTGCTGCTTGAAATCTGAATGTGTCTTGTTTAGCATTCCAAAGCAATCCAAGACTGCTTTGTGTAACAGAAAGGTCAGATCCTAGTTGGAATTTCATCACACTGACAGCATGGTCATCAGAAGGAAAGGCTATCATGACCTTGTTGCTGTTAGAAATGATTTTGTGAAGTCTGAGGTTTGCAGTGGCAAGCATGTTCTGGGTTCTAGTAAGAAGGTCAATAGCTTCTTCTTCATTGGGCAGAGATTTGAGTCCGTCGTCTACATAGAAATTCCTTTTGACGAACTGCCTTGCATCAGATTTAACTTCTCTTTCTCACCCTCTTGAGCTGTTTTCCTCAGTCCATAAATTGCTACCGCAGGAGAAGGACTGTTACTGAAAACATGTACCTTCATTCGATAGTGTATGACTTCATCGTTGACATCATTATTGCGGTACCATCGGATCCTGAGGAAGTTTATATAGTCTTCACGGACGATGAAACAGTGGAACATCTGCTGAATGTCAGCCATAACAGCAACTGGCTCTTGTCTGAAGCAAAGTAAAACTCCTATGAGATTGTTGTTCAGATTAGGCCCAGTGAGAAGATTGTCATTGAGGGAGACACCTTCATGACGAACACTTGAGTCAAAGACCACCCTAATCTTATCAAGCTTGCGAGGATGGTAGACACCAAAGCATGGTAAGCACCAACATTCTTCTCCTTTCGTAAGAGGAGGTGCACACTCAGCATAATCTCTCTCAAACACCTTCTGCATAAAGTCCACAAAGTGCCTTTTCATCTCAGGCTTCTGGTTCAAACTGCAATTTAAAGAAACAAACCAAGATTCTGCATGTACCCTGTTGTTTGGTAGTCTCTTTCTTTGGGTACAAAATGGTAGAGGTGCTACCCAACTGTTGAAATCATCTTGGTAGAACTCTTTACTCCTGGTTTTCAAGAATTCCTTGTCTTCTATGGTAGCTGCTAACTCATTGTCTTTAGTGGTTACCTCGAACACTGTGTTGCCGATGTTGTCATCCCAGAGATTAAGAGCTTTCTTATCGTATGATGTGCTGTTGTGCACCTTTTTCAAACAGTCTTTCTTTCATGATATATTTATGTGGTCATTGTGCAGAACAAGTTGTTTGCTAATTTGACAGGACATGTGTTTTAAAGGAAGAGACTGAGTAGGACCTCCTGTCCTTGTCTAGGCAGACATTGCCTATTATGACCCATCCTAGATCCAGACGCTGAGCATATTTATTTATTTATTTCAGGTACTTATATAGCGCTGTTAATTTACTCAGTGCTTTACATATATATTGTATATTCACATCAGTCCCTAAACCTCAAGGGGTGTACAATCTAAGGTCCCTAACTCACATTCATATACAAGGGCCAATTTAGACAGGATCCAATTAACCTACCAGCATGTCTTTGGAGTGTGGGAGGAAACTGGAGTACCCGGAGGAAACCTACACAGGCACAGGGAGAACATGCAAACTCCAGGCAGGAGGTGCTGTGGCTGGGATTCAAACCAACGACCCTAGTACTGCCTGGCGGAAGTGCTAACCATTTAGCCACTGTGCTGCCCCATTGTGTGGACCGTTGATTTGATGATGAACTTTGTGCACCCTTAGGACGTCTGGACCAAGTAACAGCAGGATATCGGCACTTTCATCGAGGGCTGGCATTTGGTTGGCTATGTGCTTTAAGTGAGAATGGTGAAAAGCAGCTTCAGGAGTAGGGATCTCCTCTTTGATGCTTGGAATCTGGTTGCACTCAGTGATAGTGGGCAAAGATATTTCCACATTGTCATTCAGAGGAGCAACTACAAGACCACTGGCTCTCCTACCTAAAACTTCTGTAGTGCTTAGAGTGCTTAGAGTATAAGGCAGAGCATCTCCAGTTATGTTCAACAGTTCAAAAAACTGTGTTCTTGCAAGAGATCTGTTACTCTGATCATCCAGAATAGTATACAGTCTTATGGCCTTTTCAGGTTGACCTTTGGGGTATACAAGCATATCTTTGCACAGGATTTGTCGCAGAATCCTTCTCCACAGGCCTCTCTACATGTAGAGAACACTGGGGTGGTAAGTGCTGCTTGATCTGGGCACTCCCCGCCTTGCTTTGCCTCAGGAAGATTGTTTGTGAGCGTAGTAAAGTCATATGACAGTCATGTGCAAACATGACAGCACGGGAAGCGTCGATTAGTGGATCCATAGTGTAATTGAAATCTCCTCCCATGAAGAGAATGCCTTCAGCAAAGTCCTACAATTTCAAGAGAGTTTGCTCAAGAAACATGATCTGGTGCGAGTTGGGAAGATATACGTTCACCAAAGTGAACATCTGGATACCAAGCTGACCCTTTACAAATAAGGCCCGCCCCTCTGCATCACACCACTGGTCCCTAAAGTCCCACGGAACACTCCTATTAAACAATATACCGTATTTTCCGGCATATAAGACAACTTTTTTTTTTACGTAAAAACATACCCCAACAATTGGGGGTCGTCTTATACGCCGGGTATAGAACGCTGGATGTGCGATAATACTGTATGGTAGCTTCAGCTACATACAGTGTACCGCGCTGAGCCAATCACGGCGAGCGATGTATTCTATTAATGAATACAGAGTCTGCTCGGATTGGCTGAAGTTGTGACATCATCAGCCCGCCTCTCTGACGCAGCCAATCCGAACAGGCTCTGTATTCATTAATAGAATACATCACTTGCCGTGATTGGCTCATATGACGTCCTCCCATTCTCCGCGCATGTCCCTCGGACACAGCTATCACGGAAAGAGCCGAAGAGGTCGGCTCGGTTATGCGATCAGCTGTGTCCAATCACAGCTGATCACATGTAAACAGGGAAATGCCGGTTATCGGCATTTCTCTCCTTTCAAGCTGTCACGCTGACAGGAGAGGAGAGCCGGTAATCGGCTTTCCGCGGAGGGGACATGTACACTGATCATCAGGGCACTTATGATCAGTGTGCCATGATGATCAGTGTAGCCCCAGCAGTGCCAGCTGTCAGTGTTCATCAGTGCTATATCAGTGCCCATCTGAGAAGCCTTTCAGTGTCACCCATCAGTGCCAGTCAGTGCCACCTATCAGTGCTGCCAATCAGTGCCACCTATTAGTGCCAGTCAGTGCCGCCTATCAGTGCCATGTATCAGTGCTGCCTTTCAGTGCCCATCAGTGATGCCTGTCAATGCCCATCAGTGCTGCCAATCAGTGCCACCTATCAGTGCCAGTCAGTGCCGTCTATCAGTGCACATCAGTGCCGCCTATCAGTGCCAGTCAGTGCCACCTATCAGGGCGCATCAGTGCCACCTAACAGTGCCAGTCAGTGCCACCTATCAGTGCCATGTATCAGTGCTGCCTTTCAGTGCCCATCAGTGATGCCTGTCAATGCCCATCAGTGCCACCTACCAGTGCCTCCTCATTAGTGCCCATCAGTGCCACCTATTTCATATGGGTACAGTGTTGCATGACCATGCAATTGACATTCAAAGTGTGACAGTGCTAAAAGCTGAAAATTGGCCTGGGGAGGAAGTGGGTATAAGTGCCCTGTAGGCTAGGGGTTAAATGGTGTTGCCTCAGAAGGGGGGTAGTCTTATACGACGAGTATAGCCCAAAACCTATGTTTTAACTGGAAAATTAGGGGGTCGTCTTATACACCCAGTCGCCTTACACGCCGGAAAATACGGTCTTTATGCCCTTAGACTTAGAGTCCGGAGAGCACCCATGATATACAGTTGGAAAGAGGCAATCACCCAGCTTAGGTATTTTATCTGCACGAAAGTGTGTTTCCTGAAGAAAACAAATATGCGCTTTTAGGTGGTGTAAATTAGAGAGCACCATTGAACGCTTCTCCGGCGTGTTCAGTCCCTTAACGTTCATGGATACCAGATGGGTAAGATCCTGGCACCCGCCTGCACAGAAGAAGACCTAGGAGGCATAATTGGTGAAGAATAGAGATAGGGAAGAAGAAGGGGAAAGGAAGAGGGAAGAGAAGAAATAAAAAGGGGGGGAGAAAGAGAGAAGGGGGGAAGAAGAGGAGAGGGGGGAAAACAATTAATAGAAGAGAAAAAGGGGGAAACAAGAGAAGAAATATCAAGAGAGAACTACGAACACAGGAAAAGAAGGCTCGAGTAGAGGAAAACAGAAAAGGGCAAAGGATTAGGAGCCGAAGAGGAACTCCCAAGAGTGAGACTAATATCGCCGGAGTGAAAGAAATAATTTCAAGCACCCTCAAAACACGTAATGTGGGTCTAGCCTGCAGGGTGCAGCCCTATGTGATAGAGAAGCTGAAATCAGCAGGCAACAGAGACTCCTCCTCCCCAACCCGCCCTGCAAAACAACCACCTGCACAAACATATTGAAAGTAGACAAATGCCCTGAGTTCACCAATCCCGTTAGCATAACATCCCCGAATAACAAAAGAAATCGGATCAAACTTAGCCAACTCCCTCCCGTAGTAACATAGAGACCCATATTCAATATGGCGGGGCCCTCATAACCAAGTACCAATTGCAGATAATCAAAACAGGACCACCCCAGGATCCAAAACCGATCTGGTATCCCCTAATATTGACAAAGATCAAGGAGTACCCCCTCCAACCCCCATAAAAAAGAAAAAAAGCCCCAAGGGAGAAAAAGAACAGAAAAAGGTAGAAAAAGAAAAGGGAAGGGAAAAAAAAGGGAGAGGAGAGGGAAAGGAGGAAGGCTGAAAAGGACAAGTTCAAGAGAAGAGGAAAAAGAAAAGAAAAAAAAACAAAGAAAAAAAAAAGCCGGGGGGGGTCAGAAGGGATAGGCCCACAATAACATCAGATATACCACAGCTCCCCAAGATCCAGGTCCAGCATACTATCAGCCACCCCACTGCAGGGACCCCCTATCAAAACCTTAGCATCGGCATAAGCCAACAGTGATCTGTATGTGCCCATCCCTGTGTCCAGCCCAGGAGGGCGCTAAACCCAAAATCAGAGACAGACACAGCAGCCGGGAGGCGGAGAGGTGGATCCAATTGAAGGGTACATTAACAGAAATCCCTTTAGAGAACAGGAAATCAAGAGCAGAACAACTCTATGCAACCCCAGGCTTCCTATCTCAGCAGGTCCCGTTGCCCCATGCCAGCCACGTGGCCTGGCATGGGAACACTGGAAGCCGGAGAGGTGTACAAATGTAAAAGTCAGCACAAATATCTATCCCCCTTCTCCCATTCCTGGTTGGGAAAGTCTCAAATCCAAGCTGGCGGACTTCCAACATGACCCAGCAGGCCGCTGTGGCTCAAAACTCACAACTCGGCACATCAGTATTAGGCCTTTGGAGCATCCATCGGAGCAGGCATGCTCTTTTTCCTATGGGAGCATGGTGTCTGACGTGGCAGACACAGTCCGGCAACTACGGGGAGGAAGCGTGCATCTCTACCCAAGAAGGGTCGTAGCCAGTCCGGCAGAGATATGCCCAAAAAGATGAAGAGAGCTGGTAAGTCTGTCTGTCGTCTCAAAAAGATCCCCCCTTCCAGATGGTGAGCTCTGTCCCGCTTCTGTCCTACCTCTGACCTGCCTCTCGAGTGCCGACATTGGCTCCGCCTCGATGTCGACATTTGAGAGGTGGGTCAGAGGCAGGACACATGGTGATTGTTGGAGGATCGAAGTGATTTACGTCAATGAATTATTTTCCCGTGGTGATCACAAAAATGGACTGAATCATTTTGGACTTTTATACGTGTTTATTAATTTTGAATTTTTATTTTTTGATGCATGCGCCGCATTAATATTTATTTATTTTTAAATATTATTTAATTTTGTTTAACTAATTCAATGTGGCAGCAGGTTATTAATATATGAGTTATTAGCACTTCACATTAATTCACATTAATTGATTTTATAGCTCATTGTTAATTACATGATTTTTTAGCGCAGTTTTTTTGATGGATTTACACCTTATTTTTAAGATAGAGACCCTAGCTCCATCAAAATCCAAGGTGCCTACCAACCAAGCCTTACATAAGACCATCTCTTTTTGTGTATATTTGTGTACACGGCAGATAATGTTCCGTGGGCGGTTAGGGTCGGTTGATTTGGGACCCAGCGCCCTATGAACTCTGTCAAATTCTAGGGGCAGCAGGGGGGACTCATCAATGATTCTATGGAGAACTGCGGTGACCGTGTCCTGCATGTTTTCTTGCCCCATAGCCTCCGGGAAACCCCTCAGCCTGATGTTGTTACTACGGCTTCTGTTTTCTAGGTCTTCCACATGGAGATGAAGATAAATGGTCTCTGTGGGTCAAATGACCCTGTTCAAGTTGAGCTACCCTCTGCTCCAGGGCTGCCACCGAGCTCTCCCCCCTAGTCCTCCAACCAACATAGCATGGATTTGAAATCGACCCGTGTAGGCAGCGCTCTAATCAGTGCAAAAAGGTCAGCCCCAACCCCTGCATGGTGCATAATCAAGTTTGAGCTGTCCACCGGTAGAGGAGGCGAGGGCTCCGACCCACCCGACCTGGGGCTAGGTCTCGGCGGCTGCACTGCTGCCATAGAATGCATGGCCTGGGGAGACCTTGAGGCACCGGAAGTTGTGATGCCATGGTGGGAGGAAGGCTCTCTGGGAAGAAGCGCCGGATCCGAGGATGACCACGGGGTAGTCCTAGTCTTGTGACGTTTCGGGTGACTCATTGTGAGGCAAACAACGGCGTTGTCACAGTGTCATGTGGGTCAGGAGTTCAGCTAATCACGTCCTAACACCGCCATCTTCAGGCCACGCCCCCACTACTATATCTTTTGATAGCCAAAAGTAAAAAAAATTTCAGTCTTTTTTTGTTTATAGCGCAAAAAATAAAGAGCACACAGGTGATCAGATACCACTGAAAGAAAGCTCTATTTGTGTGAAGAAAAGGACATAAATTTCATTTGGGTACAACATTGCATGACCGCGCAATTACCAGTTAAAATGCGCCGAATAGCAAAAAAAGGCCTGGTCAGGAAGGGGGGTAAATCCTCAGGAGGGCAAGTGGTTAATTCCTTGATATGTGTATAAAAAATGTAATATTGACAAAAGCCGGCAAATTCCTATCAGCCCTGTCAAGGAAATGTCACCAAATACAAATAGCTGCGCCTGACCCCAGTCCAGAGCCTGAATGTAAAGTGCTACTTGAGCTGTCTGAAAAATAGCCAGACCAGTCAAATCCCTCCTAAAATATGCTGAACATCTTTTTTAACTAGCAGGGGTGGAGTATGGTAATTTAAGCACTTGTCTACCATGGAATTTTTATTTTATTTTTCACACACATATTGAAATCTTCATTTTTTGCACAAAATTACCTTAAACCCTAGACAAGTATACATTTTCTGAAAGCAGAGGCCCTGTAGAATAATGAGATGAAAGTTGCAATTTTTTATGTTGCACAGTATTTGCGGAACTGTTTATCAAATGCATAGTATCAGAAAAATACACTAAAAATAAATTTAGGGGGGGTGCATGCGTGGCCGGCTCCGGGATGGACGCGCTGTGAGACGAGCTCCGTCCACCCGCCAGCACTGACACGGCACACTTCGACCCCAGGGTTAACTAAACACTCTGCATGAGAGATAAGGGTAACAGGACCCTTGACACAGTATGACACGTCGCCGCAAAGCACCGGGACAGCCAGGGAAGCTCACTAATTTCTTCCCTGCTGTCACCACATGCAGCCAAGATGGCGCCGGCGGCATATCAAACGGCCACAGCGCCTATGAAGGGGACATCACATCTCAGCATTCGGATCCCAGGCTCAGAGCACCACTATACCCAGGAGACCCGGGTGAGTCCTCTCCTCCCCTATCTCCCACCACAAGCAGTCCGGCCAAATCCAGACCCAGACTGGATACTGACTCCCCTCCTGACAGTCAGCCTTCCTTCACACAAATGCTAGCTCACAATACTACTCCATCTTTAATTGAATCGTTCCCTGCTTTTGACCAACCTATCACTGAAATATTCATGAAAAACATGCTTCTTTCTCTGCGACAAACACTCCATAACGATCTGACAGCATCACTATCCCAAATCTCAAATGTGGTACAAAAACAAGAACACCGTTTACGCCATATTGAGAACAAAATGGGAGAAATATTTACAGCGCATAACGACCTGATTGACGCACACGCAGACCATGAAGCTGATATTGAGCAAGTAAACCTTACATTAGCGGACCTAGAAGACCGTTCCAGGTGCAACAACATTAAATTCAGAGGTATCCCTGAATCCGTTACCAATGATACCTTACTGCCATATATCCAACAATATGTGAAACACCTCATTCCATCTCTCTCAGATATGGAGCTCGCCATAGATAGAGCGCACAGAATACCCAAACCATCATTTCTATCAGCCTCAATCCCCAGAGATGTTCTGGCACGCGTTCACTTTTACCACGTAAAAGAAAAAATAATGTCAGCAGCCAGAAACTCCTCTTCACTTCCACCATCACATGCAAATATCAAATTATTTGCTAATTTGTCCAAAGCCACACTCCTCAACCGTAAAAAGCTCATCACCATAACCAAAGCTTTGCGGAACCATTAAATAGGCTACCAATGGGGCTTCCCAGCAAAACTTACCATCAAACATCACGGTAAAATCTACACCATCAAAAATCTAGAAGCAGGCATCGACCTCCTAAAGGCCTGGAACATAATACCTATGGAACCTCACCACTCCACCTCCACCAATACGCAACAAATGGATGCAGGATGGTCCTGATCCACCATGTCTTCGAACCACTAAAAATATGCAATACCCTGGGCACTATACCTTACTCTCCTACCTGCTGGCAAACGGGCCTTTATCGAATATTTCCACGTTACAAGATACCTTCCAGCATGACCTCTCTTACGGTCTATGCTTGTTCATACCCCCCTCTTTTGAAGTAGAAAGCTATGTTACTCATGTTACTTGCATTTTTAGCAGTTTTTTTTACCCTCTTTAACCACCTACCCCTCCTGCACCACCAGTCCACGATCAAATCCACCGCTCAACTAAAATCCCCAATACAAGGAAAACATCACTTGATCCAGCAATCGAACCAAAACCACACCACCCTATCTATGGAAAACGTCCACCTATGACCACAGACCACCCACCTTTCTCAATGAGTCAAGAAACAACTCTCCTACCCATCTAATCCAGTTAACAACCTATGAAATGATTAACCTATCATTTCTCAATGTCTCAATGTTCACGGCCTAAACTCCCCCTTTAAGAGGTCACTGCTCCTAAAAGAAACTTGCACCCTACACGCTGACATACTCTTCCTACAGGAAACACACTTCGCATCAACCAAGATTCCTAAATTCCATCTCCAACGCTCCTCCCATGTATACATGGCAACTAACTCCCCCCCAAAAAAACGGCATCATTACAGCTATAAAGGACTATTCGATTCCACCATATCTCAGAAACAGCACACCCTCAAGGTCGCTATCACATCCTTATCTGTAAAATGTTGTGGACCTTTTGGAAATTACATCTCAAAAACATGATTTTATCAAGACATAATCCTATATGACAGCAACTCAGCATAGCCGTATGTTAAGGGTTAACTTGTCTTGGTTGAAAAGTTGAAGAACCCTCAAGCTAGAGAAATGTATATAATGAGTGAAGTGAGGTTTTTCCAAGACAATAAGACTGTTTGGACTGTCCACAAATACTATTTGTATATTGGGGTCGGGGAGACTGCATATACAAAAGTTAAATAGACAGCCAAATAAGACTTTAAACCTTCAAATGTTGAATCACCACACCAACAAGTGAAACTATAGTAACGTTTGAGAAGAGTAAACAACCCTTGAGGAGACTGGTGAGATATCAGTCTTTTCAAATGGTCTGTTCAAACTACAAGGACACCTGGTTATTGCCTCTCATCTTTACAATGGACAAACATCAGTTTAATGTGTCACTTTTAAGACTAAAAGTTAAATTCAGGACATTTTAGACTAAGAATTGAATGTATCTAACCACAAAGATATTACTACAAAAGCATAGTATCTATAGATGTTATAAAGAATATGTTTCACACACCACCAAATATTCAGCAATGGGAATTGTATATCACTAACTTGAGTATTGAGATGATGAAAAGTAAGATATATTGTGAGTTAGCATCAGTTGTATGTCTTATCAGGAAATAGATGCTTTCACACAAGCTTGTATCTCAGGGACAAGAATAACTGAATATACACATATATTCCATGGTTCTTATTTAGAACATTATAGCTATGATCAACTATATATCTGGATAAGACATATATTTAATACCTAAAATTACATTGAGTTCCACCCGAGGTATGAGTCATCATCAATACTCAAATTGTTCTATGGTACAAGACCGCCACCTGGCGGATAGGTGAGAAATAGCTTATGTACATACATTTCTCAACTAGCCAATCAAGAAGCCTGGTGGGAGGGTATCTTAGAACAATGGTTTAGTTGGTATAAAAGCCCATGCACCTTTAGAAGAAAGAAACTCATCAAAAGAAAAAACCTGACTGAAGAAAAAACCTCATTAGAAGAAAATCTGAAGACATCTGAAGAGACCTCTCTGCTGAATAACCCCTCTTCCATCCTTTCAAACTTCCAAAACTTTACTAAATTTCTAAATCTCTGTACTTCTAACTTCCTACATTCTCCCACACTATTGAACTCTATCTCACTTTCCCCTGTGGTCATCATTCTGAAGGCGTTCCATTGCCAGCTGGATCCACTGGAAAGTTTCATAGTCTGAATTCCGGGTGTGGTGAGACTGTCCATTTAATTTTGCATTGCCTATTTTCTCTGTTGTGTAGAGTCATAGAATTACCTTAGTGTATCACAACTATATTGGGTAGTTATATATATGTAGAGAGATCCTGTATTACTGTTAAAATTGTTTGGTGTCATATTATAAATTTCTCATATTTCATAATTTATTAAATATTAATAATTAGAGCATAATTTGTCAGAGAATATCTTCTTCCAATCCTATGGCCACGGTTTGTGAGAATATAACCTCTGAGATACTCTAAATTATTAGTTATTAATAAATTAAATTGTTAATAATAATTATCATCATTTAGAAATTGTTATATTGATTTCATTATTTAGAAACATTATTATTGTGTATTATATTGGCATAGTATATATTTGACCGTGTGTATCAATATTCATTTATCACCAGTCTTTTGCGTTTTGTGTTAATATATATATAATTTTTGTACATAAATAAATTTTTATATTTATCTATTATAAGGCAAATTTTGTGTGTATGGTACGAAATCATACTGGCTAAAAGAATTCAAGGTATAATAAGAAGTGGTGATCAAATTATCAAGGTGTCCAAATTATTGGTTTACTAAATATTTGCCGTATTTTAACGGCTGGAGGCACTGTAATATTTCATCTAAGGGAAAGGGACACGCCCTTTATAAGAAGAATAAATCCTTACATAAACCACCACAGGATAAATTTGGAGGCACTGCTGAGAGCCATAGAAATCGTACCATAATACAAAACGCACTGGTGATTGTATATTTGTACACTTGGTCAAACATATATTTGATATCAAAATGGCATCCAGTAATCACGGATCCACCTCTTCCAAGCATAACGAGGAAAATATGGCGGCCCAAGGTATTGAGGAGGAAACTCCGAAGCCAGCCCGGAAAGCTGTCGGTGCTTGGCAGAAGTATGTTGAATGTGGAGTAATAGATTATCTCCGCAAGAGATTAGGTTTGGGGGATAGCAATAATGAATTCGTGGATGAAGAGAAAAGGCAGGCTATGAGCACCTTTGAGGACCTGTTCAACCGAAAGGGCCAGGTTGTTGAGTTTTTAATAGCATTTGCTAGAGCAGAAAGTGATAAAAGCCGTGACAGACTTCTCCTAGAAGCTTGGCCCATGTTATGGTTCATGACCGCTGGAGCTGCCCAGCGAACCATAACTTTAAGGGAAGAGTTGTCAGAAGCCCGCCTATTGTTGGAAAGCAGAAATCAGGACATTGAGTCTTTGAAAGGGAAGCTTGGTCATGCCGGTATTCGTTTAGACGAATCCGAGAAATATCATGATAGATTGGTCAGAGACTTTCAAAGTGCTCAGGACCTGTATGAAAGAAATTTTCAGGAATTAAAACGACTTCAAAAGAAGTATCAGGATTTAAAAGATGAGGTGGAGTACTTCAGATCAGAAAGGTTATCTCCTGTCGAAATTAAAGTTCACCCAGGGGATAAGCATGACCAGTCAGAACTTACCTTGATAAAATCTGAGCAGAAAACTCTGGAGGAGCAGATTATGAGGTTGACGGCCCAAATAAATTCTGGGGTCCAAAACCGGACCAACCCAGTCGAGCAGGAGGCTGATGAGCGGAGATACCCGCATCACAGCGAAGTACCTGATAGTGAGGCAGGGACAGAATATAGGTCGCCTCCTAGGCTTCTAAGATACACTCCAGAGTGCTCAGAAGAAAAGTATGAGGTTTCATATAGGCAGGAAGGGAAATCCCAGGGGTCATTCAGGAGATATGACACCCCAAAGGTCATTAAGTTCCTGAAGGACACTGTTCCTATGTTTACTAAGAAAGGGTCCCTTGAGATCACCGAACACATGAAAACATATGAACAGACGTTAGAAATTCTGGGCATTAGAGATGACCACACCAAAATAGAATTGCTGCCATGGGTATTTGAAGAGAAATACCGGCAATTCTTTGATACCTTGAGGGCCTATTCCAATCAGTCCTGGAGAGAGGTTAAACATAAGTGCCACATGGAATTTGGGCCTGATAAAACTGTAACCTCTGCCAAGGCTGCGGCCTACAATTTAAAGTGTGGTCCACTTTCAAATCCAAATTTGCAGGCGGAGAAGAAATCATATGCGGAAGTAGTCCGTGGGGGTAAAACCAATGGTTCCCCTAGATTTGTACCTCAAACCCAGCAAGTGAAGGAGGTCCATAACTTTGCACCCCAAAACCAGTGGGTGAGAAAGGATAGACAAAAGCCAGGGAACTACGGTGGTGGAAGTGAGAAGAATAAAAAGTATGGTAAGGGCCAGTACAGTGATGAGAATCAAAGGGGGCAATGGTATCCTCGGAGGTTCTATTATCCTCGCCAAAACCAACATGGGAATTTTTATGGGAACCCCAATTTCAATAGGAACCATAATTACAATAAGAATCCCAATTTTAATAAGAACTCTGACTTCCAAAGATTTCCTCCACGCCAAGAACACCCTCAAGCTCAAAGGGGGGATACAGTACCCCAGGCTCCCCTTAATGACAGGGAGACCCCAAAACCTCAGAGAGAAAAATGGCGTCGGGACCAGAGCAGTAGTTCTGACTCTGAGTCTCATTACCAGTCCCGTCCAAAATACAAGCATAAGTATAGGAAGAGGGAGAATCAACAGAATGACTCCTCTGAGCATATTGGGCAAATAGAGGCACAGGTCAGCAAAATGGCTGAACAAATGGACAGGCTTGTCACTCAATTTTCATCCAATCCTTTTTTAGGAGCAGCTCCTGTGACCAACCAAGGGTCACAGAATTAACAGGCAACCAAGACTTACACCAACAGGGGAGAACACTGAGTCAAATGACAGGAGATGTGTGTACCGTCCCTGACACGCCTACTAATAGAGAATCTAGTTCTCAGGCAAAGGGGGACCAGTTGTTGGTTATTAACGATTCTCCTGTTTTTCAGTGTCCATCTATTGCCCCTAATATAGTCGCGGCATCGGAAGTCGTCGGGATTGACAAGCCAGACGGAGCACCAACTTCTAGTTGTGCTTCTGTCTTGAGACAGTCCAAGAATCCCACCAGGGAGGATAAGGGTGATGTGTCCACCACATGCGGTGAGATAAGAGCCAGTCATATGTCATTGAAGGGCCCACAGATCTTCAACCACACCAATTTCATGTGTGAGCTGACTGAATCTGATGGGAGATATTATGCCACAGTACAGGTGCAGGATGCCAGTGATCTTTCTATTGTCGGCCTAATAGACACTGGATCCCAAGCAACCATCATGTCACAGGAACATTTTGATAAAGTGGCGAATGTCATGCCCACCAAGCCGAGACTTAAAAGTTTTGACAGCTCATTGATTGGTGTAGGTGGAGACCCTTTACAAGTCATGGGTACCGCCTGGCTTAAACTGAAACTGGGTAATAAGGAACTGAGACACCCCATCATCATTGCCAGCATCTCCCAGCACCACATGATAATTGGGATGGACTTCCTAAAAAGGCTGAACACAATAGTTGACTGTGTGAACCAAGTACTGTGGTCACAGGTAAATACCCCGATTAAATATGGGAAACTTAAAACTCCCCATTCCCGACAACACTGCCACCTGGTGGAAGAAAGGCCTGGATCATTAGAAATCCATTTCAGGAACAGTCAACTTCCTGATGTAACGGTTATCAAACCTGATGACCATAACCCTATCAGAAGAGATGAGGAACACATTTTTAGAATTCCCCAAGATAAAATAAAAGATATTTCCCTCCAAGATGACATCCTTACGATATCTTTTCATCAGGAGGATAAACCAAGAAAAGGGGGAGATCACACCCAATTCTTGACAGGTATTGAAAGGGTTAATAGCGACTTGTTTATCCCCATCCGGATAAATGGTCTTAATAGGTCAAAATATGCCAAACTAGATTTGAGACAGGAACACAGCTTTGTAAGCCATGGGCTGATAAAACACCTGACCGAAATGGAAATGATCCGTTTCTCCACACCTCAGCGTCATTGGATTTCAGACTCCATTGATGACTCTGATGATTACAATTCAATGGCTAGGTGTCTCTTAAACGTCACTGTAGGAAACAAAACAGCCACCCATGTGTTCCTAGTCTTGGATAATCCCCAAACTAAAATTTATTTTGGCAACGATGTATTACATCGCTTTGCAATGCAAGTCGACCTAATTAATGACTGTTTATGGAGTCGACTAAAGGGGGACCCCGAAAAATACCAAAATCTGGACTTAGCTTTAAAATCCCAGCAACAGATGCCTTATGCTGTTGAAGTCCAGGTAGCCCAGAAGATTACAATCCCTAAGGGCATAAATAATTTCATACTCCCCATCCAAGTTAAAAAGGGACATAGACTGAAGGGGTCAGATGCATTAGTATGCCTCTCCCATAAAATGCAGGGGGAAGGACTGAACATTACACACACGCCCCTAGTCAACACACATCAATCCCCGATGTACATTTACATACATAATCTGTCCAATCAGGACATCGTCTTACCCAAAGAGACCCTTATTGGTCTAGCGGTAGAGACTGAATATTACACCTTTGGGGTCACTAACCAGGTGATTGGACTCATCCCCGATGAATATTTGTCGGAGGAACAATTAATTGAACAAACATTCCATTCATTACCAGAGGGTATTTTCGCCATAGAGTCCATTTATCCATTCGATTCTAAAGATGGCACCTGTCGAATCGAAGAGACATCAATTGTCTTTGATCACCCAATCAAAGAACAAGAGTACCCCAAAGAACCTGGATGGCAGGAGAACACACACACACATCACATACCCAATGACCTCACCACAAAACTTGAAGAGGCATATGAGATAGGTCAGCCGGAAAGCTTTCCTGGATTCAAGGAGTTAGTTGAAGAGATGGTGGCCCTCGCCGATGCGTGTTCCAGGATCTCGACCGACAATTGCTCCGAGAGCTTCTCCTTGAATTCAAAGAGATCTTTGCCAAGGATTCTTACGATTGTGGGACTACTGACCTACACATCGCTAGGATCCAAACAGATCCAGATGCCCCACCAGTATTCGTAAGACAGTATAGGTTACCATTAGCTTCCTATGAATCTCTAGCTGAGATTATCAGGAAGTTACATGAAAGGGGTATAATTAGGCCCATCCACAGCTCCTATAACCACCCGATCCTGGGTATTTTAAAACCCAATGGACAATGGCGTTTGTGCGCTGACCTCCGTCAGCTGAACAAACGTGTGTACATGTCAGGATGGCCGGTCCCATACATAGACCAGTGTCTAGCCCAGCTCCAAGGATCCCAAGTTTTTACAGCCTTGGATTGTGCACAGGGGTATTGGACCATAAAGGTGAGTGAGGAAGACCAATACAAACTGGCTTTCAGTTTTGGGAATCGACAATATTGTTGGGTACGAATGCCTTTCGGATTCATAAATTCCGGACATGAATTTGCTGTGTTCATGCACAAGGCCATGCCAGACGCCTTCGAAAGGGGGATGTTGGCATATGTGGACGATATCCTGATCAAAAGTACTGATATGGCCAAACACATTACAGAACTTCGGCATGTTTTGGGCCAATTGAAAGCAGCAGGAGTTAAACTGTCCTTACAAAAAGCCCAGTGGTGTCGCACGAAGGTGAACTTCCTAGGCCATGAAGTTACTGCTGAAGGTTTGAACCCACAAAAGAAGAAGGTTGAGGCGGTTCTGAACTGTAAAGTCCCTACTAACCTTAAAGAATTGAGATCATTCCTAGGTATGGTAAACTACTCGTGTAAATTTATTGATAATTACGCCGAGATAAGCAAGCCGTTGCTTCACCTACTGAAGAAGGATGTCGGATGGTCGTGGGGTAAGAAACAGGAGGACGCCATGAAGGAGTTAAAGGAACGTCTTACACAAGCCCCATGTCTCGGATATCCCGAAGGGGGTAAAAATTTCTATCTAGAGACAGGGTTTACGCAGGTAAGTATGAGTTCCGTTCTTTACCAGAAACGTGATGATGTCAGTAAGGTGATTACCTATGCCAGTAAAACTTTGTCCCCGGTTGAAGTAAAGTTCAGTGACTGTGAAAAAGCTCTATTGTCCACCGTGTGGGCATTACAGAATTTCCGCAGTTACATTCATGGAGAGAGAATCATTGTTGAAACGGCACACCAGCCTTTACAGTATTTAAAGAGTGAACGTATCAAGGGAGGAAATGTGTCTAATAGCCGCATCACTGCTTGGACTTTGTCTTTGCAAGGGTGGCCTCTTGAAATTCGGTACAAACAGAACAAGGAAAGTCCAGTAGCCCAGGGCCTAGCCGAGCTCCATGATTGTTCCGCAACTACGCCTGCTATGGAGGCCCCGGACACTGACTTTCTGGAAAAACAACTGTTCTCTCCCTACAAGGTTTATGATGAAGAATACTGTAAACAGCTGCCGTGTGTATATGTGGATGGTTGTGCTTTTCATCACAAGGATGGGGAACAGCTCCAACTAGTGGCAGGTATTGGAATCGTTTGGACCCAAGGTGTCACCCCAATTTCTGTGGGATACAAACTTGGACCAAAAAGCAGTCAGGTTGCTGAACTTACTGCAATCCTTAGAGCAGTTGAGATGGCTATAGAGTTCAACATTAAAGAGTGTGCCATCATAACCGATTCCAATTATGTCAGGAATAGTTTTGTGGAGTATTTCCCTAGGTGGAAGCGAAACAACATGAACAAGAGTAATCACAAACCCGTGAAACATGGTAAGCTCTTTTGTCACATCGATGAACTGGTAAGGTCCAATGATATCACCTTGCACTTCAAGAAGACCAAAGGCCATTCCAAGGTTCTAGGTGCCGAGAAAGAAGGGAACGATCTGGCCGATTCTCTAGCCAAGGAAGGGGCAATCACCGGTGAATTGTTAGACATTGATCAATTTTTAGGTACCGTACAGATTGAAGCTGTCACCAGGCAACAGGCCAGAACAGCTGGTGATCCAAATGCATTACAGTGGAGTCACGATTCTCCTAGTGAGGATTTAATTACTGCTCAAAAAGAAGACCCAATAATTGGCTTGTTTTATATTCATATAGAAGATCCCAACCAAAATCCCATAAATAAGGAAGTATGTAGTGGGAAGGAGGATTTACGTATCTTAATGAAATCCAAATCCCAATTCTCTTTATACCAGGGATTGTTGATAAGAAACTCAAAGGGTGGCGTACAACAATGGGTCGTCCCACTTAAATTTAGAGGTTTGATGCTACAGCATGCCCATGATGCTCCTACTTCCGGGCATCGTGGAGAGAAGATCACGTATGAGATCCTGCGGGATTATGCCTACTGGCCTCATATGTTACGTGATGTGAAGGAGTACTGCCAAGGTTGCCTAATATGTCCCCAATTTCAACCTACCAAACCAATTCACAGAGCACCTCTCCAGAAAAGGGGGATATGTATGCCTTGGTCAGACCTTCAAATGGATTTTATTGGGCCCGTAACAAAATCTTCACGAGGAAATCGGTATATGTTAACAGTTACATGTTTATTCACCAAGTATGTCGAATGTATACCAGCACCGAATAATAGCTCCGAGACATGTGCTGCATTGCTAATAAATCATGTATTTTCACGTTTTGGTCTCCCACAGAGGATAGAGTCTGATAGAGGATCGCACTTCACTAGCGAAGTGATGGCCAAATTGTGGAAAATTTTGGGGGTTAAAAGGAAATTGCATATCGCCTATCGGCCAGCCTCTAGTGGTGGTGTAGAACGATACAATCAGACCATCGTTAATGTCCTTAAAAAATTTGTTAAGGAAACAGGCAAAGATTGGGATGTCAAACTTCCACTGGTCCTGATGGCGTTGAGGGCTACTCCGAATACAGTTACAAAAATGTAATCTTTTGAACTACTGCCCCAGCACTTATTGTATCGCACTACAGATCAAAATTTGATCAATGCCACCACCACACACCAGTACATAGAGGATTTACGTAAACATCTGCAATATGCTTTTGCCTTTGCCCAGCGAAATTTGGAAAGAGCTGCAACTAGTGCTAAGACATACTATGATCTCAAAACCTCCAAGAAGGAATATGAGATTGGTGACAAGGTCTACCTATACAACTTTGCAAGAGACCAGATCAAGGAACGGAAATTCCTTCCATCTTGGAAAGGTCCGTTCTCTATCATTGATAAAATCTCTCCGGTCGCATATAAATTGCAGGTTACCCGGTATGGTGAAATCAGTGATAGATGGGTGCACATCAACCAATTACGTGCTTGCCATCCGTTGTCTCAATTGCAGTTGTTGGAAGACTGACCCACCAGTTCCTATCTGGAGATATTGAGATCATTATTAAATTTCCTTTGAACATATTATTCATCTTTTGCCTTACAGGATCCAGTAATATAATTTTATATATATCCAATACTTAAACTGTTCATTTTAATAATTTAGAAAGGAAGGCCCAGACAATGACCAGACCGGCGATCGGAGGTGTCAATGACCAGACCCTACAAGGAAGCTATAATGTCCTGTGGGAAAGACCAGATGCCAGAGATCGATCCGGAGACGATAACCTGATGTCCCAGGCCACCAAAGGCCAGTCCAGAGGAAAAGACCCGCCTAGGAGACCGTCTAAGAGACCTGTCATGCGGAGGACCCATGGACCCCAAGGTGGATGTGCCAGGCCAGGCCGGCCTCATCACAAGACCAGGATCGTCATCAGAAGTGTCCATCTAAAGACGCCGAGTCAAGTTGAGGACCAAACCAGCATCACCGCTGCCATTTTTTTTGTTTCCTATTAAAAAAAAAAAAAATTTTTTTATTTCATTCACCCATCGGAGAAGACGAACGATCACCCTAGCCAAAAGTCCCACTCATGTTTTGCGATACAGACACCCATCTATACGTGCCTGTACCCCAAAAAAGGGGGATTTGTTGTGGACCTTTTGAAATTACATCTCAAAAACATGATTTTATCAAGACATAATCCTATATGACAGCAACTCAGCATAGCCGTATGTTAAGGGTTAACTTGTCTTGGTTGAAAAGTCGAAGAACCCTCAAGCTAGAGAAATGTATATAATGAGTGAAGTGAGGTTTTTCCAAGACAATAAGACTGTTTGGACTGTCCACAAATACTATTTGTATATTGGGGTCGGGGAGACTGCATATACAAAAGTTAAATAGACAGCCAAATAAGACTTTAAACCTTCAAATGTTGAATCACCACACCAACAAGTGAAACTATAGTAACGTTTGAGAAGAGTAAACAACCCTTGAGGAGACTGGTGAGATATCAGTCTTTTCAAATGGTCTGTTCAAACTACAAGGACACCTGGTTATTGCCTCTCATCTTTACAATGGACAAACATCAGTTTAATGTGTCACTTTTAAGACTAAAAGTTAAATTCAGGACATTTTAGACTAAGAATTGAATGTATCTAACCACAAAGATATTACTACAAAAGCATAGTATCTATAGATGTTATAAAGAATATGTTTCACACACCACCAAATATTCAGCAATGGGAATTGTATATCACTAACTTGAGTATTGAGATGATGAAAAGTAAGATATATTGTGAGTTAGCATCAGTTGTATGTTTTATCAGGAAACAGATGCTTTCACACAAGCTTGTATCTCAGGGACAAGAATAACTGAATATACACATATATTCCATGGTTCTTATTTAGAACATTATAGCTATGATCAACTATATATCTGGATAAGACGTATATTTAATACCTAAAATTACATTGAGTTCCACCCGAGGTATGAGTCATCATCAATACTCAAATTGTTCTATGGTACAAGACCGCCACCTGGCGGATAGGTGAGAAATAGCTTATGTACATACATTTCTCAACTAGCCAATCAAGAAACCTGGTGGGAGGGTATCTTAGAACAATGGTTTAGTTGATATAAAAGCCCATGCACCTTTAGAAGAAAGAAACTCATCAAAAGAAAAAACCTGACTGAAGAAAAAACCTCATTAGAAGAAAATCTGAAGACATCTGAAGAGACCTCTCTGCTGAATAACCCCTCTTCCATCCTTTCAAACTTCCAAAACTTTACTAAATTTCTAAATCTCTGTACTTCTAACTTCCTACATTCTCCCACACTATTGAACTCTATCTCACTTTCCCCTGTGGTCATCATTCTGAAGGCGTTCCATTGCCAGCTGGATCCACTGGAAAGTTTCATAGTCTGAATTCCGGGTGTGGTGAGACTGTCCATTTAATTTTGCATTGCCTATTTTCTCTGTTGTGTAGAGTCATAGAATTACCTTAGTGTATCACAACTATATTGGGTAGTTATATATATGTAGAGAGATCCTGTATTACTGTTAAAATTGTTTGGTGTCATATTATAAATTTCTCATATTTCATAATTTATTAAATATTAATAATTAGAGCATAATTTGTCAGAGAATATCTTCTTCCAATCCTATGGCCACGGTTTGTGAGAATATAACCTCTGAGATACTCTAAATTATTATTTATTAATAAATTTAATTTTTAATAATAATTATCATCATTTAGAAATTGTTATATTGATTTCATTATTTAGAAACATTATTATTGTGTATTATATTGGCATAGTATATCTTTGACCGTGTGTATCAATATTCATTTATCACCAGTCTTTTGCGTTTTGTGTTAATATATATATAATTTTTGTACATAAATAAATTTTTATATTTATCTATTATAAGGCAAATTTTGTGTGTATGGTACGAAATCATACTGGCTAAAAGAATTCAAGGTATAATAATAAGTGGTGATCAAATTATCAAGGTGTCCAAATTATTGGTTTACTAAATATTTGCCGTATTTTAACGGCTGGAGGCACTGTAATATTTCATCTAAGGGAAAGGGACACGCCCTTTATAAGTAGAATAAATCCTTACATAAACCACCACAAAAATCAACTAAATCCCTTATACTCTGGTCAACGTCTACGGCCCTAATACCAACCAAATACAATTTTACAACAAACTTCAATCAATCATTTCCTCTCAAAAACAAGACAGACTCATCATTGGCGGAGACTTCAACATCATCGGCAACCCACCTCTGGACTCCTCCTCCAACAAACGTTCTTCCAAACATAACTTCAACCAATTTTTACACAACGCCCTCTATGACATTTGGCGATGCCAACATAGCACAGAAAAAGATTATACTTATTACTCCCCATCCCACCTATCCTACTCCAGAATCGACTTCTTCGTCACAGACAAATGGACCCTACAACACGTAACATCCTCCAAAACTGGCATTATAACATGGTCAGATCACGCTCCAATCAACATAACCCTTGACAACAATCAACATTCTTCGATCCCTCCAATCTGGAGACTAAATTCATCAATACTAAGGAACCAGATGACAAAAAACGCTTGCAGGATGCACACAATATGTTTTTTGAACTTAATGACACACCTGATATCTCTATAACCACATTATGGCCCACTTACAAAGCATACATGAGAGGTATCCTCATACAATTAAATTCATGCATCACCAAACAAAGAACCCAACAAATTGACTAACTCCTCACATCCATAAAACGAAAAGAAGAAATGAACAAAAAAAATCCAAATCCCTCCACATCTACATCCCTCGCCTCAGACAGAAATAAACTTCGATCCCTTCTACTTTACAAATATGACCTTAATCTACAAAAAACGAAAGCAAAATTCTATTCCCTAGGTAATAGGGCAAATTCACTACTTGTCTTGTCCCGCCCAACGGGATCTCTAGTGGTCCACAGCACGGGATTCCCCAGGACGCGGAGTCTAAGTCCCAGTCTGCCTTTTCACCAGAGCCCCTGATGGTGGGGATGGACTTGGTGCAAGACTGGAACCAGGTCGCGCCCCTGGGCGCACCCAGCTGTGGTAGAGGGGTCCCGCTGAGGGTATGTGCCCGGGATGAGCCTGCTGTGAAGGGGCTGATGGGTCCAGGTCCGAGCGGGATGGATGGATGACCGCTTGGAGTGAGCGTGGTCGGACTAGCCGGGTCAGTAACAGTGGGGACAGGTGCGGTACCAAGCAGTAGGCAAAGAGTAGTCAGGTCACACGCCGGGTTCAGTAACAGAGGGTCCAAATAGCAGTAACTACAGGCAGAGGAATGGTCAGGGATGAGCCGGGGGTCAAAGCAGGAGAGGGTCAGCATAAGTCAGGACAGGCAGAGTTTGGCAACAAGGAAACGTACTTTACAGGAACACAGGAACAGGAAAAAGACCTTGCATCAATGAGGACATTGCCTGGCCGGTTTAAATAGCGTGCCCTGCACCATTATTGGTGCCAGCCGCACGCCCGTGTGCGCGACTGCGCATGTGCAGCCGCAATTGCCGCCGCGGACGACCAGGTCCTACTGCCCGCTGATGCACCTGGGCGATCCGAAGACCGGGATCCCTGAGATGCCCCCCCCCCTACGGGCAGCCTCCGGATGCCCAACCGACCCCTTCTTGACGGCTGGTTTTGAAAATATTCCTGCACAAGTCTTGGGGCGTGCACATTTTGGGCCGGCTCCCACGAATTTTCCTCAGCCCCATATCCCTTCCACTTAACCAGAAACTGAAGTTGGCCTTTCCTTTTCCTACAATCTAGGACAGCTTCAACTTCATATTCCTCCTCCCCATCCACGTTTACTGCCTCCAGTGGTTTAGACCTTCGATCTGGGAAGGGGTCTGGGGTTGCTGGTTTCAATAGAGACACGTGGAAGACCGGATGAACCTTCAGAGACTCGGGAAGTGCGAGCTCGTAGGCCACCTCATTGATCTTACGTTTTACCCGGAAAGGGCCCAGGAATTTGGGTGCCAATTTCCTCGATGGGCAGGACATTTTTAGATTTGCGGTGGACAACCAAACCTGGTCCTCCAGCTGCAAACTTAATTCCCCTCTTTTTTTCCTATCAAATGCCCTCTTATTGTCACCCTGGGCCTTTGCCATCGCTTCCTGTAACACCTTGCTATTAGAAGACAAAACGTTCAACATATCCTGCGTGGCCGGGACTGCGACCTCCGGGATCAGATCTGGCAGGAATACAGGGTGGAACCCGTAATTTGCAAAAAACGGGGATTGTTTCGTAGCAGAGTGACTCGCATTGTTATATGCGAACACCACAAGTGGCAGGAGAGTTAACCAGTCATTTTGGAGAAAGGTGGTATAGCACCTGAGGTACTGCTCTAGGGTCTGATTCGTTCGCTCCGTCTGGCCATTGGTCTGTGGGTGGTAAGCTGAGGAGAATGATAGCTTAATTTCCAGGGTTTCACATAGAGCTTTCCAGAACCTAGATGTAAACTGAACCCCCCTGTCAGATACAATATCCCTGGGAATCCCGTGGAGTCTTACCACTTCCCTAATAAAAACTCGTGCTGTCTCCAAGGCCGTAGGTGTGTCTTTCAGAGGTACAAAATGGGCCATTTTGGACAAGCGGTCTACAATCACAAAGATTGCTGTGTGGTCCTGAGAGGGTGGAAGTTCCACAATAAAATCAATGGAGATCATTGTCCATGGTCTGTCAGGTATTGGTACGCAAGAGACCCCAAGCCTTGTCCCTAGTTGGTTTTTTTCTCTGACAAACGGGGCAGGTCTTCACATAAGATTCGCACTCCTTGGCCATATTAGGCCACCAAAATGTACGCTGCAACAGCTCCAGGGTCTTACGTACCCCAAAGTGCCCGGCCAGCGGGTGATCGTGGCAGTATCCTAGTACTAATGTACGGGCTTCCTCAGGGACCACAATCTGATCCTCCTTCCAGAGAAGTCCCTCCCTAATCAGTAAGGGGACACCGGGTAGACCTGGCATTCCTACAGACGCGGTTTGCAATCTAGAACGGAGCTTCGATTGGAGGACTAGGAAATTCCCTGAGGACAGGATAGTATCTGGCTTGGGAATCTCTTCGGGATCCCCAAACACGCGGGAGAGCGCGTCTGGCTTTGTATTCTTTGACCCTGGCCTATAGGTAATATGGAATGAGAACCGTAAAAAGAAAAGTGCCCATCTGGCTTGACGTGGCCTTAGATGTTTAGCTGTTCTCAAATATTCTAGGTTCTTGTGGTCAGTGAAAATCAATATTGGGTGTACCACCCCCTCTAATAAGTATCTCCATTCCTCTAGTGCTACCTTGATTGCCAGGAGTTCCCGATCCCCGATATCATAGTTCCTTTTGGCAGTAGTTAGTTTTCTGGAGAAGAAGGCCACCGGGTGCATAAGCTCCTTGATGCCCTTCCTTTGAGACAGAATCGCCCCGACTGCATTTTCGGATGTGTCTACCTCCAAGATATATGGTAAGGACGGATCAGGGTGGCTCAGAATAGGAGCTGCAGTAAACAACTTTTTTAAGGCTTTGAATTCCCTTTGTGCTTCAGGTGTCCACTGAAGTGGTAAGAATCCCGTGGAGTCTTACCACTTCCCTAATAAAAACTCGTGCTGTCTCCAAGGCCGTAGGTGTGTCTTTCAGAGGTACAAAATGGGCCATTTTGGACAAGCGGTCTACAATCACAAAGATTGCTGTGTGGTCCTGAGAGGGTGGAAGTTCCACAATAAAATCAATGGAGATCATTGTCCATGGTCTGTCAGGTATTGGTACGCAAGAGACCCCAAGCCTTGTCCCTAGTTGGTTTTTTTCTCTGACAAACGGGGCAGGTCTTCACATAAGATTTGCACTCCTTGGCCATATTAGGCCACCAAAATGTACGCTGCAACAGCTCCAGGGTCTTACGTACCCCAAAGTGCCCGGCCAGCGGGTGATCGTGGCAGTATCCTAGTACTAATGTACGGGCTTCCTCAGGGACCACAATCTGATCCTCCTTCCAGAGAAGTCCCTCCCTAATCAGTAAGGGGACACCGGGTAGACCTGGCATTCCTACAGACGCGGTTTGCAATCTAGAACAGAGCTTCGATTGGAGGACTAGGAAATTCCCTGAGGACAGGATAGTATCTGGCTTGGGAATCTCTTCGGGATCCCCAAACACGCGGGAGAGCGCGTCTGGCTTTGTATTCTTTGACCCTGGCCTATAGGTAATATGGAATGAGAACCGTAAAAAGAAAAGTGCCCATCTGGCTTGACGTGGCCTTAGATGTTTAGCTGTTCTCAAATATTCTAGGTTCTTGTGGTCAGTGAAAATCAATATTGGGTGTACCACCCCCTCTAATAAGTATCTCCATTCCTCTAGTGCTACCTTGATTGCCAGGAGTTCCCGATCCCCGATATCATAGTTCCTTTTGGCAGTAGTTAGTTTTCTGGAGAAGAAGGCCACCGGGTGCATAAGCTCCTTGATGCCCTTCCTTTGAGACAGAATCGCCCCGACTGCATTTTCGGATGTGTCTACCTCCAAGATATATGGTAAGGACGGATCAGGGTGGCTCAGAATAGGAGCTGCAGTAAACAACTTTTTTAAGGCTTTGAATTCCCTTTGTGCTTCAGGTGTCCACTGGAAGCGAACCCCCTGCCTAGTCAGCTGGGTGATAGGGGACACCAGGCCCTAAAAGTTCTTAATAAACTTTCTATAAAAATTTGCGAAGCCGATAAAGCGTAGGACCGCCTTCTTATCCGTGGGTGCTGGCCAATCCAAGATGGCCGAAACTTTCTGGGGGTCCATGGCTATTCCCGTGGTAGAGATGGTTAGACCCAAAAAGGAAATACTACGCTGTTCAAAACAGCACTTGTCTGCCTTGGCATATAGGCTGTGTTGGCAAAGCCGTTCTATCACACGCCTCACACGACCTCTATGGTCCTCCAAGGTCGTGGAAAAGATGAGGATATCGTCTAGGTACACAACGACAAAGATATCCAGGTAGTCCCTGAACACATTGTTTATGAAATGCTGGAAAGTGGCCAGCGCGTTGCATAGGCCGAAGGGCATAACCAAATATTCAAAGTGTCTGAATCTGGTACGGAATGCTGTCTTCCACTCATCCCCCTCTCTAATACGGACTAAATTATAGGCACCTCTCAAGTCTAGTTTAGTGAAGACAGAGGCTGACTTCAACCTCTGAAAAAGTTCGGGGACTAGTGGCAGCAGGTAGCGGTTTTTGATTGTGACCTTATTTAAGTCCCGGTAATCTACGCAGGGCCGTAGGGACCTGTCCTTTTTTTCCACAAAGAAAATGCCCGCCCCGGCTGGTGATGTGGAGGGTCTAATAAACCCCTTACGGAGGTTTTCATCGATATATTCTTTTAGCACCCCTAACTCCCGTACGGATAAGGGGAATATCCACCCAAATGGAATTTCCGACCCTGGGAGAAGATCAATTGGGCAGTCATAAGCTCGGTGCGGGAGAAGAGTGTCTGCCCCCCGCTTGCTAAACACATCCAAAAAGCTATGGTAGGCTGACGGAATAACTTGAGCCAGCTCTGTATCTGTCTCCAGACACAACAAGGCCTGCGGAATCAGGGAGGCCCAAGGAGGCAATGCTGCTGGCAATAAGTTGAATGGAACTGGATAGATCCCGTCTTCCAGTCCACCTGGGGATTGTGGGCTCGTAGCCAAGGGAGCCCCAAGATAATTGGGAATAATGTGGATGCTATAGCGTCCAGCTGAAGGAGTTCCTGATGATGGGTCAATGCTGTAGTACAGATAGGTGGGGTTTGGTGGTCCACCACCCCTGACCTAATACGGGACCCATCTGCTAGAAAAATATTCAATCCCACCTCTTTCGTTTGTAGGGGATTCTGCTGCTGAGCTGCAAAGTCCAAATCTATAAAGCAGCTACATGCCCCAGAATCCACGATTGCTGTGGTTACCACAGTTCTCCCAGGCAGCTGAAGTGAAACAGGTACCGCTAGATAACTGGTGTTGCCTATACCTTTTGAAGTGGCCGTAGAAAAAACAGCGGAACACTTACCCATCTTGGTTGGACAGGTACGTACCACATGGCCTGCTCCCCCACAGTAGAGGCAAAGATGGTTGGCCAGACACCTCTGGCGTTCCTCAGGTGTAAGTGCCTGCCGTATCCTTCCTGATAGCCCGGGCCTTGGTGTATCCATAGCATCCTGATTCTGGTTGACCTGCCACGACTGCGACTGGTTTAAAGCATGAGGGGGTATTCCAGTTGGCCTCTGTCCTTGGTTGGACCTTTCCTGCCTGCGCTCCCACAACCAGCGGTCAATTTGGATAGTCAAGGTTATTAAGGCCTCCAAAGTACTGGGTATGTCTACTCGGGCCAATTCGTCCTTCAATGATTCAGCTAACCCTATGTGGAACTGGTGGTGCAGGGCCGCCTCATTCCATTGGGTGTCACTACGCCATAGTCCTCCACTGTTCTGTGACCCTGCCTCAGTGTATGTAGGGCCCTCTCGGCCATCGCTGGGCACTGAGGGTCATCATACAAGAGTGCCATTGCCTCAAAAAATACTGTCACTGATCTCAACTGTGGGTCTCGGTTCTCTAAGAGCCGGTGGGCCCAGTCTTGGGGTTCACCCTGTAGTAGGGAAATGATGAACCCGACCCTCACCGATTCTGAGAAAAATGTCCGAGGCTGGAGGTAAAGTATAGCTGACAGGCGCTACGAAAGGCCCTGAATCTACTTCGGTCTCCATAAAAACGTTCTGGTGTGGGCACAAGGGGTTCCGGAATGGGTAACAACCCCAGTGTCTCCCCAGAGGGTTCCACAGACCCCCTGGTTGGTGTAGCTAAGGTCTGCATGCGACCATCCAACTGCGTATAACCCTCCTGTAGGGCCCTAACTCCTTGTGTAAGGGTCGTCAGCTGTTGACAGATGTCATCCAGAGGGGAAGTTCCCCTTCCAGGCTCAGTCATGGCCGCAAGGTACTGTCAGGCCCCGCCCAACGGGATCTCTAGTGGTCCACAGCACGGGATTCCCCAGGACGCGGAGTCTAAGTCCCAGTCTGCCTTTTCACCAGAGCCCCTGATGGTGGGGATGGACTTGGTGCAAGACTGGAACCAGGTCACACCCCCAGCTGTGGTAGAGGGGTCCCGCTGAGGGTATGTGCCCGGGATGAGCCTGCTGTGAAGGGGCTGACGGGTCCAGGTCCGAGCGGGATGGATGACCGCTAGGAGTGAGCGTGGTCGGACTAGCCGGGTCGGTAACAGTGGGGACAGGTGTGGTACCAAGCAGTAGGCAAAGAGTAGTCAGGTCACAGGCCGGGTTCAGTAACAGAGGGTCCAAATAGCAGTAACTACAGGCAGAGGAACGGTCAGGGACGAGCCGGGGGTCAGAGCAGGAGAGGGTCAGCATAAGTCAGGACAGGCAGAGTTTGGCAACAAGGAAACATACTTTACAGGAACACAGGAACAGGAAAAAGACCTTGCGGCAATGAAGACATTACCTGGCCAGTTTAAATAGCGCGCCCTGCACCATTAGTGGTGCAAGGCACACGCCCGTGTGCGTGAGTGCACGGCCACAATTGCCGCAGCGGACGACCAGGTCCTACTGCCCGCCTGCTGATGCACCTGGGTGATCCGTGCATGCGCGGATTCGCGTGCCACGGCGAAGACCGGGATCCCTGACACTACTAACGAAATTAATCAAACAACAACGCCTAAAATCCAAAATCTCTTCAATCCAGCATCCAACTACCCACACCTCTCTCACAAATACACAAGAAATAGCTAAAGCCTTCGCGACCTATTAAAAATTATATAACCTTAAAAATTATCCTGACACAACCCAACCAACAGTCACATCCATACAAAAATTCCTAAGCACTACCAAACTTCCCCAACTTACTCCATCCCAACTAGCTTCTATTTCCACTCCAATCTCTCCTACGGAAATAGAAAAAAACATCAAAACTTTACCACAATCGCCAGGAAACGATGGTTTCACCAGTTAATTTTACAAACTATTTGCCTCTGATCTCTCACCACATCTGACCAAGCTCTTCAACCAGGCCAGCTCTACAGGCACATTCCCCAAAGAAATGTTGCAATCCATAATTACAACTATCCCAAAACCCGGCAAAGACCCTCTAATTGTCCAGAACTATAGACCGATATCACTACTTAACACAGACATAAAACTCTATACTAAAATAATAGCCCAAAGACTCCTCCCCTATCTCCCACATTAATACATCCAGACCAAGTAGGATTCATTCCTGGTCGCCAAGCACCTGAAGCAACTGGAAGACTCATATCCCTTCTCCACAACCTAGAAATCACAAAACAACCCTCCTTATTACTATCCTTAGATGCAGAAAAGGCATTCGACCAAATACAATGGCAGTTTATGCAATTAACCCTATGAAAATTCGGCATTACAGACTGGATGCTATCTGCAATCCTATCCCTCTACTCCAACCCATCAGCCAGAGTATTAACAGATGGAACATTATCAGATCCCTTCGACATTTCAAATGGCACTAGACAAGGTTGCCCTCTATCCCCCATAATATTTACTCTACTCATTGAACCTTTAGCCTCAACACTCAGAGACGATCCAACATTTACAGGAATCACTCACCTTAAAACAGAGCATAAAATCAGCTTATTTGCAGATGACATTATACTAATGATAACTAACCCCCACAAATCACTTCAGACAATTCGCTCACAGTAAAAAATTACTCGGAAGTTTCGTATTACAAATTTAACAAACCCAAATCTTCCATCCTAAATCTCCACACGCCTACTCAAACCCAAACATTACTAGCCAAACAATTCCCCTTCTCTTGGGAGCAACACAACATTCCTTATTTAGGAATCAAACTCACCGCAACGACAGACCAACTATATTCCTCAAATCACAAACTACTACTCGAAACCATCCACAGGAACTTGCTGCTCTCCGCACATCAACACTATCCAAATTGGGACGAGTAGCGACTCTGAAAATGTACATACTACCCAAAATCCTGTACATATTTCGCACACTCCCCATTCCCAATATCTTCTCTAAACTACACGCAACCTTTTCTAACTTCCTCTGGAATTCTAAAAAACCCAAATGTACCACAAATTTCTTAATACGTCCAACATCTAGAGGAGGAGCAGGTCTCCCACACCTAAAATCCTACTACAATGCCACTCTTCTTGACCAAATATATTTTTAGTGGCACCCAACAAAAGAAAAATCATGGGCCGCTATGGAAACACTCTCATTTCTCCCGCTCACACCACAAAACATACTCTTCATACCACAAACACCCCAAACCAAATACCTACTTAAACACCTATGTATTCAAGCCTCTCTATAAGCCTGGTACGACCTCCTAACCACTAAATTTGCAGATACCAAACATATACCCACCCCAATTAACATACTACACCTAATTACTCCCTCCCTAAATCTATTACAATGGGAAAATTGCGGCCTATCTAATATAAAAGACCTCTACACAGACCACAAAATAGAACCTTACCAGATTCTTCAAAAGAAATTTAACCTGCCCGCTACTGAATATTTCACCTACCTGAGAATAGCTCACTGCTTACGAACGTAAACATATACCACATTTCACGAAAATTCCTACCACTGTATACCAATTTCTTAGCAAAACAAAATACCTGGGTAAAGGTATCTCCATTTTCTACACACACACAATAAATTCACAATTTACCCTACAAACTACCTCTCTAACCAACTGGGAGAAAATTCTCTCACAAACAATAACACTACATTCAAGGGAAAAAGCTTTAGCATTACCCATAAAGCCTCTCGATGTAGCTCCCATTGGGAATCGTAACTAAAAATTCTACATCAATGGTACTTAATACCTGTTAAACTCTCACTGTACTACCCACAACATTCCTCCTCCTGCTGGAGACAATGTGGAGAAACAGGCTCAACACTCCATACACTATGGACATGCAAATCACTCAGATCTTTCTGGAATAGCGTCTTCCAATTGCTCTCAACACTATCTAATACTCCAATAACCCCAAATCCTGCTCTTGCACTCCTCTACATCGGAATCAACAATTTCCCCCGAGATTACCGTACCATCGTTATCCACACACTATCTGCAGCTAAGATCAACATTACTAAACTGTGGAATACTACTAAAATCCCTTCCCTCACTTCACTAATAACAGACCTTAACTTCCAATGTGACATGGAAAGAAGATCAGCCCTCAACAACTCTACCCACCACACATTTAGGTCTCAATGGTCTCGATGGCTACAGAATCCAAATTGTTCCGTAAAAGTCTGATAATCTAATTGTAAACTACCATGACCCCTATGCCTAGACTGGTTCACCCACCCTTCCCCTCCCTTCCTCTCCCCCACCACACCTCTTTTTCATCCCCTCTAGATTACCTACACATCTCAACACGGTTCAGAACAAACGGAGCATACTTCTCATGCTAACGCTATATACATCACTACTATCCCCAGCCAACTGTTGTACTGCTATATTTGATAATGAACCATACTTACATGCTATGTTTTGTCATAAAATCCTTCAATAAAAACTATTGAAAATAAAAATAAATTTAGTGCAAACAAGCACAATACCCATTTTTTGTAAAATATATAAGTAGTTAAAGAGAGTAAATAAATAGCAACATATCGAGTCTTAAAATTGTGTGCACTTGTGAAAAACTATGGTACCCAAAATTCTCCATAGTCGACAGTTTAAAAGCCTTTACAGGTTGCGAGTTCAGAGTTAACCACTTGCCCTCCAGAGGATTTACCACCATTCCACCATGCATTTTTAATTTTTTGCACTAGAAACAGAACAAGACTGACAATTTTGAGAAAAAAAACTATTTTTGACTTTTTGCTATAAAACATATCCAGTAAAAAAAGTTAAAACATTTTATTTCATCATAAATTTAGGCCAAAATGTATTCTGCTACGTCTTTGCTAAAAAAAATCCCAATATGTGTAAATTAATTGGTTTACATGAAAGTTTTAGCGCCTACAAATGGCGGTATAGATACTGTAATTTTTTTTTTTTACTAGCAATGGCGGCGGTCAGTGATTTTCTACGGGACTGCGGTGGGCATTCTGACACTGGGGGGAACTGATTTGGTGTCACGGATATCCCCAGTGACACCAATACAGTCATCAGTGCTAATAAGAAGCACTGACACTGTACTAATGGCACTGGGCAGGAAGGGGTTAACATCTGGGACGATCAAAGGGTTAACTATGTGCTGTTTCACTACTTGGGTTGGGTGTGTGATTTACTGTAAGCACAGCCATACAAAGCACTGTGCAGGAGCTGACAGGGGAGAGATCTGTATTGTTTACATACAGGTCTCTCCCCCCTTGGAGATACTCGGCGCTCACCGGGTGCCGGTGAGTAATCACTAGCCCAGACCAAGTGATTGACAGTAGAAGCTGCGAATGGTGGTGCGGGTAGGGCGTGTGCACATCCCCTACCTGGAACTGCAAAATCACGTATATGTACTTGATTTTGCGCACCCCTGCCGCCCTTTATCAGTATTTCTGCTATAGGGCAAAGGGAAAGTAGTTAAAGTGTTACTAAACCCACAACAGTAAAATCGGTCTGTATATGCAGTAAAGCATGCTTGTTATATTCACTGTGTAACCTAAGGGGTTAATCCTCTTTATTTTGTAAAAAGGGCATTTCTATGCCCCTCCTCTTGTTCAAATATCTACGTCTTATCTCCTGATAAGAAAGACTGAACCCGTAGCCACATGCACATGCACATGCTCATTCTGGTATGTATTGCTAGAGAGGTTTTTTTTTTTCTTGGAAGAATGCATGTGATCAGCAAAGGGCCAATCAGCACTGTCCAGAGGGTCAGGGGTTTTGCATCCTCCCAGAGCAGAAAGAAAACTCCTCCTACAATCTTTAACCAGTGTTCAGCTAAAGTCACAAGACTGCTGTAACTGCTGATGAGAAAAGGTATTTAGCAGTTTGTATTTACAAAATAATTGCACTTCCATGTTGTGTGTACTGTGGGAGACCAGATGAATACAGGGTCCTGGGTTTAGTAACTCTTTAACTGTGAAGTATGGCCCTAGAATTATTGCTCTCATGCCACTGTTTGCACAATTGTGGCACAATTTACGTTTACAAAACACATGTGGGGCCTGCACATGTGCTTGCATTCGGGAGTGTATGGGGATGAGGGGGATCTTCTTAATTTTTTACTTACTTTTATTGCTGTCACAAGGGGGCAAACAGGTTCTCTTTATGGAATCATCAGGGGTCTATTAGACTTATCGTGCTTGGCTATCTGCTTTCCCATCTACAACAGCCAGAGAATGAGAGCTCTGAGCCCAAAAAGTGATGTAATACACATTAGTCATAAGGGAGATTAGGGAATGTATATTTCCCAAGCTCCTCCTGCTTTACATTTTACAGTAGTTTACCCGGGTTCCCCAAAGAAATGGGGTGAGGGGGGAATAATCATGTTTAGAGCCCTTTAAAAGTGGATCCATTTTTCCTGTGAGAGTTATTATTTATTAAAGTACCTTTGGAAGGAAAAGAAGGAAGGATACAGGAGGCAGAGGGAGAGAGAAGGAACGGAGAGAGAATGGGAGAGAAGGAAAGGGGAGAGAAGGAAAGGAAACAGGAGACAGAAAGAGAAAGACAAAGAAAGAAGGGAAGAGGGAAAGAAAGAGGGAGGAAAACAGGAGACAAAGAAAGAGAGAGAGAGAGAAAAAGAAAGAAAGAAAGAAAGAAAGAAAAAAAGAAAATTGTGAATAAGTGGGAGTGTTTGATGAAACATCTAAATGCTTCATTTCTACCCCATTCCAAGAAAGTAGCCTTTATGTTCTTGATTTTGTGAACATATTTTGTCTCACACACCATAGGCCCCTGGGTGACCAACCAGTGTACAAATCATTTACACAGTTCAGTCCCTCTTACTGTCCTCCTGTAAGCAGTCAGTATAAAAATACATCATTGTCAGTCATAGATTTTTCCTCAGCTTCCTCTTATACTGTAACCCTCCAGAATACCTCTCTTTATAAAGTTATAATAGAAGAAGGAAAAACCGAGGAAACATTTCCTGCTGCCCTCAGCATACTCAGATGACATCTTTCTAAAAGCATTCTCCTCTTAGGAAGACCTTGAGGGCTGGTTCACACCAAATGCAATCCAGTGCGTCTGTATACTGCATCAAAAACACAGACAGTTTTGAATATGTACTGTATTCCAATGACCTTAGTTCACACCAGTGCAGTGCTGTCCAGTACAATCAACAAAAGTAGAACATGCTGCATTTCTTGTGTATGGAATGCATCTGGAATGTGGTAAAACACATAAAAAATGCACCGGAATGCATAAGTCCTCAATTGCGATGAAGTAAAAAAGGGGGAAAAAAGCATTGAAAAGCATGATAAACGTGCATGAAGAAATGCATCCAGAATGCGAAAATTGTGGTGTGAACCGGCATTGAGATTACATTCATAAGTATACTCCATTTATAAAAAGTTTTGGGGCTTAGTGATGAAAAAAAAATACAGCTAATTACCGTATACTGTTGCTTTATATTGTGACAGTTAGAAAATATTTCATGTCAATCGTTAAAGGTTTATAGGTACTTTCATAAACACATCCAAAAATAGCATAAACAAACAATACTTGTTGCATATCAACCAACACATGCTTGTATTATTATTAAGGTAAAATACCTTCTGCTGAACTGTGTCCAGGTCCCAGTGGTACAGTAAGAGCTGATTGACTGATCTTCACACCTCTCCCTTCGAGATCATCATCTCCAGTAATCACTTGCACAGCATATACTGCATGCTTTCCTGATGATGGCTCCATTCCTTCTGTTTCAGCTGCCTCACTCTGGCTTCGGGATCCACTACCTCCAGGTACAGCAGGGAACTGACAAAATCTTCCTGTGAATTCAGGTGGGCACAGGCAGTGATTGTTGGAAGAGCACTGACCACCATTCATGCACGGTATTGGGCAAACCACTGAATGAAGACACAAAGATATCAGTTTAGGCTTTTATAGAGTTTATAGTTTTTTTATTAGATAGTTTCACAAGTCATGTACCCACAGTTGTTCCAAAAAAACCCACCCAATAAAGTGAGCGGAAACATTTTTTCCTAATGCCCCAGGAGGCAATCACAGATATTCCCTGGATCAAATACCCTGGAGTTAAAACCGATAAATGTTAGTATCCAGTTACAGTATTTTGTGCATTTAGGAATGCATACAAATCTTTTTTAAAACAATCGACCGAGTTGGCCAGAACTAGTTCTTGAGGAAGTCTATTCCACATTCTCACAGCGCTTAAGGTGAAGAAGCCTTTCCGTATGTAGAGGTTTCCTCCAGATGTAAAGGCTATTCAATCAGCCCTTAAAGTCTAAAAGGAATGTGGGCTACTATTTCGATGTTCTTTTGTAATTCTAGTTGTCTGGCTGTTATGCTCAAGCAATACTCAGCGTGCTTTAGACGTGCATGCTGGAAGCTTTTGTTTCATTTCATTTCGAATGCATTCATTCAGTGAAGAATTTTGTTTCATCATACTTGTTAAACCGATTCTTTTTCAGGATTTGTTTGGTTATATTCGGTATTCGTTTTGTGTATTCATTGGTCCAAGTGGATTTGAAACATTTTGCAGTTTTTTTGGAAGACTGCTATATATTTTGGGTGGATTTTCTAATCATATATTGAAACTATTCGGAAGGATTCAATATTTTCAGATGCAGCAGAATAAATAATTTAAAATTCATTGGCCCCCCAATTTTTCAAACCTAAGAATTGCATTAGACTGTGGAACTGAACTGACTGACTGTGACAGTTACAAATTCAATCTAAATCACAAATTTACTTGAATGCGAATTATCAAATGCCTTCGTTTATTTAGTTTTAACTTTTTTTCAGATTCATTTACATTCATTACTATATCCATTCAGAGATTTGTATACATCCAAATCTCTAACAATTGATGCGATACGAAATGAAGCACACATGACTAGCACGCATTACCAAGTATGCAAATCAGTAAGGTCAGAGAATATTTGAAAGTCTTTTCAGCATACTTGTCAGTTATTGACTCAAGTACTGATGGAAATGTATCAGCATAGCAGCCAGGCAACAGTTTACTAGGTCAGCAATGACAACCTCCATATTCCTCTAATGGCATGTTTCCTTTAAGACTATGGGATGCATTTACCGAAGCAGAGAGCACATAGTCATTTCATATATCAACCCAATGAGCAGTCATCTTTTATTATTTTGACTACTTTAACTTGATGAAAGGTGATATCTTACTAGGTGGCTGTGGGATACTGTTGGTTGCATTTCTAAAGGGGTTACCTAATAAAGCAGTGGAAAGAACACTGAGGATGTGGTAAGCCCAGTTAAATTATGCCTGTGATTCAACTTCTGATTGAAGATAATCTCCTGGGAAATTAGCCGTAGTTACAAAGTTAGGTTGAAAAAAAACTGAAAATTGAATGACAGATACTTACCGTAATTTTCATTTCCTGACGAGCTCCATGTCAGCACAGCTGGAGGGGGGGGGGGGGGGGGCCTTACCCAGTTGTGCTGACATGGAGCTCGTCAGGAAAGGAAAATTACAGTAAGTATCTGTCATTCAATTTTCAGTTTTTTCACAAGTCTATCCAAGTCAACCAATAGAAAAAAACAAACCTAAAACCCCTATACATACAATGCCACACCCACAGCCCATCCAGAGGAACGAAAAAAAAAAAAAAACAACAAAGTATGATCCAATCTACTCCAGTCCTCAATTTCTATTGCAACTGTGAAATAAAGTGTTTTATGGCTTCACAGGCTGTTGTCTACAATCAGGTCCATAAATATTGGGACATCGACACACTTCTAACATTTTTGGCTCTATACACCACCACAATAGATTTGAAATGAAACAAACAAGATGTGCTTTAGCTGCAGACTGTCAGCTTTAATTTGAGGGTATTTACATCCAAATCAGGTGAACAGTGTAGGAATTACAACAGTTTGCACATGTGCCTCCCGCTTGTTAAGGGACCAAAAGTAATGGGACAGAATAATAATCATAAATCAAACTTTCAATTTTTAATACTTGGTTGCAAATCCTTTGCAGTCAATTACAGCTTAAAGACTGGAACGCATAGACATCACCAGACGCTGGGTTTCATCCCTGGTGATGCTCTGCCAGGTCTCTGCTGCAACTGTCTTCAGTTCCTGCTTGTTCTTGGGACATTTTCCCTTCAGTTTTGTCTTCAGCAAGTGAAATGCATGCTCAATCGGATTCAGGTCAGTTGATTGACTTGGCCATTGCATAACATTCCACTTCTTTCCCTTAAAAAACTCTTTGGTTGCTTTTGCAGTATGCTTTGGGTCATTGTCCATCTGCTCTGTGAAGCGGCGTCCAATGAGTTCTGAAGCATTTGGCTGAATATGAGCAGATAATATTCCCGAAACACTTCAGAATTCATCCTGCTGCTTTTGTCAGCAGTCACATCATCAATAAATACAAGAGAACCAGTTCCATTGGCAGCCATACATTCCCACGCCATGACACTACCACCACCATGCTTCACTGATGAGGTGGTATGCTTAGGATCATGAGCAGTTCCTTTCCTTCTCCATACTCTTCTCTTCCCATCACTCTGGTACAAGTTGATCTTGGTCTCATCGGTCCATAGGATGTTGTTCCAGAACTGTGAAGGCTTTTTTAGATGTCGTTTGGCAAACTCTAATCTGGCCTTCCTGTTTTTGAGGCTCACCAATGGTTTACATCTTGTGGTGAACCCTCTGTATTCACTCTGGTGAAGTCTTCTCTTGATTGTTGACTTTGACACACATACACCTACCTCCTGGAGAGTGTTCTTGATCTGGCCAACTGTTGTGAAGGGTGTTTTCTTCACCAGGGAAAGAATTCTTCGGTGATCCACCACAGTTCTTTTCCGTGGTCTTTCGGGTCTTTTGGTGTTGCTGAGCTCACCGGTGTGTTCCTTCTTTTTAAGAATATTCCAAACAGTTGTTTTGGCCACGCCTAATGTTTTTGCTAACTCTCTGATGGGTTTGTTTTGTTTTTTCAGCCTAATGATGGCTTGCTTCACTGATAGTGACAGCTCTTTGGATCTCAACTTGAGAGTTGACAGCAACAGATTCCAAATGCAAATAGCACACTTGAAATGAACTCTGGACCTTTTATCTGCTCATTGTAATTGGGATAATGAGGGAATAACACACACCTGGCCATGGAACAGCTGAGAAGCCAATTGTCCCATTACTTTTGGTCCCTTGACAAGTGGTAGGCACACTGTTGTAATTCCTACACCGTTCACCTGATTTGGATGTAAATACCCTAATATTAAAGCTGACAGTCTGCAGTTAAAGCACATCTTGTTCGTTTCATTTCAAATCTATTGTGGTGGTGTATAGAGCCAAAAATATTAGAATTGTGTCGATGTCCCAATATTTATGGACCTGACTGTATCTTCAAAATCCGCTTGCCATCTCCCCACCGGGACGGACGCCATCTACAGGCAAAGCAACATACGGGTATGTTCTGGCTGTACCAACACTGCCCCCTACACCAACCCCCCCCCCCCTTGACCGCTGTAGATTCTGATGAACAGGACCCGGTTGGTCATGTGATCGATATGCAATCACATGATCTATGCAATCACATGATCACAATGTTAGCAAAGGTGTTATTAGTCAATCTGTTTGTATTTCAATGTTTTTATTAATTTATAAACAGTTTAAGAAAGGAGCAACAAAACACGCCCATGCAGGGGCTATCAATTGCACATAAAAAAGTGCTCTAACACCTACAGAGCAAAAGGTGCGCCCACGCAGGGGCTATCAATGGCACATAAATGAAAAAATCCATTAGTATAACACCGACAGTAGCTCAACTAAAGGCAGCTATCCACTGCCACCGTCAGGCACCGCCCGGCGGAATCTCTAGAGATCCGCAGAACGGGATTCCCCAGGACGCAGAGTCTAAGTCCCAGTCTGCCTTTTCATCAGAGCCCCTGATGTTGGGGATGGACTTGGTGCAAGACTGAAACCAGGTTGCGACCCCTGAGTGCACCCAACTGTGGTAGAGGGGTCCCGCAGAGGGTACGTGCCAGGGGTGAGCCTGATGTGAAGAGGCTGACAAGTCCAGGTCCTGAGCGGGATCGATGGATGACAGTCAGGAATGAGCGTAGTCAGACTAGCCAGGTCAGTAACGATGGAGGCAGGCACCAAACAGTAGACAGAGAGCAGCCGGGTCACGAGCCAAGGTTCAGCAACGGGAGGTCCAATAGTAATATAACAACAGGCAGGAGAGTAGTCAGGGACGAGCCGGGGGTCAGAGCAGGAGAAGGTCAACACGAATCAGGACAAGCAGGATCGGCAACAGGAACACACTTCAGAACACGGGTACAGAAACTAGACCTTGCGGCAACCTAGTCACCGTCTGGCCAGTTTAAATAGTGTGCCCGGCACCGTCATTGGTGCAATTGCCGACGCCCAGGTCCTAGTGCCTGCACATTAGTGCACCTAGGCAATCTGTGTATATGCAGACCTGTGCGCCGCTGCGAGACCCACAGTCCCTGACAGCCACACCAAAAACAAACAGAAAAAGAAAAGGAAAGAGGAGTACAAAAGGAAAAGGTAACAAGACCAAGAGCAGGGCTCTGAGAACGCCAATACCGAGCAACATCACAACCCAGACCAGCTAGGGGGAGCATGGGAAAGGCATATTGCAACCACGGCTCCCATATTTTCAAGAATTTACATTGGGAGTCGTTACGGATACTCGAAATCTGTTCATTGAGCATCATAGTGGTCATACGGTCCCACACCGCTTGAGGAGGGACAAACGGGCTCTTCCAGGCCTGAGCAATTGTTCTAGTGGCCAACAAAAACAAATAGGAAGCCAAATTCTGCTAGGTAGCCGAGAGGCCGGTATGGGACAATGAAGCAAAGCTTACCATGCATCCCAGCGTATGGAGCGATGGTACAAGGTGAAAAAGAGGCCGAACACACAAGATCAATAACGGAACAGTCTCGGGCATGACCACCAGATATGCAATACATCACCACAATGGCTACAACCCCGAAAGCTTTGACCACTGCAGGCAGGGTGAATCAATCTGTTTGGAGGTCTTTAGCTATTGACTCTGCAGACAGTTAGCGATTTCTGTGCACTGTACACTTCAGCATGAGCTACCTTAGATTGTAAGCCCCTTGAGGGTTAGGGACTGATATGAATGTAAAATATATATGTAAAGCGCTTCATAAATTGACGGCGCTATATAAGTACCTGAAATAAATGAGCTGACCCCATTCTGTAATTTTATGTGGCCTACCACTTTGTGGCTGAGTTTCTGTTGTTCCCAGTTGCTTCCACTTAGTTATAATACCACTAACAGTTCACCATGGAATATTTAGTATCAAGGAAATTTCATGGATAGACTTATTGCACAGGTGGCAACCTATCACAGTACCACACTTGAATTCACTGAGCTCCTGAGAGCGACGCTTTCTTTCTCAAATGTTTGTAGAAGCAGTCTGCATGCCTTTGTGCTTGATTTTATACACTTGTGGCCATGGAGGTGATTTGAACACCTGAATCCAATGATTTGGAGGGGTGTTCCAATACTTTTGGCAATATAGTGTACATAGGAAAGCCATATCCTATTTCACATTTACTTTACAAACTTTTTGTTACCTTTCTTCAGTTATTGCTAACACATGATCATGGAATATTTAGTAGCAAGATAATTTCTTGGATGGACTTTTTGCACAGTTGGCAATCTATCACAGTACCACACTTGAATTCACTGAGCTCCTGAGAGCAACCCATTCTTTCACAAATGTTTGTAGAAGCAGTCTGCATGGCTTGGTGCTTTATTTTACACACCTGCGGCCATGGAGGGGATTGGAGCACCTGAATCCAATGATTTGGAGGGGTGCCCCAATACTTTTGGCACTATAGTGTGTATGTGTATATATATATATGTATATATATATATATATATATATATATATATAAAGAATATTTTTATTTTAATCACCTTTATTCTCCTTAACCAAGAGATGGAAGTCCTCTGCCATCGTTGGAGGACTTTCCACAAAGTGGAAATTAGGGCCTCCTACTTTTTAGTACTGTATATTACTGATGGGCCGAACACCCCCCATGTTCGGTTGGTAGTCGAACATTCGAACCTGCTAAAAGTTCAGCCGTGAACTTTGAACAGGGACAATTTATTAAGCGGTATCTTACCGCATATGAGTATGTGGAAAGTTACCGCTCAGCTACTAAAATACCACATGAGTTATATTATTAAGTCATGTGGTATTTTAGTAGTGAAAACATTCTTTAATGTTTCAGCTGTCAGCTGGGTTCCCTACTGACAGCTGAATGTCAAACAAATTACCGACATTACCTGACAATTACATTTTTTTTTTAAATGGTGTGGAGTCCCTCCTCCCATCCATTCTATGCGGGTCTGGTATGAATTTTGAGGGGAACCCCCATGCCAATTTTTTTTTAAAAGTGGTGTGGAGGTCCCCCCTAAAATCCATACCAGACCCTTATCCGAACATGCAGCCTGGCAGATCAGGAAAGGGAGGGGGAGAGTGAACACCCCCTCCTCCTGAACCATACCAGGCCACATGCTCTCAACTTGGGGGGGTGCTTCGGTGTTGATGGGGACAAGGGCTTCTCCCCCACAACCCTGGCTGGTGGTTGTGGGGGTCTGTGGGCGGGGGGCTTATCAGAATCTGGAAACCCCTTTTAACAAGGTGGCCACAAGATCCTGCCCCCCCATGTGAATGAGTATGCAGAGGTACATGGTACCGCTACCCATTCACAAAAAAAAAGTGTAGTGTAAAAATGACAGGAGACAGTCCTTGACAAGTCCTTTAATAAAAAAAATTAAAAAAATTTCCCCCAAAGTAGATCCAACGTCAATCACGATGTCCGCCACCCCTGCCGACCCAAAAAAAAAGGAAAAAAAAAACACTCCGCACTCAACACTAGCTGCCACCATCTGACAGCTGCACCATGATGATAGTTCTGTGATGATGTCACAAGGGGGTGGGGTTACCCTGCCCCTTGTGACGTCATCACACACTGTGATTGGCCAAAGCATTGCACCTGACCTTTGGTCAGGTGCATTGCTTTGGCCAATAATAATGCACTATCAGGGTGCAGTGCATTGTGGGGTGCAGCGGGCAAATAGCCCGCTGAACGCCCTTACCCTTCGTGTGTTCAGTGTACACACAAACGTGCACACAGTGCACACACATACGTTTGACTTGAACATGAAGCCCAACACTACTGTATACAGTATATCGCAGTCTAGGATATGCAGAGATTTTTTACATAAATAGGGGAGTACATACTTGTTCCAAGCATAAGGGAAAAGCTGCATAAGTTGGTGGAGATGGATCATTGTTTGGGGAATCGAGACTGGTAAAATCTCTGACTTATTATATTTAATTTTTAAATTAGACAACTGTCAGTAATTCATTACGATGGGCAGTTTCACTCCAGGCTGAGAGACATAAATTAAAGTGTCATCAGGATGTAGGCAGGGGTTCCCCTTTAACTGTTGGTCACTCCCCTTTTGAGGCATATCTTTGGGATTGGTTTTGACCTGCTCCTTTAAATGGAAGAGGGAGGGAATAATCTAGATCTTCTATGCCATCTGCTGTTGAAGGAAGGATGGTGTTACTGGTGTTACTGATTTTGTAAGTCATGTGGTTGTTGTGCAAATGTTTTTAAAATGAAAAATACTCTAAAAAAATTGCTAACGCACACATAACTTAAATTAATAAAATTCCGAATAAATCTAAAAAATAACTCTGTATTTCTCTGTTTTTAACCTAAATTAAAGTTAGGCTAAAATTAAGTTGAGCGCATATTTAAGAAAAGTATACACAATTATTCAGAATATAATCACGGAGTGGACACAGTATTGGATTTTATTTTTTGGACACTTTATTAGATATTTTTTATATATCAAATTATAGATTTTTACATTTATGTATTCACTGTCTGATATTCAAAGTATATATATATATATTTGTTTTTTCACTATATATATTTTTATGCACTTTGTCTTTGGATCATATATTATATGGTTAATATTAATATTAATTGAGCAATTATTGCATCTTATATATTATAGTTCACATATATAATTTATTTAGTGGAGTGCGACACATATTTATTATATTTTTATTAGTTTTTTCACACAGGTATATGAGTATGTGTAATAGTGTCAGCGAACCACATTAATTAATTTTATTTAATTTATTTAAATTATTTATGCACATTAATTATTTACCATAGTAGCTCACAAGCACAATAATTGTTAGGGACCAACCGACGGTAACCTCTAGCGCCCCACAGACCAGAATTCCCCACGGCGTGGAATCTAAGCTCCGACCTGCTTGTTCACCAGAGCCCCTAATGGTGGGGATGGACTTGGAGCAGGACGAAACCAGGTCGCGACCCCTGGGTACAACCAACTGTGGTAGAGGTACCTGCCAGTGGTACGTAGCAGGTGAGAGCCTGATGTGAAGAGGTGGAGGGAATCAAAGTCAGCCAAGCCAGGTCGGTAACAGTGGAGGTGTAACAGTACAAAATCAGCAGGCAAAGGGATAAACAGGTCACAAGTCGGGTTCGGTAACAGGATGTCAAAATGTATAGGAGCAGACAGAAGAATGGTCGGACGAGCCAGGGATCAGAGCAGGAGACGGTCAACAGAATCAGGGTCAGGCAGGGTCGGCAACAAAGCAATCTCACAGGATACAACAGGAACAGCAGGAAAGACCATAAGGCAATTTGGACATTGCACTGGCCAGTTTAATTAGCCCACCCGGATCCAACAGGCGCGTCTGGGTCCTAGTGCCTGCCTGGCGCCATCATTGGTGACAGGCGCACCTGGGTCCTAGTGCCCGCCTGCCTGTAAGTCTTGTCGGGATCCTACGCACTCGCAGATTCGTGCGTCTAGGTAAACCACGTGTGCACAGACCCGTGCACAGTGGCGAACCTCAGGATTCCTGACAATAATATTTAGCATTTCCTTAGAATATTTTCACTTTCCATAGAATTTACATCAATTTTATTTTAAATAAAATGTTACATTAGTTTATAAAACATTGTAAATAATAATACCATATTGATCAATTTGTCTCCTCTTTACTGCCTAGAATAATCTCATTGATGTCCATCTCATGTATCTTTCAAGTTCACTAACAGATTATTTAAACATTTTAGCACTCTCCTAATATGTTTATCTTGACACAGCCATTGAAATGTGGCCCTAACATCAGTCGATGTTTAGATGACTGTATCAGTAATATAAAATAATAGAAAATCATATTGTAAACACATAGCTCAAGAAATATAAATAAATCTGAATATTTATAATAACAAAACGATTGTAATTAGAGATGGGCAGAACACACCTGGGTTTAACTCAGGAAGATTCAGCCAAACATATAAAAAGTTTGTGTATATAAAACAAAAAACTTTTGCGCTAGATGCATGATGAAATCTAAATCGAGAATAATAAATACTGCCACTTCTATACAAAGAAATATGATCAACAAAAAGAACCTTCAAAGTGATTCAGTAGCGCAAAGAAATATATATGTGCATATAAATAAATAAATTAGTGATCATTAAAATATGAAAAACTGAAAGTCCATAAAAAAATCTTTTCCACCAAATGAATCTTCCAATTCCCAAAAGATCACCACGTGCAAAGATGGCTTTCCCCCTTTCGGGTGTGCACTTATTAGATAGCCATGCCTCCCATTCTCATGGTTGGCTAAAATAGCTTATAAAGTGGATCCAAATGGGAAGGGGATCAGTCAAAATGGATATTATCACACTCCTCTCTGCTCATCCTCCAATTGCCATGATCAGCTTGCACCACTTCATAGGTTAACAAATTCCTAATAATGAGGAATAACACTCTCCTTCTCTTTAATCTCTCCCATTCAAAATTAGTGGTCTGTTACGTCTTCCCCATCAGACATCTTTACTTTGTCCCTGTATATCTCAGATGTTCCAGATAGTAGAAGAAGGTGTGTTCTCTTTGAAGGGTTCTAGGAGAATCATTCATTTGGTGGAAAAGATTTTTTTATGGACTTTCAGTTTTTCACATTTTAATGATCACTAATTTATTTATTTATATGCCCATAAATATTTCATTGCGCTACTGAATCACTTTGAAGGTTCTTTTTGTTGATCATATCAAAAGTTTGATTCATTGGAGTCAAAGGATACCAAATCTGTCAAAAAATCTTCTCCATTTTTAAGGCTAATAAGCCAAGGGATTGGTAAAAAAGTTGGCCATGCACCTCGGGACATGTACCTATGCAACCAACAAAACATTTTTAAAAATTCAGTTTTTGCAGGGAGCAGTGAATTTAATAAAGCTTAAAGTACAACATTAAAAATGCACTATTTCTTTAAAAAACCTGATTGGGGTCCCCAAAACCCAGCTGTAAAATGGCATATCCCTACCATGTAAACAAAGTAGTATAGTAAAAGTGAGGTTTACAAAGGAAAAAGATGTAAAATGTGTAATTCATATTTCCCTGAAAGCTTAAAATACCTTAAAAATACAGACCCTCATCAAGGAGAATCAGGATTTAGTATGTATTTTGTGGGGGCCCCATTGCTTTATTTACAAAATAAAGGAAGCTTATGGTGAAAAGGGAATTAACAACTTTTTTCTTTATATATGTAAGTAAAACTGACATGGGGACCCCCAAAATTAATACAGACCCTAAAGACAGATACCATATCCTTTGGATCTGGTATGGATTTTAGGGGGCCCCCATGCAAAAAAAATGTATAGGGTTCTTCTCAAATGCTACTGCAGGCCTTTTGAATCTGGTACAGATTTCTTTTACATTTTTTTATTTAACCAAAAACAGGCCATACAGTGCTAAAATTACAGAAATATAGTATTAGTATATAGGCACATACAAATTGCAAACTAGTGTAATCACACAAGAAGGTTAACAGGTAAATTCAAATATTTGGGTGCATATTCTACAAATAGCTACTCTTCTCTTCTACATCTGATGGTGTATTATTGGTTTTATCCAGACTGGAGAAAGGCGGGGTAACTATTTGTTGGGTGCCCCTCAAAACAATTCTGGTTCAATAAGGGCGCTGAAACAGTCTAAATAACTTTAACCACTATGGCTGAGAGGGAATATACAACATGGATCTATTTTTGCAAGTTAGTTCCAAAACCTATATGGGTTAAAGTAGCATTTATGAAGTCCCAGCTAACCTGATCAAAAGCTTTTTCACTGTCTGAAGATATGAGAATGAGGGAAATGTTCTTCTCCTGGGCAAGGTGAATTGCATTAAATATATGCTGGGTGTTATTCCTGGTCTCGCTTTCCTGTAAAAAACTAATCTGGTACATATTTTAAGGGGTAATCCATACCTTAAAGTGAGCAGGCAAAAAATGAACCTGAACCAGACCTGAATCATATCAAGTTACATGCGCTCAACATGAGGGTCCCTCCTTGACCAGGACAAAAGCCTCTTCCCCACAGCCCTGACCCAGTGTCTGTGGGGGTGTAGGTGGACTTATCAGAATATGGAAGCCCCCTTTAAGATAGGGTAAGATAAAGATAAGGGGGCCCCAGATACGGACTGTCAATCATGATGAATGTTGCCTGTGGATCACTGAAAGGAAAAACCTTACAATACACCATCCTGTCCCCTCACACCGCATTCCTGCCCTACCATGTGGGTCTCTATTGGTCATAATGCTTTATCAGATTTCCAAGCAATAGAGATTAACCCATGTGTAATTGACTGACAGCACAGTCATCTTAAACAGGCATTTAAAACTCCTCCCTTTTTTGGACTTGCTGGGGTCTAGCTTTTTACTTCTAATTTTATTGAATATTTGCCAAAGTTTTTAATCTTCTAAAAATTCTATTGGGTTTGTTTGGTAGCTGTTAGAAATGGGTCATGTTCCAGAACCAGAGCCAGAGTGTATTCAATACTGATATAATTTCTTGGTGTTGTTCTTTAAAATTGGCCATGCTGTTTTTTCTGTTTTATCCTTTATTTTATCCATTTGTTGTTTTGGTTTTAGGCAGTCTTCCTGTGTTAGTTTTCTTGTTCTATTTAATGTTCGGTGGTTAAATGTTTTGGTGGGTATTTCTTCTCTTCAAATCTATTGAATATAACTTTGGTTTGTTTTTCAAAGGTTCTCTTGGTAGAACAGTTATGTCTTAATTCTCTTGAATTGGCCAAATGGAATATGGCTTAACTATGGTTTTTAGTGTGAATTTGAAAATTAAAGATAACTATTACTATCAGCAGTTTTAAAATATGTTCTAGTCCTAATCTTATCACCCACCAAATAATAATAAATCAAAGAATTCTATCTCCTTTGGATCAGTGTGGAATGTAAATCAAAGGTCTATATCATTAAAGAGTACAGATAGATCACATATGCATTGATAAGGGACAAGGCAGGTTCACACCAGAATGTAGGGAGTTTCAGACACTGCGTTCAAAATGCACTACAGTTGCGACCTGCAGTGGCTGTCAATATTAGATAATGACACCCCAAACGCAGGTCACAAATGCAGTGTGTTTGCCAGCACTAGATTGCATGGTACATTAGCAGTTGCAATGAGTCTGCAAAAGTAGAGCATGCACTACTTTGGGTGTGGTACAAATTCAGCCCTTTTCAGAATGACTGGGCTGAAATTGCACCACACAGAACTGCATGTGAATCACACAGAAATGCACAACGCGGTCTTGTGCAATTTCCAATGTGAACTAGCTCTAAAAAGTTTATGCAGTACAAGGTTAGCTCCAAAGGGTTGTCCAAATAAATCATCCTTTCCCAATACCAGCCCATCACCAGATTTGCATAGCTCAGTGAAAACCACATCCCCAAACCTGTGCCTATATTGGTAGTTAAAACTGATCTTCAAAGATAAAATAGTACCATGTGAGGATAAACGTACTGACATATCAGCATGGATGTCACAAAACAGACCTCATAATGTCACCTCCCCCCCCCTCCCTTCCTGTGTCATGCCCTCCTCCCTGACTTTTCCAAGATGAGAATCAATAATACAACTATCAGTTCCTCCCCTCATGTGAGGGTACTAGGTGTAATCCTAGACTCTGACCTGTTTTTTCAGCCCCAAATCCAATCACTGTCCAAGGCTTGTGGACTTCACTTTCATTTATTTCATACCTCAATATGCTCAAACCCTATTTACAAATCAACGATTGTGAAAAAATGATATCTCCAAAAAATATATATAAATTATAGTCTCCCAAAAAAATTTTCATCATTGGAATTTATTTGGTGTATGACTTTAATTTTTGGACACGAGTGCATAATTTTGGATTTTGTTTATATATTTTTTTGGAGACTATAATTTATATATATTTTTTGGAGATATCATTTTTTCTCAATCTTTGATTTGTAAATAGGGTTTAAGCATATTGAGGTATGATATAAATTATTACACATTCAAGGGTGAAATATAGACTTATATGCTATACGGTGTTAGTTATATATTGGTTATTTCATTTACATTGGGATACCGTATTTATTTTGACTTCACTTTCATAACATCCCTAAAATAGACCTCTTTTCAACCAATGAAACCACCAAGCTGCTCGCTGACTCCCTTGTTACCTCTCATCTTGACAATTCCAATTCCCTTCTCATAGGCCCTCCTCTACACAGACTATCCCCTTCAGTCTATCATGAATGCTGCTGTCAGACTCATCTACCCTAACAATAGCTCAGTGTTCACCACTCCTATATACCAATATTTCCACTGGCTTCTGGTTGCCCAGTGTATTAAATTCAAACCACTAACAGCATACAAAGCCATTCATAACTCTGCCCCAAGAAACATCACCAATCTTGTCTCAAAATACTACACAAACCGTCTTCTTCCAAGACCTCCTGCTCTCTAGCTCCCTTGTCTCTACCTCCCATGTTCATCTCCAGGACTTCTCCAGAGTCTCACCCATCCTCTGGAACTCTCTACCCCAATCTGTCCAGCTATGCCCTATCCACCTTTAGGTGATCTTTGAAAACTCATCTCCTCAAGAAAGCCTATCCTACCTCCACCCAACATCTGAATTTCTTCCATCAGCTTTTCCCTCACAGTTATTACCTTTTCTACCACTTGCCCCACCCTATTAGGTTGTAAGCTCTTATGAGCAGGCCCTCCTAGTCCTCTCATTTGTATTGTATTGTAAAGTAACTGTGCTAAATAATATTAATAATAAACTGAATGGTCTCCAATAGGAAGCAAGCTTGTTTATCTGGCATGTAAAAGTCAGACTTTTGAAAATGTTTTACGGCTGTTAGGTTTATATTGTGAGAAATATTAGGATATAGGGAGCAACATCTAAATTGAACCAATGCAATGATGTATCCCATATTCTTTTTTTAGAACACCTGCTGTATCCTGTACGAAATTATAAACATATTTTTGTAAATTAATATATATATATATATATGCATTATGAAAGTTTACTATTCAAATAATTAATATATGAAATAATTGGGCTTGATATTTCAGTAAAATTGTGTTCATATTTTGTGATTATACCCTCTGTATTTGCTTTTCTACTAAATATAGTTAGCTTATTTTGAGATATATCCTCCACTGAAACACACAATACACTTTTCCATTACATACAACAATTCCCCAGGGAGAATAAATCACTATTAATGCCATCCATAATTTTGATATAATTTAGAAATAAACACTGCCTTTTGCATTACTGTCATCTTCCCAACAATCATATACTTATATGAAGATGAACACTTTAGCAGTTGACTATACTTACAAATTAATACTTAAAATATGTGCAAGTCAAACCGGGACATTTAATTTTACAGGTATAAAAAGGAATGCTAGCGTGGCAGTACTACATGAGTAGTAAGTGGCAAGTGTGTCCTATTACTGATAGGCGGCTCACATGTTGTGGGCCAGTCAAGAGACTGTTAATTAATATGGCAGATGTTAGTATGTGCATGAAGCAGCATGTGGGGATGAAGTTTCTTGTGAACGAAGGTGTAAAAGCTGCAGATATCTACAGAAGACTTCAAACACAGCATCAGTGACGATCCCTACCGTGGTGGTTCAAAGCACCACCCACAGCAGTCATTCCTGTGAACATTCAGCATGTGGAATGCCTGATCCTGCATAACCGACGCATAACCTATCATGAAATTGCACAAGATACAAATCTTTCTGTGGGAACAGTGAACACAATAATTCACGACTGTTCTGACTCAGCTTCGAGACCATAAACTTTATCTCCAGTGATGTATACAGCTATACGATGTGGCTTTGAATTTATATCTTGCATTAGATCACAGTTTAACTCAATTAATAAACTCACATGTTGAGGAATTCAGATGAGGAAACCCATTCGAATGTTCTGTTTAATGGAGGATAATCATAGGTAGAAAAACGTTAATGTTGTAAGCCTCATGGAAAGCTGCATTCAGGAAGACAGGATACAGTGGAATGATTACCAGAGAGAGGCAAGGGGGAGGGGACATACACAAGTATGGTGAGAGAAAGAGCTCAGTTTAGACAGAAGAAGACAGCTTAAAGATACAGAACAATGATAAACAAGTGATGGTCACAGAGAAATAATAATGAATCAAATAGTGTAACACAACACTCCCCATCTGAAATCTTTAGATTTCATAACTTCAAAATATATATATTCAATAAGTCCAATTCTGATGAATATCTTGGAACCTGTAACAAGAAGCATGCAACAAGCAAACATAAACATGAGTTCAACTGGATGGCAGAACATGTAGTAATCCAACATGCGACATCTTCAGAGAGTACCAAAGTTCCAAGTAAAAAACCAGTGGTTAGCAGCAATGTACTCCCCGCCGAGCAATAGCATGGCAGAGTGGTAGCATAAGTCAGTCACCTGGCAAAAGGAGTACTAACTCTGTAATTGGTCAAGCAAATGTTCGTGTTTATCCTCCCTTGGTTACCTTGACCTCTACCTTCTGGACCTTATCATCACTGGGCATAACTTTAGTAATAAGACCTATAGACCATTCATTCCGACTAACTTCCTTGTCCATTAGGAGAATGAGATCTCCAACCTTAAGATTAGGCTTAGATGTTTGCCACTTGTGACGTCCTTGAAGATGATGAAGATACTCCTTCCTCCAGCGATGCCAAAACACATTGGCTAGATGTTGCACCTGTTTCCATTGATGCCTGTAGATATTTTTGGAGTCAATTTCACTTAGAGATATTGCAGCAGTTCCAATCTTTTGAGTAAGAAGTGAAGCTGGAGTAAGGATCACTGGAGCATCAGGATCTGAAGATACCAACACTAAAGGTCTTGCGTTCACTATAGCAGACACTTCAGCAAGAAAGGTAGACAAAGTCTCATGGGTGAGTGGTAACTTATGATTCTGCAACATGAAATCAAGAATTCTTTGTGCTACTCCAATCATTTGTTCCCAGGATCCTCCCATGTGTGAAGAATGTGGAGGGTTAAACAACCAAGTACATCCATTGTTGGCCAGGAAATTGTCTAATTGCAACTCTTTACATGCTCCAACAAAGTTGGTACCACAGGCGGATCTCAGTCGTTTGACTAGTCCTCTAACAGAGAAGAATCTCTGTAGGGAACAGATGAAGGAAGAAGAATCCATAGACTCAATCACTTCTATATGTATTGCTCGGACGCTAAGACAGGTAAACAATACCTTTTACTACTGGCAGCTCTACCACGAGTTCTCCGAGTGATGACAGACCATGGACAAAAAAATGTCTACTTTAACATAGGTGAAGGGTGGATCTGTACTTAGGTGATCAGCTGGGATACTCACCATTTGTTGCTGTTGATGTCTTTCTCTTAACTTGTGGCACTTGACAAACCTGAACAGTAGGGAGGAGACGCACCTTTTCATACAAACAACAAACAAGCCAGCTGATCTGCTAGTACCTTCTGTAAACTGACGGCTTTGGTGATGCACCCGTTCATGGTGGTGACGAACCAGAAGGGTAGCAACATGATGTTGACATGGTATAATTATAGGATTCTGTTCTTTGCTGCATAGGTCAGATTTCCTATACGACCACCAACTCTCAGTAGCTGATTGGCATCAACTATAGGGTTTAGATTGAAGAGTGAACAGTTTTTGGACAATTCAGCTCCATTTCTGATTCTCTCAAATTCCTCCTGATACACCTCTTGTTGCACACAACGGATAATTACCTCTTCTGCGCATGCAATATCTGCTGCTGTGGGGAATCCGGAACAAATGTGCCAGCCATGACACTCTGATGTAGAGTTCTTCGCAGAACAACGAGCAATGTGAATTAGGCGAGCAATAGCACTTACAGCAGATGACCAGGTAGAAAAAAGCTCAAAACGGTGTGAGTGCAGTTTCTGTTTTGTACTCACACAAGTGTGGAGTGAGATGTTCACAGTTCTTATTTCCTTATCTTCAGCACTTACTAGTCCATAGGTGTCATCAGTAGGGAGCGAGTAGGAGTTCTCACACAAAAACTTTGGAGGCGAAAGCCATAAGCTGTTCTGAAGAGCTGTTGATGACACGGCTCTGGTCCCACAGCCAGCTGGGTTGAGTTCAGTGGGAACGTAATGCCATTGACTTGGTAGAGAGACCCTCTTTACACATTCTACCCTGTTGCTGATGTACATGTAAAACTGTTTTGTTTGGTTGTATACAGTATATAACCAAGTACGACCTTACTGTCTGTATAAAAGGTGAAAGAATCAATTCTAGTGTCCATATCACTTTGTAAGACTTCGGCAATTTCTACCACTAGCACAGCTGCACAGAGTTCAAGTTTTGGTATGGTATGTGCAGGTTTGGGAGTGAGTTTTGCCTTGCCTTGAACAAAACAACAGTGTGATTCTCCATTAATTCCAGAGGTATTTAACCACTTGCGGCCAGAGGATTTACCCCCCTTAATGACCAGGCCTCTTTTTGCTATTCGGCGCTTCACTATTTCAACTAACAATTTCGCGGTCATGCAATGCTGCACCAAAACAAAATTTGCGTCCTTTTTTTCACACAAATAGAGCTTTCTTTCAGTGGTATTTGATCACCTGTGTGCTTTTTATTTTTCGCACTATAAACACAAAAAGACCGGAAATTTTGAAGAAAAACTATATTTTTTTACTTTCGGCTATAAAAAAATATATAGTAAACTCAAAGTTAGTCATAAATTTAGGTCAAAATGTATTCTGCTACATGTTTTTGGTAAAAAAAAATCCCAATATGTGTATTGCTTTGTGTGAAAGTTATATCATCTACAAACTATGGTATAGATGAGGGGTCCTCAAACTTTTTAAACAGGGGGCCAGTTCACTGTCCCTCAGGCCGTTGGAGGGCCGGACTATAGTTTAAAAAAAAACTATGAACAAATGCGGACACAGTACAGGAGATGACCGGAGACTGCGGACACAGTACAGGAGATGACCAGAGACTGCAGACATACTACAGGAGATGACCAGAGACTGCAGACACAGTACAGGAGATGACCAGAGACTGCGGACATACAACGGCAGCAGGAATACTGGGCCGGCCGCTCCATAAAACGCACAGACATTTCCCCCCAAGTGTGTCTTATGGAGCGAAATAGTTCCCCATCATTGGTGTCAGTGGGAGGAATAGTGCCCCATCATTGGTGTCAGTGGGAGGAATAGTGCCCCATCATTGGTGTCAGTGGGAGGAATAGTGCCCCATCATTGGTGTCAGTGGGAAGAATCGTGCCCCATCATTAGTGTCAGTGGGAGAAATAGTGCCCCATCATTGGTGTCAGTGGGAAGAAACGTGCCCCATCATTGGTGTCAGTGGGAAGAAACGTTCCCCATCATTGGTGTCAGTGGGAGGAATAGTGCCCCATCATTGGTGTCAGTGGGAGGAATAGTGCCCCATCATTGGTGTCAGTGGGAGGAATAGTACCCCATCATTGGTGTCAGTTCGAGGAATAGTGCCCCATCATTAGTGTCAGTGGGAGGAGGAATAGTGCCCCATTATTAGAATCAAGCCAAGATTTGGAATCCCTCAAACTCCCTAGGTTTCGGCCTAATATAGACATGCAAAAAGGAATTAAGATGTTAACACAAAGAAATGACATAGTGGTCAGGCCGGCCGATAAGGGAGGGGGTATTGTGGTCATGTCAAAGAATTATTATTTGGAAGAACTGGGTACCCAATTAAGTGATGATAATACCTACGAAGTAATTAAGAAGGATCCTACGATTAAATATAAGAAAGATCTAGAAAAGTTGATTAAAAGAGGATGTGAGAAAGAGTATCTGAATAAAAAAGAAGCCAGATATCTTGTTCCTGAAATGTGCAGAATTCCCATTATCTATACCATCCCGAAAATTCATAAAAATAGTATTTGTCCTCCGGGACGTCCTATAGTTAATGGGATTGGATCTTTAATGGCACGATTAGGGCAATACGTGGATATGTTTCTCCAACCATTGGTGAGATTAACTAGGTCGTATCTGAGAGATACCAAGCACCTAATCCAATTGTTGGAAAATGTAGATGGTAATGATGTGATCTTGGCAACGGCTGACGTCTCATCGTTATATACGATCATTGGTCATACAGAAGGGGTGGAAGCTACGGAATGGGGTTTAAGAAAATATGGAAATCTGAAAAGAGGGCAGAGAAAATATATTTTGGACTGTTTAGAATTTTGTTTAAAACATAATTACTTTTGGCATATGAACGTGTTTTATAATCAAATTAAGGGTGTAGCCATGGGAGCTCGTTTTGCTCCCAGTGTGGCGAACATGTTTATGGCACATTGGGAAGAGATGGCAGTTTATTTGAGCCCTCCGAAAGAATTAATTTTGTTTAAAAGATATATAGATGATATTATAGTAATATGGAAGGGAAGAGAAGAGGATTTATTATGTTTCTGTGAGAATTTAAATAGGAATGACAAAAATATTGTTCTTACATGGGAACATAGCTGTGAGCGGATTAGCTTCCTAGACTTAGATATTAACATTATACAAAATAAAATCATCACTAAGACATTCTTTAAGAGTGTTGATAGGAATGGATACATTCCTCGAGACAGTTGCCACTTCCCGCCGTGGTTATTAAACATACCTAAAGGTCAAATGATTAGACTCAGGAGAAATTGTACGATGCAGGAGGACTTTATGAGTCAAGCAAAAAATCTAGGCCAGAGGTTTGAAGCCAAAGGTTACCAGCAAGACTCTATTAGTAACACGATCCAGGAAGTTGGGAACACAAGTAGAGACGTGTTGTTAGTAGATCGAGAGAAAAATAAGGAACAAAAAGACCAGCTTGTAATATGTTTAGATTTCAATGTCCATTATAAAAAAGTGGAAACTATCTTTAGAAAAAATTGGTCACTATTGAAAGCTGATCCGGCCCTGAAAGAGATAATTACCAGATTTCCCTAGTTTTAGATATAGAAAAGCCCCATCATTAAGAGACAAAATTGTTAAAAATGTTCTTGATCCACCAAATAAAAAGAATGTCACCTTTCTAGATATAAATGGGTTTTTTCCATGTAGAACCTGTTATGCGTGCAAAGCTACAAAAGGCAAGAATAAGAAATTGATGACTTTTTCTTCATCTGTGAGTAAGAAAGAATTTAAAATTGAAGAATGTATTACCTGTAGGACAGAGGGAGTTGTGTACGCGCTGCAATGTAGTTGCGGAATGCAATATATAGGGAGAACTAAACGACCACTTTGGGTCAGGCTCCGGGAACACGTACAAAATATAAAGAAGGGGTTCCCGAAGCATAGTGTCTCTAAGCATTTCGCCAAGTGTCACAACAAAGACCCTAGTGAATTAAAATTTTGGGGTATTACGAAATATAAGAGACACTGGCGAGGCAGCCATAAGGTGCGTACTTTGAGCCAATTAGAGTCCAAGTGGATTTATAGTATGCATACTTATTTCCCTAATGGTTTGAATATCGAGTTTGATGTAAATTGTTTTATTTCTGACTTCTGAGGTATTTCGAGATGGTGCTATGGGTATATGAGATTTTTTTAATTTTGATTATGTAAACTCATGCTTTCAGATAGAATATATGTGTGTGAGTTTATTCGGGGTTGTCCTTTATGTGCTGGTGAAGGATGTAGTTATTAATAAAAAGTAATATTTTCTTTTAAAATAATAAAATATTCTCATCAATGAAATACTAAAATAATATTTTTTAATCAAGTTTTAATTATTTTAATTTATTTTTATAATTATTCAATATGTAGGATCATATATATACATATGCGTCCTTATATGCAGAGGTATATGTATGGTTCCGGTTAGTGCCATATATATGTATATATTAATAGATACGGGCTGTTTATTGGCATATAGTATTAGAGTTTGGCGTATAATTATGTGAGATATGTTTTTTTATATATAATTTTTTACATTTTTTAAATAATAAACAATATATTTTAAATGGGAATGGGTATTAGGTTGTTCTGCTTAGTATAATTAATATTGCAGTTTGGTACATTGTTATACACTTCTTGGTTCGTTTTTCCTGTGTAAATGTGCCCACTGCAGAATTAATATATACATTTTTGCAATGTTTTTGCCTTGGTGCATCATTTACACTCTTCGTTTTTTTGTGTGTAAATGTGCCCATTGTAGATATAAGTTTGTGCATCCTTGCATAATAGTCCCCAGTGGTCTTCAGTTTAATGGCCGCAGGAAGTATCGAGGTGATAAGGCTGAATAGAACATCGATGTGGGTGGTTCCTTCTATCCTGGCCGGGTATATAAAGAGCTATCGTCACTGTGATTGACAGCCCTGATGAAGTCACGTGATATTGTGACGTAACGCGTCGGCGTAAGCGCGGTGACGTATTTCCAGCGTGGCGGCCATCTTGGTACACCTGTTATTCAGCTGTACACCCAACAAACACAGATATATCCTCATTTGAGAGCATGAGGGTCTTATGTGGACTAGCTGCTATGTAAGTGAAATTTTTACCAAAGATTTTATGTTCCTATGTTCCTATGGTATAATAAATATACTACACTATGGGAGGATTCCTCTGTTTTGTTCTGAGAGATTGATGTTTCACCTATACCTGGAGAAGAACTTGAGTGGGAATATTATATTCTGAAAAGTGTTTCTGGAGTGCTGTGGTGCCTGGAGGATCTGTGAGAGGGATCCATTATTGCTCTTTGATCCGCAAGGGTCGAAGTGATGAGGTGAGAGGCTAATCCAGAAGGTGGTTGGATTCATAAGCTCTATCTACACCCAGATACCTGCACGATTTGTTTCACCTGTGGTCACTTTATAGTATTATCGGAAACACCGTTTACAGTTTTGTTCACCTTCAACATTTGTATATTGGACTTTTTTGCATTTAATAAGTAATCAATATTTCACTTCACATTTGCACGTGTGATGTAACTATATGTATGTGTATTTTTTATGCACATGCATATAGATTTAAGTTTGTGTTATATCATTTTGGGTGTTTTATTTTGATAATTTTGTTATCAGTAAGCACGTATTATTTATTTATTATTATTGTCACTATTTGGATTTGTGTCATTGGATTCCACATTCACTTAACTAGTTTGAATGTAGCGCAGCATTTATATGGTTTATATTCACTTGATCACTGGTATATGATTTAATGCTAGCAGCTGTTTGGGGTTCATATATTTAATTTGTTTCAATTGTTTAAACACATAATTTGGAGCGCAGGAGGGTCACACCACTAGTGCCCCATTATTGGTGTCAGTGGGGGGAGGAATAGTGCCCCATCGTTGGTGTCAGTGTGGGGGGGGGAATAGTGTCCCATCATTGGTGTCAGTAGGAAGAATAGTGCCCCATCATTGGTGTCAGTGGGAAGAATAGTGCCCCATCTTTGGTGTCAGTGGGAAGAATAGTGCCCCATCTTTGGTGTCAGTGGGAGGAATAGTATGTCATTGGTGTCAGTGGGGGGGAATAGTGCTCTGTCACTGGTGTCAGTGGGAGGAATAGTACGTCATTGGTGTCAGTGGGGGGAATAGTGCCCCATCATTGGTGTCAGTGGGAAGAATAGTTCCCCATCTTTGGTGTCAGTGGGAGGAATAGTACGTCATTGGTGTCAGTGGGAAGAAATGTGCCCCATCATTGGTGTCAGTGGGAGGAATAGTGTTCCATGGCTGGTGTCAGTGGGGGGGATAGTGTCCTATCATTGGTGTCAGTGGGCGGGATAGTGCCCCATCATTGGTGTCAGTGGGGGAAGGAATAGTGTTCCATCGTTGGTGTCAGTGGGGGGTGGAATAGTGCCCCATCGTTGGTGTCAGTGGGGGGGAGGAATAGTGCCCCATCATTGGTGTCAGTGGGGGGGGAATAGTGCCCCATCGGTGTCAGTGGAGGGTGAAATAGTGCCCCATCGTTGGTGACAGTGGAGGGTGGAATAGTGCCCCATCATTGGTGTCAGTGGGAGGAATAGTGCCCCATCATTGGTGTCAGTGGGGGGGAGGAATAGTGCCCCATCGTTGGTGTCAGTGGGGGGGAGGAATAGTGCCCCATCATTGGTGTTAGTGGGGGGGAGGAATAGTGCCCCATCGTTGGTGTCAGTGGGGGGAGGAATAGTGCCCCATCATTGGTGTCAGTGGAGGAATAGTGCCCCATCATTGGTGTCAGTGGGAGGAATAATGCCCCATCATTAGTATCAGTGACACCAATGATGGGGCACTATTCCTCCCACTGACCCCAGCCTAGGTGCTACTGCAGCCAGCATACCTGGTTGCAGCAGCACCATCAGCATGGCACACTTACCTGTCAGCTGTCCTTCTTCACTCCGGCCCTCTCTCTCACTCGATGTTCGCGGGGCCGCTCAGCTCCGTCTCCTCACAGGTGATTGGCCGCCTGTGTGCCTTTTCTGAGCTACAATTCCTGGCGCCCAATCACTGGTGAGGAGGCGGAGCCGAGTGGCAGGAGTGAGGGAGTGGCCGGAGTGAATGAAGGAGCACCGCTTCCTGGACTGGATTGTCGTGGGACTGGGACCGGAGCCAGGTAAGGTACAGCAGCCCCCTGCCCACCCCTGTACATAGTGTCCCTTCCTGTCCTACCCCTGCCGGCGGGCCGGATAAATGGCCTCGGCGGGCCACATGTGGCCCGTGGGCTGTAGTTTGAGGACCCCTGGTATAGATACTGCAATTAACACCATTTTTTTTTGCTATACAGTGCTGCACTAGTTTGTTTAACTAAGAACTAATGAAATTTATGTCCTTTTTTCACACAAATAGAGCTTTCTTTCGGTGGTATTTGATCACCTGTGCTCTTTTTTTTTGCGCTATAAAACAAAACATTTTTGAAAAATTTAATTTCTTAAAAAAAACAATATTTCCTCATTTCTGTCATAAAAAATATCAAAAAAACCCTTAAATTTCATCATAAAATTAGGCCAAAATGTATTCTGCTACATGTTTTTGGTTAAAAAATCCCAATAAGTGTATATTGATTGCTTTGTGTGAAAATTATAGCGTCTACAAACTATGGTACAGATAATGGAATTTACACAGCTTTTACTTTCTGACTGCCCATCACATTTCGTGAGGTGCTAAAATACCAGGACAGTGCAAACACCCCCAAATGACCCCTTTTCAGAAAGTAGACACTAAGCTATTTGCTGAGAGGCATATTGAGTACACAGAAGATTTATATTTTTCCCACAAATATTTGGAAAATGACAAAAACATGATATATTTCTCACACAAGCCATGGGTATATGTGGAATTACACCCTAAAATACATTCTGCTACTTCTACCAAGTATGGGGATACCACATGTGTGAGACTTTTTGGGAGTCTAGCCAAATACAGGAGCCTAAAATCCAATGACCACTTTGAAAGCCTGAAGGTGCGTAACTTCCTCATTTCACTTCCTCACTACCTATCACAGTTTCAGAGCACCTGAAATGCCAGGATAGCACCAACTCCCCCCCCCAAATGACCCTTTTTTGGAAAGTAGACACCCCAGGGAATTTAAAAAGAGGCATGGTGAGTATATTGCATATCTCAATTTTTATCACAAGGGTTTGAAATATAAAAAAGAAAAGAAAAAATATGTTATTGTTTTCTTTCTTCATTTTTCTAAAACTTGTGGCAACAAAGAGATCTCCAAAATACTCACAATGCTTATCAAATTCTTTGGGGTCTCTACTTTCCAAAAAGGGGTCATTTGGGGGGTTTGGTGCTATCCTGGCATCTCAGGGCCTCCAAAACTGTGATAGGTAGTCAGGAAGTGTAATGAGGAAATAATGCCCTTTAAAAGCCTGAAGGTGCTTATTGGAATTTGGGGTCCTGTACTTGGCTAGACTGCCAAAAAGTCTCTCACATGTGGTACCCCCACACTTGGGAAAAATAGCAGAATGTATTTTGTGGAGTAATTCCACATATACCCATGGCATGTGTGAGCAATAATTCATTTAAGAGACAATTTTGTGTAAAAAAAAAAAAATTGTCATTTTCCAAAAACTTGTGGTAAAAATTAAATTCTTCTATTGACTCAACATGCCTCTCAGCAAATAGTTTGGAGTGTCTACTTTACAAAAATAGTTTTTTTGGGGGGTGAGGGCATTGTATGCCCAGCATTAGAAGTTTATGCCACACATCATTCACTGTTCTAACAACCTGAAGACCAAGCCTTTTCTGACACTTTTTGTTCACATGAAAAAAATCTGTATTTTTTGCTAGGAAATTACATTGAACTCCCAAACATTATATATTTTGTTAAAGCAGACACCCTAGTGATTAAAATGGTGGGTGCTGCTATTTTTGGATGTCACATAGTACTCGTGCAGCGCTTTTTCAAATGCAGATTTTTTACTTTTAATTCACAAAAACACAAAATATTGGCCAATTATTTGGTAAAATATAAAATATGATGGTATGCAGAGTAAATGAATACCAAACATGACATGCTTTAAAACTGTGCATGCGGGGGGCGTGTCCAAGATGGCGACCGGAGCGGCCGCATAATCCGGAGCTCCGGTGCCGTGCTTTTAGATCCGCGGCCATCCGAGCGGCGGCGGGTCACGGAGTGCCGGCGGAGGACCCGGGTAGTATCCCTGACCCCGGGGAGTCGGAACCCAGGTGATATTTCCGCCCCTCATGGCGGCTGACGTCCGCGGCCTGGTGCGGCCGCACGGGCCGGGGCTCCGGCGCCGCCCATCAGCTCTCCCATCCGCACCTGCTACCATCCGGTGCCGAACTTTTAAGTCCGCTGCCATCCGTGCAGCAGCGGATCACAGAGTGCCGGCGGAGGACCCGGGTGGTATCCTTGGTCCCGGGGAGTCGGGGCCCGAGTGATATTTCCGCCCCTCGTGGCGGCTGACGTCCGCGGCCTGGTGCGGCCGCGCGGGCCGGGGCTCCGGCGCCACCCATCAGCTCTCCCATCCACACCTGCTGCCATCCGGGCTGTGGGAGATCGCCTGGGAACATCCGCGGCGCCCTCTGCATTGCTGGGACTGGGGGAAAGACGCCACTGAGCCTTGCTGCTTCCCGCGGTGGCGGCGGCCTACATCACCGGTCTGGAGCCTCCATCTGGTCACAGTGAGTGGGGGATGCAGGTGCCCTCTTATTATTAGCTCCCCCCGCAGTGACCTGGGAGTGGGCCTCACGTTGCTGACCCCGGAGCCTGCCATCTCCTGTACCCACAGCCCCTGTTGGGCTCAGAGGCCTACTGGGGCCTTGATATTGCCCCGTGGAGTGTCTCCCTGGAGGGCCCTGTGCTTGGTGTTGGAGGTCCTCTGCCTCCCACTTGTCCCTCTTGTGTCCTAGATTGGGATCTGGTGCCATCATCCTGCTCCGGTGTGCTATATCTGCGTGTTACTGTGATCTATGTCCTCTCTACCCCTCCATGACTTGCTAATTATCTTTACAATATAATGTTCTCGCAGATGAATCTAACCGCATTCATGTAACTACAACCCTGAACCTATTTTGGGCGTTATAGGTCCCCTGGGGTTATAATCTCCATTCCTTATCCTATTTTCAGTTGATCACCCCCAGGAGACTCCCTGTATGCCGTCCACAAAGAAAAAAAAGGGACAAGCCCAGAAGTCCCTCACAACATACCTACTTAAGGCACACGAACTTTGTAACATGTCTCCAGTCAATACAGAGCGAGCATCCCTGTCCGATCCCACGCAGGATACCACCGCTCCCTTATCGGCCTTGGTCAGTGAAAATACACAGCAACTTACAAAAGGGGACTTGGAGTCCTGCTTGGAATCTATGTACGCCAAACTAGCCGCCAAATTTCAATCAGAATTGCATAAAAGCACTAATGTTCTCTCTCAGGAAATAGCCACATTGGGCTCCAGGACAGACCGCTTAGAAACCAAACACGATGAACTTAGCCTGGCCTATGGTGAACTTTCCAGAGAGCATGATCATTTACAAACGGCCTTTTTTCAACTACAGGCGCAGGTGGAGGACCTTGATAATCGCAATCGCAGGAATAATCTGCGAATCAGGGGAATCCCGGAGTCTATGTCTGACCTCTCCTTAATCGTGACCAAATTATTTCAATCACTCCTCCCGGATCGTGACCCTGGGTCTTTTGCCTGTGACCGCATCCATAGAGCCCTACGCCCTAAACCTCCTACTGACAAGCCACCTAGGGATATTGTCCTGTGCATGAGGGACTTTTTGACCAAAGAGGAAATACTCAGAGCTGCTCGCAATACCCCTACGATCTCCTTTGAAGGCTCGGTCTTACAAATCTTTCCGGATGTTTCCCCGGCCACGTTGGAGAAGCGTAGAAAAATGAAATAAGTCACAACGGTCCTGTTCTCAGCTCGGATTCGCTACAAATGGGGCTTTCCCTTTAAGTTGATTGTTCCACATAATGGGAGCACATATATAGCTACATCTCCTTCTGAAGGTAGAGCAATCTTGGCCAAACTGGGCCTAGCGGATGCCCCATCACCTCAACGTCCACCCTCCACCCCTCGTGTCTCTCCCATTTGGCATACCCCATCTCCACGGAGAGATAGAAGGAGAGTCAGACAGGATCCGGGTTGATAGGTCCATTCTCACTTGCCTATTACCTATTGTTTGACAGTCCTTTGTCTTGCCTATTGTCTTTTATGACTTTACCGAGAATTGAGACACAGGAATTTTGTTTCTTACATCTTACGCTGTCAGGATGTGTATTTCTATGGTTACTGCTATGTTAATTTTATAATCCTGAGTAATATATGTGTGCCTTGCATTGATAGCTGGACGAGTTAAGGTATAACAAGGGTCTTTGGTCCCTCTTAATTGCGCCCATTGGTTTATGGTTCCACAACTCTTTGACACGTTACCCCACCCTGCCTCCTGACATGGCCGGAAGTGTCGCTGCCCGATTGAGGGGTGGCAGTTCCGTTTTCCATGTTTTAGGGAGACAGGGTTTGGGCCCAATTGGCCCCTTAATATTTGAACTTTTTGTTTTATCAGGTATGACAAATTTTCAGCCTGATCCATGTTCTTTAGTTACCTTATTTGTAGGAGCTCTTCAACTCTCCTCTCTATTGTTTTTTGTCTTCTCTTTTTTCAACACTTTAGTGCATGAGGATTGTGTTGTGTCGGTCTATGGACATCATGGCCCCCATCTTGGGGCCGAGGGGTCCCCTGGGCTGGTTCTACCACCTGTACGTCTGTCTGCTATAGACCTGCGGATCTCTATGTCTAGCCAATTAATTTTAGGGGATATCTTTGTAATGTATACTTTTATGATGATAGTAATAAGCTCTGTTTGCTATGGTAATTCAATGTATTTCGCATAATGTCCAGGGTTTCAATTCGCCAAACAAGCGCAAAACGGCCTTTCTTCAATATAAACGACTGGGAGCCAAGATTATCTTATTACAGGAAACACATTTTGCAGCTGCAAAACACCCGACATATTTTCATAGATCTTATAGGCAGGGGTATTATACCCTGCATTCCTCCAAGAGTAGGGGCGTAGCCATCTTTTTACATAATTCATTCCCCTTTGAGGTTCAACATGTGTATCGTGATCCGGACAGTAGGTTTATCATTCTTAAAGGCACCCTTTCAGGTCGAGAACTTACTATTGCTAATGTATATGCACCGAATTCAGCTCAAGCTACCTTTTTTTCAAAATTTTTTGGTACTCTGGATAGGTTTTTGTCCCCTCATCTCTTGGTGGGTGGGGATTTTAATCTGGTGGCAAATCCTCTTTTGGACCGTAGTTCCCCCTCGCATTCTTCCCAGGCTTTCCCAAAATCCCTTACTAAGAAATTAGATACCCTTCAGTTGGTGGATGCCTGGAGAGCGCACAACACCGGAGCCAGGGATTACACATTTTATTCCCATCCACATGACTCTTATGCTAGATTAGACTATATATATTGTACCCCAATTTTACTAGCTAATTCTAAGGTAGCTTGCATTCATTTGAGCCCCTGGTCGGATCACAGTATTGTGGCCTTATCTATCACATTTGTGGGATTGGCACCTACTCCTTTCTCTTGGAGACTTAATGATTCTATGCTAACCGATATCGACTCTCGCCAGGAAGTGGTTTCATCTATTCAGGAATATTTTCAATCTAATTTAACCCCTGATATTTCCCCAGCCACACTCTGGGTAGCCCACAAGGCGGTCCTACGAGGCCGACTTATCTCCATGGCCTCATCCAGAAATAGAAAACGTTGGCAGCAAATACTACTTCTAACCCGAGAATTAGAAGCACACTATAGAAGCCATGTCGCTAATCCATCTCTGCTTAATAAACAGCTACTGTCCCAAAAGCGCTTGGAACTGAATGCCCTGCTTTCCCAAAAAACTGAAAAGGCCCTTCGCTGGTCGAAGGCCTCATTCCTATTACATAGTAACTCGGCATCTACCATGTTTGCAAGGAAGTTGAACCACTCTCTGCGCCCCCCACACGTGTATAAATTACGCACAAATTCGGGTGCTATCTCATCTCTACCTCAGGAAGTCTTGGGTATTTTCGAACATTTTTATTCAAAACTACTAGCTCCTCCGCAGTCGGATTCTGTCCCTCTGTCGGACTCTTGGCTGGACTCTATACCCCTCCCTGCCCTTACACCCTCTCAGATTGTCACTCTTAATGCCCCCTGTACTTTAGAGGAAATAACATGTGCGATAGGCGCGCTCAAGCGCTCTACTGCGCCGGGTCCTGACGGATTTACCGCTAGCTATTATAAACATTTTGCCTCTACATTGGCTCCATACTTGATAACTTTATTTAATGATGTTTTGCAGGGGGGTAAGTTCCCTGAGGAGATGTTATTGGCTAACATGTCTCTAATACCCAAGCCACAGAAGGACCACTGTTTGCCACAAAACTATAGACCAATCTCAGTCATGAATAATGATCTAAAAATATTTAGCCGTATTTTGGCGGACCGGTTGGCCCCTATCATTTCCTCTTTGGTCTCTCCAGACCAGTCGGGTTTTATTCCCGACAGATTTATTACAGATAACATTCGTCTCACTCTAAATGTTATTCAAGATGCCAATTTACATTCCAAAGAGGTTCTGTTGATGAGTTTGGATATAAACAAGGCCTTTGATAGTGTTCTTTGGCCCTACTTGTTCTCTTTGCTACAGAAAATGGGCTTTAGTGAGGGGTTTTTGGCAGGCATACATGCCCTGTATGACTCTCCTAAAACGAGAATTAGGCTTCCTGGCTGTAACTCTGACTTCTTTACATTGGGTAGAGGTACCCGCCAGGGCTGTCCTCTTTCACCCCTTTTATTTGCGCTGGTGTTGGAACCTTTGGCATTGGCGATTAAATCACATTCGGATATTTCTGGTTATTCATTATTAGTTTCACATTTTAAATTGAGCATGTATGCTGATGATGTTATGCTTTTTATTACTAACCCGTTGACTTCTTTACCTAACTTGTGTGCTGTATTGAACGATTTTGCCAAAGTGTCAGGTCTCACCGTTAATTTTACCAAATCTGTGATCATGCCTGTTAATGTTCCTGACTCCCTAAGTGCATCTCTCCGTAGTTCTTTCCCATTTCGCTGGGTCAAGGACAGGATATCCTATCTGGGGATTAACCTCACTCCCAGATACTCGGATATATTTGCGGCTAATTATCCACCATGTGTATCGCGTCTCTCTACTCTACTGAAGATCTGGCATGGTTATCATATCTCCTTTCTGGGTAGAGTCACGGCGGTTAAAATGAATATTTTGCCCAAATTGCTTTATCTTTTTAGAGCACTTCCAGTTCCGGTCTCAAAAACCTTTTTGGATCATTTTCAGCGGACTATTAATAATTTTATTTGGGGAAATAAGCATCCACGTTTTGCCTCATCCATTTTGTTTCGCTCACAACGGTCGGGAGGTCTCGGTCTTCCTAACTTTTGGCTATATTACCTCTCGGCTCGTTTTGCGCAATTGTCACAATGGGCTACTATTAACTCTCAAATCCCGTGGATCAAGTTTGAGTCTCAGTCGATACGCCCTTTTTATTTACCGGGAATTTTATGGTCTAACATCTCCCCCCGATCGACTGTTTTTCATAACTCCATAGTGGCTCACTCACTGACGCTTTGGTCCAAACACAAATCTAAATTGGGTTTAGTCTCTTCTATTCCCCCAGGTGTGTCATTTTTTGGTGATCCTACTTTTGTTGTAGCCTTTTCTTCCCCTCATATGTTTCGTTGGTGGTATGATCGATCTTTTATCAGATTGTCTGATTTCCAAAGAGGAGGATCTTATATTACTTTTGATATGCTGCGCGTGTTGTTTGATGTTCCTCTTCGCGAGTACCTTCGATATAGACAGATTAGGCACTTTTTTAAAGCGCACTTTGGCCTTGCCCCATCCTCTCCGATTTCCTTTTTTGAACGTGTCAGCCGTGACTCTCCCAGGGGTAGGGGTCTTATCTCAAATCTTTATCACCAATTTTTGATCTGTCTTTTTCATGCTCCCCCTTTGTACAGACGAAAATGGGAGGAGGATTGTGGCGTCACTTTTTCGGATGAGGATTGGGATTCCATGGTGGATAATATATGCAAGAGCTCTAGGTCTCTTTCGGTTCGTGAGACGGCCCTTAAAGTTCTAACCAGATGGTATTATACCCCGTCAAGACTACATGTACTGTTTCCACAAACGTCCCCTCTATGTTTTCGGGGCTGTGACTGCACGGGTTCTTTGGTTCATATATTTTGGGATTGCCCGACCATATCTTTGATCTGGCGTAGGATTTCTGAGGTCGCTACCTTATTGTCGGGCGCCCCGATACGATTGTCCATGCAGACCTGTTTGTTGGGGGCCCATATCCCAGGGGTCTCTGACGCCAATCTGAGATTGATACACACATTATGTATTGCCACTTTATGGTCTATTGCCCTACATTGGAGGTCCAATGTTGTTCCCTTAGACTCCGTTTTACACAGAATTGACACTGTAATGCTTATGGAACGCATTCATTATACCCTACTGGATAAGCTGCACTTATACGATAAAAAATGGGAGTCATGGAGAGATTGCAGACACTTATTACATGCTTAATAACATCCCCAGTAAGAGTTGGCTGGCATGTACTATTGACAGGTGTATCACCTAACCTATTTTGTCGTTTACGTACTTCATGCACTTGTAACTTCCTCTTTTTTTTCTTATCTTCTTTGTTATGTTAATATACCTTTATGTATTGTACTTTTCAAAAGTGCCTTGTTTTTGCTGACAATATCACTTTTAAAATGTGCTGTTGTTCTACTGTCTACACTTGTACAATAAAATCGTTTGTAAACAAAAAAAAATAAAACTGTGCATGCCCCGTGCAATGGTGACAAACTGCATACATTTTTAATATGCATAGGCAATGCTTTAAAAGCCTTTACAAGCTACCATTTTAGATTTACAGAGGAGGTCTAGTGCTAGAATTACTGCCCTTGATCTGACATTCGCGGCAATACCTCACATGCATAGTGCAACCACGGTTTACATACTGGCACAGGGTTAACGCTCGAGCACGCAGGTGCGTAGGGGGGGGGGGGGTGGGGGGAGGTGCTTTTTTTAAGTTATTTTTATTTTTTTAATTATTTTTACATTGTCCCCTTTGTTTTTTTTATATCACTTTTAATGCTATCACAGGAAATGCAAATATCCCCTATAACTTCAATGTCATATATTCTTTTTTGAGAAATCTGGGGTCTATCAGACTCTAGATATCTCCTCTGCCCTTACATTATGTAATCTCACCAAGATCGGTGTGATCAGATGCTTTCCCAATTTACAAATGGCGCTGTTGATATCCTGCAAAACTGAAGTGATGAAATGCTCGTAGCTTCCGAATTCTTAGACTATAGAGATGATTGAAAATAATAATAAACAGAAAGCGCCAATCATCAAAATAATTCTATAAAAAGCTGCAAACTTCTAACCCAAAAATATTGGTGAAAAAATAAAAAACAACAAAATCAGAATGCGCTTATATCATATATCGTGCAAAACTGTGCAAAGATTATAAATATATATTGTAAAAAAGAAACCCCAGTGAATCTCAACATAAATTGTTCATATACAAAAGTCCAAAATCCCAAATTATTTCTTCTTAAATCAAATAAATCCACCGTGCTCAATCCACCACCAGATGAATGGAATAAACTCACCAGAGCTAGATGCTGATCAAATTATAAATCAGCACAAGCGTATTTGCTCTGGGAGCGATGAGAAAATCCAATACCTTGGATTTTCTCATCGCTCCCAGAGCAAATACGCTTGTGCTGATTTATAATTTGATCAGCATCTAGCTCTGGTGAGTTTATTCCATTCATCTGGTGGTGGATTGAGCACGGTGGATTTATTTGATTTAAGAAGAAATAATTTGGGATTTTGGACTTTTGTATATGAACAATTTATGTTGAGATTCACTGGGGTTTCTTTTTTACAATATATATTTATAATCTTTGCACAGTTTTGCACGATATATGATATAAGCGCATTCTGATTTTGTTGTTTTTTATAGAGATGATTGGCACCATTCTGGTCTCCAATCAGCTTTATGGTCATCTGGCAGAAACATCGGCTGCATTCTCGGGTTCCTCCGATGGCACGGGACTGCCCGAGAAGGCCGTGGAAGGCAACAGTGGAGGGGGCCATCGTCTCCCGCTGCTTGTAAAAACAATCCTGCAGCTAATTAGCCACTAGGATTGCATTTACATGAAAGCCGATCGCCGGCTGAAAAAAAGGATACCAGGATAATGCCTGCAGCTGAAGGCATCATCCTGGTATAACCATTAAAAGTCCAGTGATGTACCAGTACGTCACTGATCCTTGTTGGGTATATATGCCATGTTCTTTTTTTTTTTTGTGGGCAGCCTATGGGCTGAATGAAAAAAGAGAAGAAATCTCTGCCAGAAAAAGTGTGTGGTATGCCCACCATTAGAATATACCGTCCTGCATCCACCCACTTCTAATGGTGGGCACACATTAGATTGCACGTTGCCACATGCGCCAGTTGCAAGATTGTATAAATGTCTAAATAGTGGCATGCTTGAATAAAAATTGTCCACGTATAAGTGGTACCCCATATGGAAAAGGATGACACCAAGTCCCAAACTATCTTGCCACTACTCCCCATGTAGTCTGGGCATCCGGGGGGGGGGGCTCCATTTGACTCTCTTTTCCCTCATAAATCCAAAACTTATATGTATAGCCTGCTTCCCTCTCACAGGTCTTATACATCTTGACCCCATATCTGGCACGCTTGCTGGAGAGAAATTGTTTGAATGCAAGGTGGCCAGAAATATTAATGAGGGATTCAAGGTAGATTTTTTTGCTGGGGAGTATAGACATCTGCAAATTTTCGGTTAAGGTGATTTATGAGGGGCCAAATTCTGTGGAGTGGGTCACCCCGAGGACGACAGAGTGTATTGTCGTTGAAATGCATAAAACACATACTCTCATATCTATGCCTGGCCATGGCAGCAGAGAACATGGGCATAGGATGAATTGGGTCTGTGGACCAATACAACCGCAATTCATTTTTTTTAGTAATGTCCATGTTGAGGGTTTGGCCCCCAAAAAATTTAAATTTGGGAACCGTAATGAGTTTCCATGTGAATGGTGTGGCAAGGTTTGAATTTGGGTTGGCGGTGATAAATTGTTGTGCATATAAATTGCTTTGATCCACAATCAATGCATACAAATCTTCTGTGAAAAAACGCTCCAAAAAAATCAAGGGGAGTAGTTAAATTTGCTGTTTCCACCTGAATTCTGGGTTGGGCAGTAAATGGGGGAAGTACGGGTGCTGATTCTGCGAACACTGCGGTTTTGTGTGCAATGTATCAAGTGACAGTGACCTACTGACACTGTACCTGCTGGGGGAGAAGGGGGGGTAAGTGTAAGGGCTAAACGCAGGTGCTGGCAGGTGCCAGGGCTGATCCCGCTATTGCTGCATTTTTGGGGACACTATACTAATGTGAACGCTGGAATAGTGCTGATCAGGTCAAACATTGATCCATTCAGACACTATACTAGCAATGGAGGTTTATTGTGTATGAGCGTGTTCCTGGCAATCAGTGGGTTAATTGTGATTACTGGTGTACTGACGGGCAATCTGACGCTATCTGGGAGGGGCTTGAAAACCATGGGAGCGCGAATCATATATATATATATATATATATATATATATATGTGATTTCGCGCACCCGTGCTGCCCTGTAGTAGTATTTCTGCTATAGGGCGGTCAGGAAGTGGTTACAGAAGCGGTTTGTGTTACAGCGTTGCGTTACTTTTACTGATAATTGCGTGGTCATGCAATGCTGCACCCAAATGAAATTTACGTTCTTTTTTCCCACAAATTGAGCTTTCTTTTGGTGGTATTTGATCGCCTGTGCGTTCTCTATTTTTTGCGCTATAAAAAAAAAGGACTGACAATTTTGAGAAAAAAAACAATATTTTGGACTTTTTGCTATAAAACATATCCAGTAAAAAAATTTAAAAATCTAATTTCATCATAAATTTAGGCCATAATGCGACACATCTTTGCAAAAAAAAAATCACAATATGTGTAAATTAATTGGTTTATGTGAAAGTTATAGATTTACAAATGGCAGTATAGATACTGGAATTTGTTATTTTTAATACTAATAATGGCGGAGATCAAAGACTTATGGTGGGACTGACATCCCCAGTGAAACCAATACAATGATCAGTGCAAAATAAAAACACTGACACTGTACTAATGGCACTGGAGAGGAAGGGGTTATCAATGGGAGGCAATCAAAGGGTTAACTGTGTGAGGGGAGTGTTTTACTAGGGGGTGGAGATCTGTGCTTCACTGTAAGCACACCGATCGAAACGGCTGTCCTTCCTGTCAGTATTTGCTGTCAATCACCGGGCTCCAGCGGGTAATCACCGGCAGGGACCCAGTGACTGACACCCGCTGTCGCGATAGGCGATGCAGGTATGGCGGTTGCACGCACCCCCTACCCGAAATGCAAAATCACGTATATATACACATGTGATTTTGCACAGTGGTATCGCCCTACCGTAGTAAAAGTACTGTGGCTGGTCGGCAAGTGGTTAAATAGACTATTGCAGCAATAGCTTCAACTGACGCATCAGAGAAAATATGAATCTATCTATGGTCAGCAGTTGAAATAGAAATTGAAACATAGCAAAATGAAATCTGAAGTTTTTCTAATGACCTCAAAGAACATCTCCACCTTTCCCACTTGTGTTGTTTCTCACTAGGTAAAGGAATATCCCAGTCTATGTTCTCAGTAGATAACTGTCTTAGCAGGATCTTACCTTGAATGGTAACTGGAGCAATGAAACACAGTGGATCATAGATACTGTTCACCACCGACAAGACTCCTCTCTTAGTGAAGGGTTTGTCACAAGTTGATACCTGGAAGGTGAATGTATCTTGTTTGATGTTCCAGAGCAAATCCAAACTTCGTTGTATAGGAGACACATCTGTACCTAAATCAAGGTTTTTTTAGACTAGTGGCATAGCCCTCAGAGGGAAAGGCATTCATAAGTTCCTGGCTGTTAGATATAGTCTTGTAAAGTCTAAGCTTTGCTACAGACAGCATTTCCTTTGTTCTGGTGAGAAGATCGATTGCTTCTTTGGCAGATGGAAAGGATTTGAGTGCGTCAATGTAGAAGTTTCTTTCAACAAATTGGCGGGCATCAGATCCATATTTATCTTCTCCAGCCTGAGCCTTTCTCCTCATCCCGTAAGTTGCCACTGCAGGGGAAGGACTGTTACCGAAGACATGTACCTTCATTTGATAATCTATCCCTTTCTTGTTGGCGTCATTGTCTTTGTGTCAGAGAAACCTGAGGTAGTCTCTGTTGTCCTCTTTGACAACGAAGCAGTGAAACATTTGTTGAATGTTGGCCATTACTGCTATGGGCTCTTGTCTGAAGTGGATCAGGACTCCTATTAGACTTGTTCAAGTTGGGTCCAGTAAGGAGCATGTTGTTAAGAGAAACATCTTCATGCTGAGTGCTGGAATCAAAGGCAACTCTGATTTGGTCTGGGTTGCGTGGGTGATACATGCCAAAGGATGGAAGGTACCAACATTCTTCTCCCTCCTTTAGTGGAGGTTCAAGCTCTGCATGATCTCTGTCAAATATATTTTGCATAAAGTCCACAGAATGCCTTTATGCAAAATATTTGACAGGACGTCATATGATGCCCAGTCACAACGGCGGGTGTTCCACCCGGCCGTCAATCTGCTATAGGCCGGGCGGGAAGGTGTTAACCATATAATCACTCATATCCTCCACCTTCTCTATCCACAGAGCCATTCATATTACCAGCTTTCGATCACCATAGTTCCACTCATTTTCTAACCATTGTGTCTCCATGGTGTCATTCCTCTCCTCCACCTGCCCTCTCCTTGGTATCTATCATCTCCCCTGTGTCATGTTTCACATGACTGTCATATGCCTTTAAGTGTTCTCTATATTGTGTCACTGCTCCTCCCTTTCCTCTGGTTTAGTTAATGCTGTATAGATAGCCCACCCTTTTTCCCAGAAATGTATTGCAGCTTCTAGCCTCATGTCATGAAGCAGGTCACATTATGATCTTTTGACCTATCCGGTGTATATGGTTGTAAGATTCTCTCAGTTTATTGTATAAATTTCACAAAATCTACAAGATATCTTCTTATCTTCTGCATTGAGTCACTGGCTGTGTCATTCAATTGAGATTGGAGTTATCTCTATCTCATCACAACTGAAAGTTAAAGAGATCACACTTTCAATGCTTAGATTGGAGAGACAGAACAGTCAAAAGATCAATGAAATGTCTTCATAGGATCCTTGCTAGTTTTGAATACACAGTGAGATGTTATATGGACAGCTAATACAGAGTGCAGCCATCTCTACACAAGCCTGTACATGTCTACAAGTATATCTCAGCATAACACTCATCTGTGTCAGGACAAATTATTTATGTGAATGTCTTACAACTGCAAGTTTATACACTGCATCTGTATGCATTCGCATGTGGCTTGTCTGTGAAATCTTATAGAAAGTGAAAAAAAACTTTTCTGCAACCATTGCCTAGGAAACCTGAGCTCACCCACAGAAAAATTGATACATTTCTCTGTAAACTTTCTATCAACCCCTCTCCTTGCTCACATGTTGTTTCAGGAAAGTAATATACAGTCTGGGGAAACTAATATGCAACCACAATCAGAGCTTCATCCAGAGCAGGACTTAAACCCGAAATTATACAATAGAGAAAACCGCTTAACAAAACCAAGCTGGAAAGTGCAAGAGAATCTCAATGCTGACAAGTTAGAATTGCTGTCTAATATTATTGACTTATGGTCTAATACTGTTAAATGCATGTCTACTCTCTCCCAACAATCTCATGAACCAATACAACTAGAGGGCGCTATCCAGCAATTGAATGTTGCTTATGAGAATTAGCAAAGACTGTGTGTTAAATATATTGCTCTCTTAAAGCAGTACATCACTCAAGGGTCATCAGTGATGTATTTAGATTTTCTGCTGCTCTAGGCGACACAAAAATGTTGCCCCCCCCAATGAGAGAGCAAGAGAGTCAATAAGTGTGTGTATGTATATATGATTCTCTTTCTCTCCCTTTCTTTCTCTTCTCTCTCTCTCTCCCCCTTCCCTCTCTCTCTTCCCTCTCTCTCTCCCCTCTCACTTCCTTCTTGTTCTCTCTCTCGCTTCCCCCCTCTCTATCTCCCCTCTCACTTCCTTCTCTCTCTCTATCTTCCCTCCCTCTCTCCCCTCTCTCTCCTCCCTCTCCCCCACCCCCCTCTCTATTCCCTCTCTCCCTCTCTCTTCCCTCTCTGTTCCCTCTCTTTTTCTCTCTATTCTCTCTCTCTCTTCCCTCTCTCTTCTCTCTCTCCCTCTATCTTCCCCCTCTCCCTTTTCCCTCTCTCTCTTTCCTTCTCCCTCTCTCTCTTCCTTCTCTTTTCCCTCTCTCTCTTCCTTCTCTTTCCCCCCCTCTCTCTTCCCGTTCTTCGTTTCTCAGATTGTATGTGACTGCACACACACACCTGCACCAAGGGCTGCTGATCTCTGGGCAGCAGGAAGGAGGGGGGGAGGAGAAGGTGTGTGCAGCCCCATATGATCTGTCAGTGCAGGGAGGGAGGCAGGGAGATCCCACAGAACAGTTCACCTCCTCTGGGCTCTTCTCTCCCTGCTCCAGGCTGTCCCCTGGTCCTGGCTCATCAGCTGCTGAAGGGAGAGGTACAGGAGCATCGCTCTGCAGCTGCCCTCCCCCACATTTATCCTCCTGTTGTCTGGGCCACTGAAAGAGTACCAAATGTACCCCTCTGATGGCGGCTCTGCATGGCTCTGTCCGCCGCTGCTCACAAGGTCCCTTCTTCCGGGGTGCGGTGCCGCCCCCCTAAAAATTGCCTTGTTTGCCTCGCAGTAGATAAGCCCCTGAGGGTCATTGGAAGAATGAAAGAAGTTTTGAGGAGCTCAATCTTGAAAGAGACAATTTAGTGGTGTGGACAAAGACAAATGCAGAAGTGAGAATAACACAGCTCCATGAATCCAGATCTTATCGCTCTGCATCTACTAGACACTCCACAAGATCTTCCAAATCCCTACAATCAAGGTCTTCTACACTCAGTCAACTAATAAAAGCCTGTACTGATGCTGAAGCTTCTAAAATTCAGGCAGCTTTCGCCCAAAAGAAAGTAGAAATAGAGGCTCAGGTCGCATATAAGAACGCAGAAATGGAGGCTCAGGCCGCACATCAGAAAGCAGAAATGGAGGCTCAGGCCGCAGATAAGAAAGCAGAAATGGAGGCTCAGGCCGCAGATAAGAAAGCAGAAATGGAAGCTCAGGCCGCAGATAAGAAAGCAGAAATGGAAGCTCAGGCCGCACATCAGAAAGCAGAGAAAGAAGCTGAAGCCATGCGCCAAAAGGCAGAAATTGAACTTTTGGAAAAACAATGTGAGCATGCTACAGCCATGGCAAGGTTAAGGGTCTTAGAACAAGCTGCTAGTGAAAACGAAAGAGACAACAGTTCCAGACACTCAGTTGTATCTTATGTCTCGGATTCTTCACACACCTCTTCAGAACGTCAACTCCCTATCACTACAGCCAAAGTACTCAAAGTCTCTTCTCTGCACCTACTATACCTCAAGATGATTTGCCCTTATATCCTCCAATACATCAGACTGCAGCATCTCAGCTAGCCGCAGGCACTGGTGTGAATTTATTAGACCAACCATCATACTTTGGCACCAACAAAGTACCTCCTAGCAAATGCACTACTCTACAAATTAACATGCCAATAGACTTTAAGCTAGCTCCGGCATTGAATGCGTTAGCAGCAACATATGTTCTCAAGTCACTCCACGTAATATCACCAACTCTGTTCCACCTGCAGTCATGCACCCAAAATATGAAAACATGGACACGTCACAGTTTGCTAAATACATGCTCCGCAGAGAGCTTGTTAAGACAGGCCTCACCAAGTTTGATGACAAGCCTGAAAATTACAGAGGCTGGAAATTCACTTTTAAGGCCCCAATGAGTGACCTAGACATCAATGCCACAGAGGAATTAGATCTACTCATCAGATGGCTAGGTCCCCAGTCTACTGAATGCATGAAGAGGCTCAAAGCAGAGAAAGAAAACCCTCCAAGAACCTAAAGAACTTTTGAAGAAATTTGGGGTTTGCTACAAATGCTGTGCCTCCGCAGAACACTTTGCAAAGGACTGTAAAGCGATCTTCAAATGTATAGAATGTGACAGTGATAACCATGTGCAAGCTCTTCATCAATATTCGCACAACTCTACTACGCTCACAATCTCCCTGAGGCCAAGCAAGGCGGGGAGCGCCCAGATCAAGCAGCACCCACCACCCCAGTGTTCTCTACATGTACAGAGGTCTGTGGAAAAGGATTCTGTGACAAATCCTGTGCAAAGATATGTTTCTATACCCCAAAGGTCAACCTGAAAAGGCCATAAGACTGTATACTATTATGGATGATCAGAGTAACAGATCTCTTGCAAGAACACAGTTTTTTGAACTGTTGAACATAACTGGAGATGCTCTGCCTTATACCTTAAGCACTTGTTCCAGCACTACAGAGGTCTTAGGTAGAAGAGCCAGTGGTCTTGTAGTTACTCCTCTGAATGACAATGTGGAAATATCTTTGCCTACTATCACTGAGTGCAACCAAATTCCAAACACCAAAGAGGAGATCCCTACTCCTGAAGCTGCTTTTCACCATTCTCACTTAAAGCACATAGCCAACCACATACCAGCCCTCGATGAAAGTGCTGATATCCTGCTCTTACTTGGTCCAGACATCCTAAGGGTGCACAAAGTTTGTCATCAAATCAACGGTCCACACAATGCACCATATGCTCATCATCTGGACCTAGGATGGGTCGTCATAGACAATGTCTGCCTAGAAAAGGACAGGAGGTCCTCCTTAGTCTCTTCCCTTAAAACACATGTTTAAACATGCCTTTAAGTGTTCTCTATATTTTGTCACTGCTGCTCCCTTTCCTCTGGTTTAGTTAATGCTGTATAGATAGCCCACCCTTTTTCGCAGAAATGCATTGCAGCTTCTAGCCTCATGTCATGAAGCAGGTCACATTATGATCTTTTGACCTATCCGATGTTCATTGTTGTAAGATTCTCTCAGTTTATGGAATAAACTTCACAAGATCTACAAGATGTCTTCTGGATGAGTCACTGGTTGTGTCATTCAACTGAGATTGGAGTTATCGCTATCTCATCACAACTGTAAGTTACAGAGATCACACTTTCAATGCTTAGATTGGAGAGACAGAACACCCTGCCTCCCTTCTCCATGTTCTCATTTCTGACCTCTGCCTTCCCTTTACATAGTGATGTTGCTCTCTTCTACCTCCTATATCTATAGTGTTATTGCACTCCTCCTCCTCCCCATACCATAATGTAATTTCTTTCCTTTACTTCCCTATCCATGGTTCGCAGCTCTCCCTTCCACCTTCCTTCTCCATAGTGAAGCTGGTCTCCCTTCTTCATAGTGTTGCTCCTGTCCTCCACCTTCTTTCTCTATAGTGACAAATCACTATCCAAAATATCTTTCCAAAAGTAGTAACAGCACTTTGTAATGGTGAATGGAGACACTGCCTATTAACTTGGTGACATTGTCTCTAGGTCTCTCTGTATTTGGTAAAATGACAATGATTATTGTTGTTTTGGTGAAATAACGTTAGTAATGAGCCATGTGACATAGTTATAATTATTGTGCTGTCACTCTTGTTGTGTGCAAATATAATGCAATGCTTAGCCATGGTTAATGTTCATATGACTGTGAATTGAGGATTTATTTAGTTAAATTCATTAGCCATTGTTTATTAGTTTCAGTATAGTTGGTTAATATACTGCCATCTTGTGGTCATTTTGGTTATTGCACCATCCTTTTCTGTCTTCCATCTTGTGTTCCCTCCCACTTGTGATGCGTTTCATTTTTCTTTTCATGCTGTCTTTATTGGGATGAATATGGCTGCTAGTCTCCAGACCACATGTAATCTGTTCACATCAGAGAACACATTACCATGTTTTGACCTGCAAATACCGTCTTTTTAATCATCTGCTGTAACCTGCTACATTCAATCAAGATCTTCATGAATGAGAAAAAGGTGTTTGGTGAGTTGATTTATCTGATAAAGACTGTCCATGGTGATTATATCTGCCTATACAGGCCAGGCATAGAGGTCTCAGAAAGATAAGTCACTAAAACAACAGTTGGAGTCAGAATAATTAATGCTCTGATGACTTGGAAATATTTATTTTTAGATTGTCAAAAGGTATACTGGTGCACTTGGTGTACTGATGTAACATTGATAATGCAAATCTCTATACCTCTGAATTTTGAAAAAAATCTACTCAACTGTTTAATTGTTAGATGACTTAAATTGAAAAGGTAGAAAGGCAAAAAGCAGTACAGCATAGTATTCTGTTCCCTATGAACTGGTACAGTTGACCAGTACTACTGGAAGCTTCAGTTTGATGATTGCTCAGGGTTCAAACTTATCAAAAACCAGCCCTGCCTCACAGCAATAGCACAGCATATTAGTGCAATCTCCAGAGGGTGTTGCAGTTGCACACATAGGACTTTGATAAATGTTGTCTAAACATTGGAAAAGTACTTGGGGGACATTTATTTACAGGTTGCATCTGGAAGTGGTTAAAGCTTAACTCCAGGCAAACTGATAAATATACAGATGAAATACTTAACAGGGAGCTATATTACCTGCTACAGAATGTGTTTTTCCATCCATCAAGTTCTGAAATGTACTTGTCTTTGCCCCATAGCACACCCCTTTCTGGCAGAGAAGACCTAAATTTTCTAGGCTACAGCTCAGTAACACTTACAGGTCTTGTCCCTCTTCCATTCTGTTAGTAGAAAGTAAAAAAATAATCATCACTTACGTTTAGTTCATGTTTAAAATCAAGATATGAAGTTTTACTGGGAGCAAAAGTGGAGAAAACTATGATTAAAGCATTGCCACTTGCCCCCTCATGTGGTTATGATCCAATAAACCCATTTTACTATAAAATATCTGCTTCTAAGCTACCCAGGTATATTTATGAACATTGGTTCCTCAGCATACCAAAGGCTTAAAGAGTGGCTAGAGAAGTGCTTGAAACCGTTTTTTTCCTTCTAGATCAGTGGTCTCCAAACTACAGCCCTGGAGCCACATGTGGCTCTTTACCTGCTTTTATCTGGCCCTTGGGCCCTTATTCCTCCCACTGTCAGCAACAGTGGGGCATAGTTCCTGCCACTGACACTGACAACGGGGCCCTATTCCTCCCACTGACACCAATGATGGGGCACTATTCCTCCCACTGATGCCAATGATGGGGCTTTATTCCTCCCACTGATACCAATAATGAGAAACTATTCCCCGCTCATACCATGTTCTGCTCCACTGGTCACAGTCCAGCCCTCCTAAAGTTTGAAGGACAGTGAACTGGCCCTTTGTTCAGAAAGTTTGGAGACCCTGTTCTAGATGATCAACTGAAAATGAAAGGTGGTAGAAACACTTGTATACTTGGGGATAGCTATACATCAGGACATCTCTGTTCAATAAATTTAAACAAAAAGCTGTAAAGATATAAAGATATAAATATTGTAGGAAGTTAAGGAGAAGGGGGGGGGGGTGGCCTAGCCAAACCCATTCCTATATTTTCTGTCAGCACAGCTACATTTAACAGGTTGGAAAGAGGACATGAGGACTGATCCAATTAGTAAAATTATGTCTACACTATTTAGAGTAGCTAGGTAGTTTCCCACTTTAGCCATGATAGATAAGGTCTGGAATAGGATTATTGCCAGTATAAGGGAAATACTGATTATATACAAATTTTCCAGAGCCTCAATTTTCTGGAGTTATTATAACTGCAGGGATTTAATCAATGGTTAAAAAGAGGCCTTGTGTACATCCTACGATTATATCAGGGTCAATATTTGAAAGATTTTCAGACTTTCCAGGATATTGGTCTACCTACTAAAAGGTTTTTCCAATATTTGCAGCTCAGGCATGCCATCCAAACTCAGTCTAGACAGATGCCCTGGGTTTATGTGTCATTCACAGTTCTTAATCAAAGCCTAGCAGCGACATCTAAAAGGGGACAAATAACAAGACTTTATAATGCATTGCTACAAAAAAGGACAAAATTAAATTCTCTGAGGTGCAGATCGTAATGCCAAATGGATATCAGGCCCCTGAATGATGAGGAGTGGTCTGATATTCTTTATAAATGTTTAACAGGTATCCCTTTCTGTATCTCAGAGACTTACTAAATTGTTTGTTATACATCGGACATATTATACCCCCCAGAAACTTTTTAAGTGGCATAAGAGGGATAGTCCTCTATGTCCACGATGTGAAAGGGATGTTGGGACACTGGTGCATATGATGTGGAGATACCCTAAGCTAGTCAGATATTGGACTTGTGTACTGGACACTATTAGTGTGTTTAGAGTTAATATTTTGATGGAACCCAAGATCTGTGTACTGGGGTGGCTGGACAGAGAATGATATACCCCTCAGACCTGTATGGCAATCCTTCCTCTGCAATTTATAGCAAGAAAATTGATAGCACAGAATTGGATTTCTACGGTCCCCCCAACCCACACCTATGGGTGAAAACAGTAAATGAATTCCTACAAAGAGAATATATGGATTATCAACATAGTGGGTATCCAGATAAATTTACAAAACTGTGGCGTAACTGGCTGGACACACCAGGATTAAATTCAGCACAATTAGTTAAGGACAGGCAGGACCGATGCTAGACTATTTTGCACCCTAGGCAAGACCAGCAACTTGCGTCCCCGCCCCCCCCCCTAATATACTTCTAGTGACTATGGATGTAGTATCCCTGTATAATAATATCCCTCACAAGGATGGATTAGCTGCATGTCACAGATCCTTATCATCCTCACCAAACCACAAATACACTGCTGAGGATGTTACACAGCTCATTGAATTCATACTTACACACAACTACTTTACTTTCAATAAATACATCTATCTTCAATGTATGTGTACTGCGATGGGAAGTAAAATGGCACCCCAATATGCCAATTTATTTATGGCCTGGAGGAAAAATTCCTGAAGAGCATGGAACAAAAACCATACAGATACTATCACTATATTGATGATATTTTCATCATATGGACAGAAGGTGAGGAATACCTAAAACAATTTTTTACTCATTGATCAACACTTTTCATCCATCAATCAAACTAAAAATGGAATACTCAAACACACACGTCAACTTCCTAGACACCACAGTATACATCAGGGATGATACGCTTCACACCTCAATATACAGGAAACCCACTGACAGATGCAACTACCTCCACAGTTCTAGCTTCCACCCCCAACACACGAAACGTGCCATCATACACAGTCAGGCTATTAGATACCACCGAATATGTTCTGACCCAAGAGACAGAGATAAACATCTCAGGACACCAGCAGACGCCTTCCATAAGAAAGGTTACAAGGACAAAACTATCAATACCAACATAAACAGAGCCTTGAGAACCCGAAGAGAAAATCTACTTCAGTACAAGGAGAAAAAAACAAACAACCGTGTACCTCTAGTAACCACATATAACCCAACACTAGAAGGAATAAGAAAAATAATCAAAGATTTACAACCGATCATAACAGAGGATGGAACAGAGGAAAGAAATATTCCAGCAACCACCAATACTAGCTTTCAGGCAACCCCCCAACCTCAGAAATAAACTAATCAGTAGGAAACGTCCTTCTGATTATGATGTCACAAATAATGGAAGCAAACCCTGCAATAAGAAACGCTGCAAACTGTGCAACCAAATCAATCCATCAAAAAGTGTCAGACACTCAAAAGGGATCTTCAATATCTCCGGCTCATACAGCTGCACCTCTAGTAATGTTGTGTACCTTATCCAGTGCAGAAAATGTAGCAAAGGATCTATGTTGGCGAAACAGGACAGAAGTTGCAAACAAGGATGAATTTGCACAGACATACCATCAAGGAACATAAAGATGACCTTTGCACACCAGTGGGACATCATTTCGCACAACCAGACCACAATTTGGGAGAACTCAATATTTTAGTTCTTAAAGGAAATTTCAAATCCATTCAGGAAAGAAAAACTTTTGAACTAAGAATGGTAATTCTATTTGACACAAGAGATAACGGCCTGAATTTGGACATGGGATTCCTCAGTCATTATCCAACAGTTTTATGACTATCAGCGCAAGCATGACTGCCTCTGCTAGTGTTGTCTCCCCCCCAGACTTTGCTTTTGCTGTAACTTATCTCTGTTTTTTTTTTCCCATCCCCTACATCTCTTCTAACATTCTGCTAAATCTTTGTTTCAGTACTGCTTAGACCTGAAGAAGGGGACATTCTCCAAAAGCTTGTCCTCAAAATTGTATGTTAGTACAAATAAAAAAAGTATCACGGACAGTACTCAGTTGTTCCTGTTTCTCTATGGAAAGAGAGAGAGAGATACAATGTATCTCTCTCCTCCATTCAGAGAGAAAAAAAAACAAGGCGGGTGGGCTGTACAGTGACTGATCACTGTTATAGCCAATCATAAACTATCACAGCGATCATGTGATCTGAAATTGGGGAGTCCCGATCGTTAGAACAGGACCCAGGGCTCTCAGTTACACCCTGATCTTTGTGCTGGGAGAAGTGCTGTGCGTCGCGCTCCCAACGCAAAGACAGGTTACGCAAATATGCGGCCCCACGAAAAAAAGCCCAGTTCTGTGAGGCCGCATATTTGTGCTACATTGGCGTGAAGGGGTTAATAACAGGGAAACAATAATTATTTGTTGTACATAGTATAATTTAAGATGTTTGCAGAGATCGGGTTTCAAGAGGACAAGAGGAGCCTATGTCTGTTGATAAACATACTGTACAAGTATATATTGTAGGTTATGAAATATTTAAAAATTAAGAAAACTGGAGACAAAAGTTTGGCCAATGTGAATTGCGTGTACGTTTTGTGAAAATAGAAAGAAAAAAGAAAAGTTTAATAAAGATGATCTGATGGAACAAAACAATAGCTCTGATCAGCAGATGACAATCCACCAATCAGAGCAATTCCCCCCAAAAGGTACTGCTGCTAGTACAGTGACATTTCTCCCCCACTCCCTGCTGTCAGCTGTCACACTGTATTAATCCTGCAGCACCTCGGCATCTCTTTCCATCTCTTTGCACTCACCCCCCCCCCCTCCCGCACCTATCATGGCAACACTGATCCTCCCCTGCAGCTTCCCTCATCTACCCTCCCACTCTGAAAGATGTAAGGGGAAAAAAAAATTGAAAAAATGGTATGGCCACCTGAGTTTAAAAGTGGAGCGCAGGGCCTGGCAGCGAAACCGTTAAATTCTGATCATAGATACACTTTAATGTGTCTTTAAATCTGCCTGAAGTTCAGTTTTAATCTTATTTTATGTAAGAGCTGTGAAATCGGGTTCAAAAGGATGCAGGGAATTAAAGTGAAACTGAAGTCCAAAAAAAAAATTACCAAAGGAGTTGAGAATCTGTGAAAAGTAAATTCCTGTTTGCTTTGAAGAATCCAATAATGTGCAGATGCTTTTCACATAATTGAATAATTTAAGTGAATATTCACACACTTTTTGAGCAATAAGTCTCTACTCCTTTAGTAAATCAGCTGATTTGTCTTTTACCTTTTTACTAGCATTTGTTTTGTTTTGTTTTTTATTTGCCTGAAGAGCAAGTACACTCTGGGCATCTGAGTTCCATTATCACCAAGTAGGAAGATGCCAGCAGCTTCTGCGAAGCTAAAAAGCATGCACAGTGTAATGTACATGTTGGGCATGTGAGTTTTATCATCACTAGCCACCCTAAGAAGGAAATTTCCAGCAACAGAAGAAGCATTTGTGAAGATAGCAATGGAGGCTATGAAGTGGTGAGGGAGTGCACAACACTGTCAACTGGATAAGAAAAAATTGAGGTAGTGTGCTATAACGTGGAAGTAATCTGTGCAAGCCCTTAGTTCTCTCTGATTCTTTGTCTTAAATATAATCCTGAAAAAAAGACTCCAAATACTTACACCTGGCAGGTAATGAGCTCTTCTCACTTTGAAATGTGTTGGAAAAGAAGATTCTGCCAGACGCTGTAGAAGAGGGCAAAGGGAGTACTCGCTGCCTGCCACAGAGTTAAGTATTATATTACCTTTTGCATGATGTGTTTATTTGATTTTTTTTCAAACAACAGAGTTGTTTTCAAAGTGTTAAATGTGGTTATAGGTTAGAAAATATAATAGCATGTTGATTTACGTTTATCTGACTACCAGTAAGGAGTCCAGATTTTTTTTATTTCAATTCAACTGTTAAAACCAACAGATATGAATTCTTTAACCTATTTATGTCATTTAGAATAGTAATGTGACTAAGATTGCTTCCAGATTAGTAGATGTCCTTTCCAACAGCATTTTTTTTAAAATGAGCTTAGCAAAATTCTTCACTTCCTAAGCAAGGCAGACATTGTTTGTATTGTCATTGATGCACAAGTTTTCTACAAAATTCCAACACCTTGGGAGGGGAAAATTCTTACTTCTTTTAAACTACTCTTCTATGTAAGAACTAAATCTGCTCTTTCCGTTTCCTCAGTAATACTGTGAGGAATCCTCTGTGTATGTTTTTAATGTATCACTATCAATTTGTAATGTTAACAACAAACCAACTATGAGTGAAGGTGCACTAGGAGAGTGAAAGTACATTTTTTTTCTCACTTTGTGATTTAATCACCCTGTGTCTGGTGGTAAAGAAGTTATATTGTTTGTGCATGTGTGTCATCCCCCTGAGAATTTACCACACTTCTTCACTGTCTGCTCCTACAGAAAACTAAGTGCCAACTGTCTAGGTCTCCAGGAAAAACTCACCCACTCGAAATCCAGATCCTGTGAGTGTGTCTGTTGAGCCTCCATTCTCAGCAATAAGCGTCATGTTGCTCCCTGGCTTGCAAACATTATGACAGTAGCCTTTGTGACATGTCCTTTTACACACCACAGGGGCAAAGACCACCTTGAAGCTTTCCCGTGTAGCTGATGAAGAAAGATGAGAGAAAAATGTCCCCATATAGAGGACAGAGAGAAGAAAGGCAATACAGCAGCGTGCAAAAGTCATGCTGATCTCACAGGACTCTTAACCTCTGTATGTGTGAATATGCTTCTTTAATAGCTTGTGGTCTGGAATCACTAGTTGTCATTGCATGTGTACAGCATTATCTTGGGATGCCATGCAAGACAATGTTCACAGTACTAACCAAGATTTCAGAAGCTGTGTTGTTCTACTACAAACAGTTACACCTTGTCTGTCAACTTATAAAGTTACAATTAAGTATATCATATCACAATATAAGATTGTGTAGACTCTTTGTGACTACTGAACAGATATGTCTATGCGCAGTGAAGATATTTTAGTAAATGTTTTATCTATATACCTGTATCCATCTGTCCAACACTGCTGCATGCATGTGTGCCTGCTCTTCAGTTCATGTCTGGCTTTGCATGTTGAAAGGATGTATCAGCTGAAAGAGAATCAAATAAAAAGAAAACAAAGTAGAATGGTATGTGTTAAAAAACAAATACCAAAAGGATAAATAGAGATGCTAGAAGCTCAAGACATCAGAAAAGGAAGAAATTAGAAGAGGAAGCAGAAATGGATAGTATTAGACAGTGACAGTCGCTGTAGCTCGACACTTCGAAGGCTTTAGGAAGAAAGTTTTCCGGATGAGAGTAATGTCTTGAGAGCAGCTAGGAAAGAAACAGGGAGTGAGAAAACAGGAAGACGGAGGAGGGGGAGTGAGGGAGTGAGAGAGGCAGGCAGGGGAGGGGAAACAGACAGAGAAAGTGGGAGTAGACTGGAAAAAAAGGGAAAGAACAAAAAAGTTATACACCCAGCTAAATGACTGGGAAAATGGAAAAAAAGATTGAAAACAAAAGGGAAGAAAGCGGAGAGAAAGAATTGAGGCAAAAGAGACAAAACAGGAATATAGATGCAGACAGTAGTCACAGGACCTGCTAAAGCAAGGAACTTGAATTTTAAAAGTTACATCTGTGTAGCATAAAACCCGAGGAATACACAGGGGAAAGTATGTGAACTAAAGAGATGTTGGGAATGTTAATACAGCTATTTAAAACTACAAGATTTCACTCATTTCTTCAGTGTTTAGGTAGAAGAGACTGTACAAGTGTATGGAAAACACAGTCCACACACAAGACAAACTGGAGAAACGTAGACTAAAACGAACAAATACCTTTTTGCTGATGTCATTCACTATGGGGTTTTTTTTTGTTGAGAATTTAACCATCTGTGAATAAAGCAAATAGACTGGTAATGACTGTGGGACATGTGGCACAAAAAATTTCCAACTCTCACAGGAATAACTGTCTTAATTGGGGACTTCCTAACTTATTGTAAGTTACGTGTCTATACTTATCCCACTTGCTGTGTAAGATATTTAACTGGACTCCATAAAGTAGAGAGTTTATATTTAGATGAGATAGCGAAGAAAAATGTAAGTCTGGACTGAGAACCCTCTATTTAATCACATTGTGACAAAAACATTGGAAGCCCTGCTCCTGTTACTAAAGCTGGCCACTCATACTTCAAAGCAGTGTGAATAGAGGAATGTCAGCTGCCAGCTAAAAAGAGCTTGCATCCAATCAGCCAATCCACCAAGAATTTTCGGATTGGCTCTCAGACAAATGTCAATTACCACTTGCCTACCAGGCACTCATACCCCCTTCCTTACCAGGCCAATTTTCAGCTTTCAGCGATGTTGCACTTTGAATGACAATTGTGCAGTCATGCACCATTGTACCCATATGAAATTTTTATAATTTTTTTCTCACAAATAGAGGTTTCTGTTGGTGGTATTTACTCGCCGCTGGGTGTTTTTCTTTTTGTGCTATAAACAAAAAAAACACAAAATTTGAAAAAAAAAAAAAAGTTTCTTTGTTTCTATTATAAAAGTTTGCAAACAGGTAATTTTTCTCCTTCACTGATGTGCGTTGATGAGGCTGCATTGATGGGCACTGATAGGTGACACTGATAGGCAGCACTGATTGGCACTGTTAGGTGGCACTGATAGGCAGCGCTAATGAGGTGGCACAGATAGGTGGCACTGATGAGCTGGCACTGATGATGGGTACTGATAGTCGGCATTGATAGGCGGCACTGAAAGGCGGCACTGACTGGCGCAACTGCTGGGCACTGATAGGCACTGATGGGTGGCACTGCTGGGCACAGGTGGGCGGAATTGGTGGGTGGCACTGCTGGGCACCAGTCATCAGGGCATTGATCATCAGTGCCCTGATGATCAGTGCCGATCCCTGCTCTTACAACTGCCGGTACTCAGCAGTACTTTCCTCACACTCTGACAGCGTAAGGAAAGTGCAACTGAGAACTGGCAATTGCATTTTCTGGTGATCAGAGTGTCATTGGACACCGCTGATCACATGGTTAAAGGCTGCTGTGATTGGCCTTTTACCACATAACGTGATCAGCTGTGTCCTACGGACACAGAGATCATGGAGATTGCCGGGTGAGCGCATTCTGGGAGGACATCATATGACGCCCTCCAAGAACTGGCCGGCCGCAGTGCAGCCGTCATTCGGCTATCTGCGGTCGGCAACTAGTTAAAGATCGATTTTTGTTGAATGGGGGTGGGTTCTGACATGGCAACCCACAGCTTGAATTTCGACCATTTCATCAGAAATAGGATGTCCTATAAATGTATCAACAGCCAGGATCACAAATATTTGTTATTTCTTTTGGTCAGTTAAAGCAGAGTTCCACTCACTCTGTAAAAAAATTAAAGTCAGCAACTACAAAAACTGTAGGTGCTGACTTTTAAAAAACAGCCACTCACCTGTCCCATGATCCCGCGTTGCCCCCGCCGCAGCCAGTTTCACCGGCCGTCCTGTATTCCAGGCGCCGGCATCTTCAGTATGGGCACCCAGCTGTGACAGCTTGCGGCTTCACAGCCTGGTGCCCACTGCGCATGTGCGAGTAGCGCTGAGCTTGCTGAATGGCCCTGTCATCTTCTGGGACCTGTCACGTGTCCCAAAAGACTTCGGGAAGAGAGGGTAGGAGGACAACTTCCGTTTCCGATTGCCTAGGTGATCGCAGCGGAAGTGGGAGCGGTTACCTGTCAAATTCGGGTACCCATTCCCCCCCCGCTCCCCAAAGGTGCCAGTCCTTAATGGGGAGCGGGGGACCAATCTTTAAAGCGGAACTTCCCCTTTTGGGTGGAACTCCGCTTTAAATATTAAACATATTGCAAAACCTGTTAAAAAACATATTGCAAATCAATATTTAATGTTTATCACTTGCAAACAGTGGGCTGCATGGCAGAGGCTACAGCTGCATGGTGATTTTCCACTATGTTGTGAATTGCCAATGTAATTTGATTAAATTCACAATCATAACAGGCAGACACATGGACCCATATAGATTTAAATTTAGAGGCTGTAAACAAATCAAAATATTGAGCTGGGATTGTTAGAAAGCCCAGCATGGTCTACAAATTAAAGGAATCATTAACCACTTTGCGACCATGCTATAGCCAAAAGACGGTTACAGTGCGGTTTGCTAGTTCTGGGAGGAAGTCCATGGACATCCTCCCAGAACTACACCCCTTGGGAAGTGCGCAATGCACAATCTGCGATCGCTGTGGCCATCGGACACAGCTGATATCATTTCCAAGTAGGGGGCCAATCAGAGGTGCCTTTTACATGTGACCAAATGTATTCTGCCAAAATGTATTCTTTGGAAAAAAAAAAAAAAACTATTTACTAGGCATGCTAAAACCCTGGAAGATTTTTTTTTACCAAAGGGTGTCACTAATATATTGCTCACACATGCCATGGATATATGTGGAAATACACCCTGAAATATATTTTGCTACTTCTCCTGAGTATGGTGATACCAAATGTGTGAGACTTTTTGGAGCCTAGCCGCATACAGAAGCCCAAAATCCAGTGACCACTTTGAAAGCCTGATGTGCATAAAATTCCTCACTTCACTTCCTCATTACCTATCACAGTTTCAGAAGCTCTGAAATTCCAGGATTGCACAAGACCCCCCCAAACAATTTGCTGAGAGGCATGTTGAGTCAATGGAAGATTATATTTTTTACCACAAGTGTTTGGAAAATTAAATTTTTTTTTATACACAAAGTTGCTGCTTAAAATTATATATTGCTCACATATGCCATGGGTATATGTGGAATTTCAGCCCAAAATACATACTGCTGCTTCTACCAAGTATGGGGATACCATATGTGTGAGAATTTTTGGGAGTGTAGCTGCATATCCAAAATCCAATGAACGCTTTGAATGCCTAAAGGTGTGTAATTTCCTCATTTCACTTCCTGACTACCTATCGCAGTTTCAGAGGCCCTGAAATGCCAGGATAGCAAAACTCTCCCCAAATGACCCCTTTTTGGAAAGTAGACACCCCCAAGAATTTAATAAGAGGCATGGTGAGTAATTTGCAGATCTAATTTTTTGTCATAAGGTTTTGAAAAATTAAAAAAGAAAAAAAAAATACATTTTCGTTTTCTTTCCTCATTTCCAAAAACTCAACAAATGAGATCTGCAAAATACTCACCATGCCTCTTAGCAAATACCTTGCAGTGCCTACTTTCCAAAAAGGGGTCATTTTGGGAGGGGTGGTACTATTCTGGCATTTCAGGGCCTCCCAAACTGTGATAGGTAGTCAGGAAGTGTAATAAGGAAATAAAGCTCTTTAAAAAACTGAAGGTGTTTATTGGATTTTGGGATCCTGTACACGGCTAGACTGCCACCAAAAAGTCTCTCACATGTGGTATCCCCATTCTCGGGAGAAGTAGCAGAATGTATTTTGGGGTGTAATTTCACATATACCCATAAAAGGTGTGAGCAATATATCATTTAATGGACAACTTTGTGTAAAAAAAAATTCAAAAACTTATGGTGAAAAAAAAAAATTCTTCTATTGACTCAACATGCCTCTCAGCAAATAGTTTGGGGTATCTACTTTCCAAAAAAGGTCATGGGGGTTGATCCCTATCATTCAGCAGGATTTCTGGCTACCAGGTGTCTTTCATACAGGTAACAAGCTGAGATTAGAAGCAATCTCTTAAAGGGAGTTCTGCTAATCTCATTTTGTTACCTGTATAATAGACACCTGTCCACAGGAGCAATCAAATATTCAGATTCCAAACTCTCCACCATGGCAAAGACCAAAGAGCTGTCCAAGGATGTCAGGGACAAGATTGTAGACCTACACAAGGCTGGACTGGGCTACCAAACTATCGCCAAGCAGCTTGGTGAGAAGGTGACAACAGTTGGTGCATTCATTTGCAAATGGAAGAAACACAAAACAACTGTCAGTCTCCCTAGGTTTGGTGCACCATGCAAGATCTCACCTCGTGGAGTGTCAATGATCATGAGAACAGTGAGGAATCATCTCAGAACTACACGTGAGGATCTTAGTAATGATCTCCAGGCAGCTGGGACCACAGTCACCAAGAAAACAATTGGTAACACACTACGCCGACAAGGATTGAAATCCTACAGTGCCCGCAAGGTCCTTCTGCTCAAGAAAGCACATGTCCAGGCCGTCAGAAGTTTGCCACTGAACATCTGAATGATGCAGAGGAGGAAAGTGTTGTAGTCACAAGAGACTAAAATCGAGGTCTTTGGCATCAACTTTCTGTGTTTGAAGGAGGAGGAATGCTGCCCCTTACCCCAAGAACACCATCCCAACTGTCAAACATGGTGGTGGAAACATTCTGCTTTGGGGGTGTTTTTCTGCTAAGGGGACAGGACAACTGCACCGCATCAAAGGGACGATGGACGTGGCAATGCACCATCAAATCTTTGTTGTCATGGGTGTTCCAGCATGACAATGACCCAGAACACACGGCCAAGGCAACAAAGGAGTGGCTCAAGAAAAAGCACATTAAGGTCCTGGAGTGGCCTAGCCAGTCTCCAGACCTTAATCCGATTGAAAATCTGTGGAGGGAGCTGAAAGTTCGAGTTGCCAAACGTCAGCCACCAAACCTTAACTTGGAGAGGATCTGCCAAGAGGAGTGGGCCAGAATCCCTCCTGAGATGTGTGCAAACCTGGTGGCCAACTACAGGAAACGTCTGACCTCTGTGATAGCCAACAAGGGATTTGCCACCAAGTACTAAGTTATGTTTTGTGAAGGGGATCAAATACTTATTTCCCTCATGAACATGCAAATCAGTGCATAATTTGTTAGACATGCATTTCTTTTGAATTTTTTGTTGCTATTCTGTCTCTCAGTGTTACACCTACCATTCGATTTTTAGACTGATCATTTCTTTGTGAGTGGGCAAACATTCAAAATCAGCAGGGGATCAAATACTTATTTCTTTCACTGTACATACATTTTTTTTATAATTAACTTTTTATTGATTTTCAAAGAGCTTACAACAAGCAGAGTTGCATAGAAATGAAAATAACAATCACAAATCAAATGAGAAAACAAATAAAGATAGACTCATCGATGAAAGGCAAATGGATACATACAATGTCGGTGCATAACAGTGAATTAGTCAGTATTTTCAGACAACTGAGTGGACAAATCGGAAATGGAAAAATACCACGGTTCCCAAACTGGTTCAAAAGATGGGGACAGAGCTAGCATGCATAGCAGTGAGATACTCCATTCTTCTAATTTCTGTTATAACCTTCACCAATTCCGACCACATAGGAGGCCTAGTAGATAGTCAATGCATAGGAATGGTTCTCCTGGCCGCTGTTAAAACATGAGAGGATAGCTTCTTGCAAATTTGGAGTGGCCTAGAAAAGGTAAAACCAGTAAAACGTGGATGGGCTCAAATGAAATAGTAGCCTGTAAAAGTAGCTGCGAAAGGCTAAAGACCTCTCTCCAGAAAGGTGCAATGCATTGGCAGGTCCAGAAAATGTGGAAAAGAGTGCCATTTTCCTCATCACATCACCAGTAGACAGGAGAAGCACTCGGAATGCGAGCATGGAGAACCTCAGGGGTCCTTTACCAAAACATCAATTTAAGTGTTTTTTTTTATATGTTACACATATAAAAGACAAAGAAGCGGCCTCCCAAATCCTGTTCCATTGATCCAAGGCAATATCACACTGAAGGATTCGGAGCCATTTGCACATATAAAGGTGTGTATCAATAGAAAAAGGACAAGCATCTTGAAGCAACTTATAAGTAGAGGAAATTAGGCCCCATTGGTATGGACCCTGAATGCAGATGCGTTCGAAGAGAGTGGGCTTCTCTAGGGTCAGAGAAGGGGTCTTGGAGAAGAAGAAGTGATGTATCTGTAGGTAAACATAATACTGGTGAGGTGACATACGAGTAGCCTTTTGGATCTCAGAAAAGGGTCTAAGCTTTCGGGTCACTGGGTGGACCAAATGCCGCAATTGAAATAGGTTGGCTTTGTCAAATCTATCCCTACACCGCCTCCATATAGACAACATGAATTGCATGGGCCCAAACAGGAGATGTTCTCTACTCTGGTCTATGACCAACATTGAAATCACCTAAAATATTTAAAGTATCTTGCGAGCCAGAAAACAGAAAAAAGGCTCCCTATTGTACACCATAAAATATATATCCTCTATGTAGTCGGATCGCAAACATCTAACACATAACTACCAATGTGAAAAAAATGTGAATAAAATCATATAGTGTTGCGCTCCCAAACCACCAATTAATATATTTAAATCACTTAATCTCTGTCCTTAAAATCATATACAAAAAATGAAATTTGTGTATATATATAAAAAATACCATCAAAAAATATTGAATTAAATAATTAGAAAACCTCCATGATTAATACTAAAAATAATAACTGTGATTAACCATGAATATTAATATACTTATAAAAATTCAAATAATCAATGTGCATAAATATATAAATAAATGCAACAGTGAAGATAGTGTCCCATATAATGAAAGTGACTTTGTGCTGAAAATTAATCTTCAATCCATATTGCATGTAAATCCGTGACTGATTGTGAATCCTCCCATTAGTGCAGATGTACGCTCACCTCCTTATTTGCCTGCAATTAGGCTATATGTGCTTTTGGTTCTCCTCCTTTGGAACCTACTTGATTAGAACTCTTTCTTTGGGATAGTAGATATCCGTAATTACCGATATGTGCTGTGGGATTGATCCCTTCTCCAGAGGATTCAACTCCTCTATATTCTCATCTCCATGCGACTCTCCACATAGGAAAAAGATCTCAACATGGTGTTTTATCTTTTATAAAGATCGGCTTTATTGACTCAAAGTATAACACTCACATGTGTTGTATTCAGAAAATCGTCTCACAATGTGAACCGAGTCCTCCGCTGACTGTCGGAGGTATGTAACCGTGGTCCGGCAAATGAACTGACTCCCTCCGAGTGACGTTACAGTCCCACCCCTACGCGTTACGCCACTGGTCACGTGGCTTCATCAGGGGAATTTGATTGCCCCTGATGAAGCCACGTGACCAGTGGCGTAACGCGTAGGGGTGGGACTGTAACGTCACTCGGAGGGAGTCAGTTCGTTTGCCGGACCACGGTTACATACCTCCGACAGTCAGCGGAGGACTCGGTTCACATTGTGAGACGATTTTCTGAATACAACACATGTGAGTGTTATACTTTGAGTCAATAAAGCCGATCTTTATAAAAGATAAAACACCATGTCGAGATCTTTTTCCTATGTGGAGAGTCGCATGGAGATGAGAATATAGAGGAGTTGAATCCTCTGGAGAAGGGATCAATCCCACAGCACATATCGGTAATTACGGATATCTACTATCCCAAAGAAAGAGTTCTAATCAAGTAGGTTCCAAAGGAGGAGAACCAAAAGCACATATAGCCTAATTGCAGGCAAATAAGGAGGTGAGCGTACATCTGCACTAATGGGAGGATTCACAATCAGTCACGGATTTACATGCAATATGGATTGAAGATTAATTTTCAGCACAAAGTCACTTTCATTATATGGGACACTATCTTCACTGTTGCATTTATTTATATATTTATGCACATTGATTATTTGAATTTTTATAAGTATATTAATATTCATGGTTAATCACAGTTATTATTTTTAGTATTAATCATGGAGGTTTTCTAATTATTTAATTCAATATTTTTTGATGGTATTTTTTATATATATACACAAATTTCATTTTTTGTATATGATTTTAAGGACAGAGATTAAGTGATTTAAATATATTAATTGGTGGTTTGGGAGCGCAACACTATATGATTTTATTCACATTGAAATCACCTCCCACAAACAAGGGTACATTGGATGCAATTGTAGCCATTCAAGTTCAAACCAATTTATTAGGGGCAGTTGGGAGGTCCAAGAGACTAAAGTACGGAGGTGAGTAGCCAAATAATATGACACAAGGCCCCCCAGACCCCCCCTAGTTTGAGGTGAGGGGAGAACAGTACAGGCAATTTGGTGAGATTTATTATGCCAGATAAAGTGGAGGAAGGATTTCTGAAGGGAAAGCAACTTGGACATGGGAATAGGAACAAGAAGCGTCTTAAACAGGTACAATAGCTTGGGCAATATGGTCATTTTTAACACATTGATCCTGCCAAGGAAGGAGATGGCAAGGGTGTCCTAGGATTTTAATGATTGAGAAATAGCATGGAACAGGGGGGAAATTTAGCTTCAGAAAAAGTGAATGGTAAGAGGAGGTAAGGTTGGTACCTAAATACCTCAAGGCGTGAGGGCACCAGCAATAGGGATAATTCAACTGAAGATAAAATAGTAGGCGGTATGTGGAGAGGTAATGCTTCAGTCTTAAACGCATTAACCTTATAACCTGACGGCACCAAAAAGCTGTAGGGTACGATGCAAAACAGGCAGAGTAGTGTGGGGCTCCGTCACTGTCAGCAATATATCATCAGCGAACAAAGACAGTTTAAAGTCACTAGTATGAGTGCATATCCCATGGATATCCCGGTTGGATCTGATAACTATAGCCAAGGGTTCCAAACAGAGAATAAGCAACTAGGGGGAAAGCGGGCATCCCTGGTATGTACCATTGGACATCTGAAATGAAGGGGATAAGAATGACGCTAATTTGACCTGGGAATAGGGGGTGGAGTAAAGGGCTTTCAAAGCAGCTACAAACGGACCGCTAAACCCAAATCTCTCTAAGACTAAAAACATGGATGGCCAACTTAATCAGTCGAATGCTTTTTGGGTGTCCAAGCTCAACAAGAGTAGGATTCAGGGATTTATTTACAAGATCAATCAGGTCAATGGTCCTCCTGGTGTTATCTGCAGCATGTCTATCCAGGACAAAGCCCACTTGGTCTCTGTGTATAAGCTTGGAGATGCATTTGGCCAGTCTATTAGCCAGTATTTTTGTAAAAAATCTTGTAGTCCAAATTTAATAAGGCTATAGGGTGATAGTTATCTGGGAGGGAATGGTCCTTATCCAGCTTGGGGATCACAGAAATATATGCGTGTGTAAATTTGTTTGGGTGCGACCCCTTCAGGAGATCCCGGAATAAAGTCAGAAGATGGGGGGCTAAGATGCCTATAAAAGGACTTGTAATATGAGTAAGGGAGACCGTCCAGTCCTGGGGACTTGTGAGTAGGAAGATGTTTAACAACGTCCAATAATTCTTTGTTGGAAATGTTCGCGTTCAGAGCTGTAACATCGGAAGGTGACAAACATGTCAAATGTAAGGAGTCAAAAGCAGTCATCTGAAGGGGAAAACTACATACATTTTTAATATCTATAGGCAACACTTTAAAAGCTTTTACAGGCTACGACGTCAGATGTACAGGACATCTAGTGCTAGAATTACTGCCCTTAATCTGATGTTTGCGGCGATACTTCACATGCATGGCGCAACCGCTGTTTACATACTGACATGGGGCCTATGCTTGCATATGCCTTTATGCATGAGTGCAGGGGACGAGGGTGCTTTAATGTATTTTCTCTTTAATTATTTCTTTTCATATTTTTTTTTTTTTTACACTATCCCTTTCATTTTTTTTTTTACCACTATTTTTATTATCACAGGTAATGTAAATATCCCCTGTGATAGTAATAGGCAGTGACAGGAACTATTTCCTGAGAAATCTGGGGTCTATTAGACTCTAGATATCTCCTTTGCCCTTAAATCATCTGATCACACCAAGATAGGAGTGACCACATGCTTTCCCAATTTTAAAATGGCGCTGTTTATATCAGGTGAAACCGAAATGAGATGGTTGGAGTCATATGAGAGCCATAGAGCTATATGTTTTTTTTTCATGCAGCCTGTGAGCTGAATGGAAAAAGAGAAGAAATCTCTGGCAGAAAAAGTGTGTGGTATGCCCACCATTAGAATATGCCACCCTGAACATGAGGGAGGAAGGGGCCTGAGCATGGTGCCATGTGCAGCCCTGTTGCCAATCTGCCCTGAATAGACTGACCGGAGTCTTGTCTCACCTGGGGCCGGGTTGGGAGCAGTGTTGGAAGCCGCTGTGAATCTGGGTCCTGGTGCTCCTGGTAGTGGAGGATGGACTTGTGCCATTGGGAGAAGTGCGGGGCCGGTGAGGTGCGCTGGATCCCTGGGAGCAGGAGGTGGTGGCTTTGGAGGAGAAGGGGACGGTGTCCCTGTGATCACTCATGTGACAGTCCATGTGACTGTGGCAGCAATTTTGAATGTGACAAGCTGTCCCAAAGGTCCTGGAGAGTGGTGAGACTTCATGGCTGAAGAGGAGGCAGTGCACTAAAGGTGATTCACTCTAGAATGAAACAGCATTCTTGGGAGATCCTGAGACACCCCAGGTTGCTCGATTTACAGAGACCCCCCACTGATGCATCTGAACTTATCTGGAACCGGGGTTGGAGGCAATGGCTGGGGCTGAATATGCATTAGGCTGGAAAGATCTTAATCGGTCAGCACAGAAGGTGATGGTGAGTTACCATGGGCAGGACTATATTTTGCTGGGGTTCCAAGTGGTTTTCAGTGGCTGGCGGAACTGGTTAGATCACTCCTGCTCCCAAAGTAACATAATAGGGGATGTTAAAGTCACCAGAGGAAAAAAAAAAAAGGGGGGTCTTTCCTGGGGGTGATACTGCAGTTGTGCACCAATAGCAAATTCAGCGGCAAAGTCTAAAGAGATGAAGAGCAGGTCAGCCAAAGAAGGGGGGGGGGAGTTGGAGTAAAAACCCTTCAAGCAAATGCGAATACCAGCATAATAAGGAGATACCTGTCTTTGCAGGAGTAAAGCCCGGAGAATTTAACCCCAGATAAACAACAGGAGAGAACCAGAAAATGGGTGGGAGATCAATCAAGAATGTCACTCGGAACACAAGAAGCGAACCAGATCAACAAACTGATAAATGTGGATAGTGTAACAGACCAAAGTGTTTTGGAACACCAAGGAGCTATGTTACATAGTTAGTTAGTCTGGCTGAAAAAGACAAAAGTCCATCCAGTTCAACCATTAAAAAAAAAAAAGAAAAACGTTGTAATCCTAGACCCACAGTTGATCCAGAAGAAGGCAACAAAAACCCAGCAAAGCATGATCCAATTTGCTCCTGCAGGGAAACCAATTCCTTACTGATCCTCCGAGAGGCAATCGGATATTCCCTGGATCAACTTTACCTATAAATGTTAGTATCCAGTTATATTCTGTGTATCTAAGAAAGAATCCAGGCCTTTTTTAAAGCAATCCACTGAGCTGGCCAGAACCAACTCTTGAGGGAGTCTATTCCACATTTTCACAGCTCTCACTGTAAAGAAACCTTTCCGTGTTTGGAGATTAAATTTCTTTTCCTCCAGACGTAAAGAGTGCCTCCTTGTCCTCTGTGATGACCTAAGGGTGAATAGCTCTACACCGAGTTCACTATATGAACCACTGATGTATTTTTACATGTTTACATTCAATTCCTCTAATCTTTCCTCATAGCTGAGCTCCTCCACTCCTCTTATCAGTTTGGTTGCCCTTCTCTGTACTTTCTCCAGTTCCCCAATGTTCTTTTTGTGAATTGATGCCCAAAACTGAACTGCATATTCCAGATGAGGTATTACTAATGATTTGAACAGGGGTAAAATGATATCTCTCTCTCTGGAGTCTATACCTCTTTTAATACAAGAGACTATTTTGCTCACTTTGGAAACCGCAGCTTGGCATTGCATGCCATTATTAAGCTTGTAATATACCAAAACTCCCAGATCCTTCTTAACCATTGATTCCCCCAATTGTACCCCCCCTATTATGTATGGTGCATGCATATTCTAATTCTATGTCACAAATACCTACAAAATCTGATATGGCGGAAATGTTTGCAAAATTGGAGAGGTCTATGAAAAATTAAATGGTAGGAATACGTAATGATCTGAGTTGAATGTTGACACGAGTTGAAGAAGTAGAGGGAAAAATGCAGACACAGGTGCTTTTGATTACTAAACTAGAGATGCAGGTAGAAGAGATGCAACGAGAACAGAGAAAGCTCACATTCAAATTAGAAGATTAAGAGAACAGAGAAAGAAGAAACAATTTAAGGATCTGCGGTTTATCAGAAAAGTTCCAAGGGGAAGACTTGCGAGATAAAATAAAGAGAGTGCTTAATCCATTGATAGGCAGACCCATAACAGAGCATTTAAAAATGGAGAGAGTACACAGAATAAGCCAACCGCAAGGAGTGTCAGAAGACTCGCCCAGAGATGTGATTGTTCGATTCCATCACTATGAGGATAGAGAAAAAATATGGAAAAAACTCAGAGAGACCATGGAAATAAACAAATAGACAAAGCTGCAAATATTTGCTAACATTGCAACTTAGACGTTAGCCAGGAGAAGATCCTTGAAACCATTGCTGGAACAAATGAGGAAGAAAAAAATCCGATATAACTGGGGTTTCCCGGCCTGTCTGACTGAGTGGAAAGACAGGAAATTGGAAAAAGAATGAAGTGACTTTTGTGGAAAATTAGACTTACAGGAAATGGACGTTGTGGAGTGGTCAGGAGGGTCTATTGAGCGCTCAGGGCCGGGAAAAGAAAAGTGGCAGATGGCAAATAAAAAGAGAAGGTAGACCGGTGTGGGATAAGGAGGGGGGGTTGAACCCCCTGGTCTCTCCTAGGCCCAAAGAAAGGTTTTTTTTCCTCTCCTCTCTCTGCCGCTGCCCGCTTTTTCCCCACATCAGGGTGGTAGTTCCCACGTACTGAGAAAATTGGAGGGCTAGATAGGCAGTAGGAATTACTGTATGTAGAGGAAGAGAAGGTAAAGGTGGGTTGTCCGGAGACTAAATGTGCTACCAAACTCTAGATCCCCTATGCTGTGAGATGGGCGGCAGAGTGGGCATGTGTTTAGAGCTTCACCGCTAAATTTAGGCCAGGGGTTTTGTAAAAGTAATATGGGGAAAATAAAGGGAGGGTGGGAGACGGTCCTTGTTCTATATCATCTAGGTATGTATTCCTTTGAAGGGAAGTATAGTTGAGAAGTGACTTCGCTTCGGAAATGAGTTTGATCAATTTTATAACATTATAACATATAACATGAAAGGACTAAACTCCCCTACTAAAAGGACATAAACTACTTAGGGAAATCCACCAATATTCTATGGAGTAGTGTTTTTACAAGAGACACATACTGTATATCACATGACACAAATGTTAAGTTATACTCAAGGTATTATTCAAAGTTATACTCAAGGTATTATTCAACCTGGTATGCCAATTCACCAACAAAAAGCCAAAGGAGTAGTAATTGGGTTCTCAAAACATGTGGTTTTCACTCTGGAGGAGAGACTGGTGGATCCAGAGGGTTGGTTTCTTTTCCAGAGAGGAAAATTACAAGGAGTTGACTATATGTTAGTGAACATCTGTTGCCCAAATAATAAACCAGTTGTATTTATGGAGAGTGTGTTGAAAAAACGTAATGACTTTAAAAAAAGGTAGTCTGATTGTGGCAGGAGACTTTAATTTTTGTTTGGACCCATGGATGGGTATGTCATCAAGTGTGCAGAGAGAAGGTGGTAGAAAATTAAAACTGTTGAAAAAGAAACTACATCAATATCAGCTGACAAATACATGGAGAATGAAACATCCAAGAGAAAGGGATTATACCTTTTTCTCTCCAGTGCACAGATTGTAATCACGAGTGGACTACATAACGATCGAACACAGACAATTGGATTCATTGGTCAAGTCTAACATAAAGGTTATGTATGTGTCGGATCATGCACCTGTCATAATGAGAATATGTGTAGGAGGGGAGCAGAATATATTAACTATGTGGAGATCAAATGAGATGCTTATACAAGACCCAGATCTAGAGAAAAGGTTAAGCAAGGAATTAGAGCAATTTTTTATACTGAATGAGACAGAGGAGGTATCTGTGGCTAAACTATGGGAGGCACACAAGGCACATACCAGGGGAATTTTGATCTCGATGGGGGCGGAAAAAAAGAAAGACCAGGAAAAAAAATAAGGTTGGTGATAGAGGAGTTATATAACTTAGAACAGTTACACAAAAAGAAACTAGACTCAGAAATACTTCAGAAGATAACCCTTAAAAGAGAAGAACTAAAATATCTTCTGGAAGTGGAAACAAGGAGGATCTTTAATAGGGTCTCAAAAAAATTAGTGGGGGAATCGACCTGGGAAATTGCTAATGAAAAGACTAAAAGGAAAAAAATAAAAGAATTATTGTTCTGTCTCTCCAGTCCAAGCATTGATAATGTGATCTCTGTAACTTACAGTTGTGATGAGATAGCGATAATTTCAACCATAGTTGGATATCACAGTCAGTGACTCAATCGAAATTATATCATGTCGATCTTGTGAAGTTTATTTCATAAACTGAGAGAATCTTACAACAATGAACATTTGATAGGTCAAAGGATCATATTCTACTACTTCATGACATGAGGCTAGAGCTGCAATGCATTTCTGGGAAAGGGGAGGGCTATCTATACAGCATTAACTAAACCAAAGAAATGGGAGGAGCAGAAACAAATTACAGAAACACTTAAAGGCATATGACAGTCAATATGACAGTCATGTGAAACATGACACTCCGGCACTGATTTACTAAGACTTGAGTCTACCAGCAGACTCTGAACATTCAGGCAGACTCAATTAAATCAATCAAGACCTGTCAGTCTTCTGAGAGGCGTCTAGCAATCTCATTGACGAACGTCTACTTTGCTATTAGAAATGTGGAATCGCGTCTGGCACATTTTTAGGTGCAATACCGGATATGTTCACTAGATGGCGCACAAGCGCAGGCTTTGTACTGTTGGCGTTTTTTTGTTTGCATAAGAAAATACTTAGAATGTAACATAAAAAGTACACCTATATTTTAATTTTTTTTTTTTTTTTGCTGTTTCTCCAAAATGATCAGACAACTAATGCATTTACTAATGAATGTCATAATTCTATTTTCAAATATTAAACATTTTCACACTTATATCTCAAATAATTTGGAATGTCTAGTTCTAGGTTCCCAATATAATGATATAGCTTCCTTCTCTTTAATCATGTAACTATTCTATGTTAAAGTCATAGTGCAGTGCTATAAATGCATGTGATCAATAATGAACGCATGTAAAAACCAAAAAGTGCAAATAATTGCAATAATGATGTAAAATGGTAAATTGTGCTAAAATAAGTTCATATAATCATTCCTGAATAATGGAATGTCCTTCGTGTGAGAGTACCAACTCAGAGAGTGCCTATGAATGGCACGTGTGGTTTATCTGTGACAGACAGTAGTGCATGAACTCATGAAAGGTAATCCACCCTTGGGACGGGTGTACACTCACTAGAACAAAAGTATTAATGCGCATGGGTTATACACATCACACATCTGGGGGTACAGCGGTATGCTGGCAGCTATGGGTTAGTCATCCAGCTCCAGCCATCCATCCATCAGCGTGGGTGCCCAAATGGTCCTGGGGAGGAATTAGCTCAGCCACAGGAGCCAGAAAGGTGCTTAATAATGTAGTACACTGTCACAAGGGTGGATGACCTTTCACGAGTTCATACACTACTGTTTGTGGTTATATTTATCTTGTGTAATACCATTTTAGTAGTCTATATAATTTTACCAGCGTTCGCTTTATCATTTTTAAACAATGTAACTATTCTACATTGTAGCTCAAACTGTGTCTCCCACAGTGGCTTAGTGGTTAGAGCTCAGAACTTACAGCACTTGGGTCATGGGTTCTAATCCCAGTCATGGCTGCATCCCAGTTTGCATGCTTTCCCTGTATGGATGTGTTTCTGCCAACACTCAAAAGACATGCTGTTAAGTTCATTGGGCCTAGTACATGGCTGAGTTTCTGCCCTTAGAATATAAGCTCCTTGACATTTATGAATGTTAAAAAAATTGGGATCAATTTTCTGGGTTGTGCCAGGAATATTGATCAATCAATTACGATTTTGCCTAATGACTAGAAAGTGGATGAATGTTACCTGCGTCCTGTTCTGACAATTTGAAAATGAGCAAGTTTCATGCTGTGTATATTTCATTGTAACTTTTTTATCTTCTTTTAAATCTGTCTCCTTATACAACTTGACCCCCTCCCCCACCCCATCATCACCTCTCCTTTATGCAAATCTATGGATCACGGCCCCACTCTTTTTAACTATCTATTTACTGATCAAGTGAATGTGTTTCATTTTCTATCAGCTACAGCTCAGATCTCACATTATTATACAATTGCTGATTGTATCTCACCACTAGTCTAATTGAATTCACAATTCCTGGTCAGTCCTGTTCCCTTACCTCTAATAATCTTTAGGGCCAGTTCACACTACATGTGTTTCAGTTGCTTTTTCAGCATCACAAGCGCACAGAAAGAAGGTTATATGGTTGTCAATGTGATAGTTCACATCAGCACTTGCATTTTCAGTGCATTGCAGGTGCTGTAAACAAAGTTGACCACGCTGCATTGTTTCTGCACAGAACTGTACTGGAACATGTTGAAACATCCTTGAATGTACTAAAATATACACGTCCCTGATTAAATTGAATAAAAATAAAAGTAGAAAAAACTAACTGGAAGGGATACAAAAATGCAATGCAACGCGTCCAAAACGCATCCAAAATGTACTGGAACACACTAAACATGCATGCCAAAAGGGCATGAAAGAAAATGCATCAGGAACACATCTAGACTGTTTCTATAGTGTGAACTGGCCCTTAGGACTTGTTCACACCATTTATAGTGCAGAAACACATGCAAGAACACACATTGTCAGCACAGCAAAGAAATGCAATGCCCTCTATAGATGTGCGCAGGTACCATGCTGAAAATGTAATTGCACCTACAAACGTCTTATAAAAACAGACCCATTCACAGCCACAAAAACGCATGGCACCACACTACTGTGTGGTTAGGTGCAACACACTTTGAAAATAATATGCCTGCAGTATTTTGTCATGTTTCCACACGTTAGGCAGCCCATTGAATTTAATGGGCTGAGGAAAAAAAAAAACACAAAATGCCCCATTCACACAGGTCCTCTGGCCTGTACAGCATGAATGAGTGGGTTGTTCATGTGGCTAGAGCCGCCTGTTACACTATGGGGACCCAGCAGCTGTATGAACACAGTTTTTAATCTGACAGGTGTGAAGGCGTGGGGAAGTGGCCCTGAATGCTCACTGTCTGTGTTCAGGGCTGTGCACCTGCACACATATGCTTGTCAAAATATGACCTGCAGCATTTCCATAGTGTAACATAGGTTGCCTGCAAACGGTGATAGCCACAAAAACAAACCACTGATTTCCACTCTACAGGCCACAGCACCCATGAGCCCCAAGGCCTCAATTACACACAGCTTTATTTATGAACTCAGAACAGTTTTATCACTTAGATTTCACAGGAATATGGTTGGTTGGAATATGGTTGTCCATTAATGTTTTTAGTGTATTTTTACAATATAATTTGGATATTTTCTCTGGCGGTGGGGGGCTGTCAGGTATGCTGTACAGGGGGCGCCATGATATCTAACAGTGGCCCTGGGTGTATGCTTGTGTCTGTTCCACCTGTATAGTTAGGAAGAATAATAACTACTATGGAATACCTTCAACCTCTGCTATGTACCTCAATGGATCTAGGAATTGGACATGTTTTCAACTGAAAATACAACATTAGTAATGTTTCCCCGGCAAATGAGGATCAGCTCCTTGGTACAGAGCAGTGATCTCGCCATGTCCAGATGTGGTCTGGAATTCCACAAAAGAACAATTCACAAAGCTAAAAAATAGAATTGTAAATTACCACTAAACTCTAACTACACTCCCATCCACTAACACTCCCCACTATCACTTCCGGGTGTGTGCAAACATCCTTCCGCAAACGTCATGACGTATTTCCGGTATGACAGCTGCTCTAGCACCTCCAACAGCCATCTTGGCATTTATTTGTGCACAATAGCAATTTTCCATGTGGCTCCATTGTGTATATGACATTCACGAATATGTCTGCAGTTCTATTGTGGATTTGGTAATGGTAAATGTAGGTTTGCAGCTCTATATGACATTGACGAGTATATATTTGGCAGTAAAGGCCCAAAGTCAACATAAATTGAAGGCCTAATGTATTACTGTTAAAAGGATTATAGAAAAAGAATAGCTAGCTGCACATTGAACACGACCTATTCATTGGTACATAACATGGTCTTGTGGTGCAATAGGTAGCTTTTGGTTTGATAGTTTGGACATACCTGCATAAGTGCACTCAGGAAGATTTGGGCATATTACATAGCTAGCAAAAATAAGTGTTAGGGGTGCTAGTACATTCAACTAGAACAGAAATAATCCCCCAAAAATACATAGTCCAAATGTTTATTCATCAAATACACATTCCACATTTATTTGGACAGCAACAAGTAGGTACATTCAATTTCTTGGTAAAAAAAAAAAAAAAGCAGGTTTGATGTTGCTAAAATAGAACGGTCCTGCTCATAAGAGCTTACAATCTAAAAGATTACAAAGATAGAAAAACTCAGTGAGCGCTCACAATATATTCATAAAAGCAGCTAAGCACAGTAAAGGAAACCATAAACCTTTCAAGAGACATGTATATAGAAAAAGTGCAGCGCTAAAAATATTCGGACAGATTTTTGGTAGCAATGTTTATAAATGGGTAATGAGTCCACAATGTAAGAGCTCAAGGTGATATATTAATCCCACGGTCATGGTTCGAATAAAACTCGGTGAGGGGCAGGGTATGTATAAAATGCACACTCACCGGAAGCGCAAAGAAAATGTATCAGCAAAATGGAGGTCTGCCAGGGGGTCCTTTTCAGGATGCAACTGGAGCCAGCCTAGGGTGGATGGGCATCGTCTAGGTAGATGTTCTCAAAAGCGGAGGTCCACTTTAAGGACACGGGTGCAGCCTCTTCAGTACCGTGGAATAGTCACCAGGGGGAGCACTGGGGGATTAAATACTCAAAGCAGAGCAACAAATGGAAATGCCCATAGTGTAGCATTGTCAGAAAAATTTCATGAAGGAAGTTATGCAGCAGCAAACGTATATAGAAATCCTCATACATGTAAATGCTCAACATGTGCCAAAGGCTGTATCAAAGCAGTAGGCAGGAAAATTGCAGCAAACAAGTTGTAATGAGCAGTAACCAGCAGGTGATCAAATGTGGCCATCGGATCTCCGTGACCCGGAGGCATGACGTCAAAGCTTGCAGGCTCCTCCCACACGCGTTTCGTGCACTAGTATGTCTTCAGAAGGGGTGTGCCATGCAGCTAGACGTCTAGTGTGCTATTTATACTGTATAATGGCGTTTTGCCTATTAACAGCCGCCATCTTGTCGAAGACCGCAGCGTACTGTGCATGCGCAAAATGGCCACTGTGGGACGAACTGCGCATGCGTGAGTTGGCCGCCGCCATTTTGCCATGATCTAGAGACTGTATTGCTATGTGCTATGCTGCTGAATGCACATAGCTACACCGTGTTCCAAATTATTATGCAAATTATATTTTTCTGATTTACCTAAATAATTGATGTAAATAACAGTCAGCATAATTCTCATGCTATCAACTTTTAAGAGTACAATTCACATTTTATTGAACAAACCTGCTAATGATAACAGTATTTTTGTTAAACATAAAACACTTACAATGCACTGTTCCAAATTATTCCGCACAGTAAGTTTCAAAACACTTTATAGGTTGTAAAGAACTGCAAATTGTCATTTGTTGTGTTTGCAGCATATTTACTGAAATCAAAAGCTATTTCAATCAAACTTTTAACAACATTTTAACTTTTTAAACATTTTAACAGGTCACGTTACATTGTAACATAGGACCCCTTATTTGATAGCAGCTTCACAAGTCTGGCATCCATTGAACTTGTGAGTTTTTGAACAGTTTCTGCTTGAATTTGTTTGCAAGATGTCAGAATAGCCTCCCAGAGCTGCTGTTTGGATGTAAACTACCTCCCACCCTCATAGATCTTTTGCTTGAGGATGCTCCAAAGGTTCTCAATAGGATTGAGGTCCGGGGAGGATGGAGGCCACACCATGACTTTCTCTCCTTTTATTCCCATAGCAGCCATTGATGCAGAGGTATTCTTTGCAGCATGAGATGGTGCATTGTCATGCATGAAGATGATTTTATTTAGTTCTTCCTTCTGTACCAGGGAAGAAAGTGGTCAGTCATAAACTCCACATACTTTGCAGAGGTCATCTTTACACCTTCAGGGACCCTAAAGGGGCCGACCAGCTCTGTTCCCATGATTCTGGCCCAAAACATGACTCCACCACCGCCTTGCTGACGTCGCAGCCTTGTTGGAACAGGGTGGCCTTCCACCAACCATCCACTTCTCCATCCATCTGGACCACCCAGGGTTGCACGGCACTCATCAGTGAACAGGACTGTTTGAAAATTAGTATTCATGTATTTTTCTGCCCAATGCAGCCGTTTCTGCTTGTGAGCATTGGTTAGTGGTGGCCAAATAGAAGGTTTATGCACAGTTTCAAGACTCTGGAGGACTCTACACCTTGATGTCCGTGGGACTCCAGAGGCACCAGCAGCTTTAAATATCTGTTTGCTGCTATGTAATGGTATTTTAGCAGCTGCTCTCTTGATCTGATGCATGGATCTGGCAGAAATCTTCCTCAATGTGCCTTTATCTGCACGAACCCGTCTGTGCTCTGAATCAGCCACAAATCTCTTAATAGTGCGATGATCACGCTTAAGTTTTCGTGAAATATGTAATGTTTTCATACCTCATCCAAGGCATTGAACTATTTCACTCTTTTCGGCAGCAGAGAGATCCTTTTTCTTCCCCATATTGCTTGAAAATGGTGCTCTGCTTAATAATGTGGAACAACCTCCTTTAGTAGTTTTTCCTTAAATTTGGCTCACCGGCCAATCTAATTATCACAGGTGTCTGAGATTGTTTTCAGTGATCAAAAGAGCCCTGACACACAATGCCATCCATGAGTTACACTGAAAAACAAAATATTTAATCTTTGTGACACTTAAATAGAATTTGCATAATAATTTGCAACAGGGTGTAGATACAGAACACTGACAGTCTGCAGAATGAGACTACAGGCTGCATAAATACAGAGTATGAGGCAATACACATACAGGACAATGGTTACTGAAAAAAGGGGAGGGGGGGGCAAAGGCAAATTGTAGTAAAGCCTTCAATTAGAGTTATATAAAAAAATCACTTTATTAAAATAGGTGCAGGACCAAATGAGGGTCCTGAATACTAATTAAATAAAAAATTGAATATAAAAATTAAATAAAAATGAAATTAGATAAAAATAAAAATGCCTAGACCTATATCAGGGCAACGGTACTGTATAAATGCATCAAGAATATATGTGTAAGCAGTATAGGCTAAAATCCAAGGATCCAATAAGAAAAGACGGGTGGCACAAGCCGAGACCCGATGGATCTACAATATGAATTCCTTTCACCCCAAAGGTCTCAATATCGATATTGACATTAATTGTTTCATTGATAATAGTTAATCTATGTAGCGCCCACCTTATCATTTGTCAGTTCATCACTCTAGTCCCTTTCCTAGAGGTTTTTAGCATTGTCTATTCTATTCTATATATACATATGCATTACTCATGGATTATCTAAATATGCCTTTAAGATCATTACATACCTACTACATTATACCTGCACTATCAACACATTATTTGTGGTATTTTAAAATTTTTTTAGTGATTTTGATATATATGTAATGACTACTATTTTTAGTACTTCTCGTATAAGGGAGTTATTCTGAACTTTTAGCACATTGATTGTGTCACTATATTTACAATTTTTTAGCATCATCTTGGTTATTATTCCACCGGAAAGTTTTTATTGATCCACTTTTCCTTATTCATCCTATCTGATTCTATAATATTTAAGGGTACATTATACATCTTGTTGTCTCATGTTATATTAGTATTGACTTTAGATGTACACTTGACATATTCTCGAGGACTCCAATTTGGTATTTTTGCACTTTGATGACCCTATTTAAGTCTATCCTATTCTATTTTTACCATATGGATAAGCCGGGCTTTTGTGCCATTGGATACCCCAATTTTTATACATTTTATATAACATATCGGAGGACCTTATTTTTGGACCATCGGTCTCCATGATTCTATTGGATCTATGCGCCCTTATGTTCTTTGACTTAGGGCTTTGGTTTTGTATGTCATCTGACATTTTTCCCCCATTTTTCCCTCCTTTTATTATTGATAATTATTTCTAAATTTTTTATTTATAATTACTCATAATATAATTTTAGCCTATACTGCTTACACATATATTCTTGATGCATTTATACAGTACCGTTGCCCTGATATATTTTAATAAAGTGATTTTTTATATAACTCTAATTGAAGGCTTTACTACAATTAGCCTTTGCCCCCCCCCTTTTTTTTCAGTAAACATTGTCCTGTATGTGTATTGCCTCATACTCTGTATTTATGCAGCCTGTAGTCTCATTCTGCAGACTGTCAGTGTTCTGTATCTAGCTATGTGCATTCACCAGCATAGCACATAGCAATACAGTCTCTAGATCATGGCAAAATGGCGGCGGCCGACTCGCGCATGCGCAGTTCGTCCCGTGGCGGCTATTTTGCGTATGCACAGTACACTGCGGTCTTCAGCAAGATGGTGGCTGTTAATAGGCAAAACGCCATTATACAGTATAAATAGCACACTAGACGTCTAGCTGCATGGCACACCCCTTCTGAAGACGTACTAGTGTACGAAATGCGTCTTGGAGGAGCCTGCAAGCTTTGACGCCACGCCACCGGGTCACGGAGATCCGGTGGCCAGATTTGATCACCAGCTGGTTACTGCTCATTACAACTTGTTTGCTGCAATTTTCCTGCCTACTGCTTTGATACAGCCTTTGGCACATGTTGAGCATTTACATGTATGAGGATTTCTATATACGTTTGCTGCTGCATAACTTCCTTCATGAAATTTTTCTGACAATGCTACACTATGGGCATTTCCATTTGTTGCTCTGCTTTGAGCATTTAATCCCCCAGTGCTCCCCCTGGTGACTATTCCACGGTACTGAAGAGGCTGCACCCGTGTCCTTAAAGTGGACCTCCGCTTTTGAGAACATCTACCTAGACGATGCCCATCCACCCTAGGCTGGCTCCAGTTGCATCCTGAAAAGGACCCCCTGGCAGACCTCCATTTTGCTGATCCATTGCGCATTTTCTTTGCGCTTCCGGTGAGTGTGCATTTTATACATACCCTGCCCCTCACCGAGTTTTATTCGAACCATGACCATGGGATTAATATATCACCTTGAGCTCTTACATTGTGGACTCATTACCCATTTATGAACATTGCTACCAAAAATCTGTCAGAATATTTTTAGCGCTGCCCTTTTTCTATATACAAATCTAAAAGATTATACTTCTAATGAACTGTGCTTTCACAGGTTACAGTAGGAAACAAACAGTTAATATAAATTATGTAGTAGGCTTATCTATCCACAAAACAAGCTGCAGATCAAAATATCAATATAAAAATACATACCTGCCAAATTAAAAACACCTCCCCAAATCCCCCACACATACATTTCTTATTAGGATTGTCTGAAAACTGCATTTCAGTCTAAATAAAGCAAACTTGTTAGACCAGAGCAATTGACATGTGTTAGGATTACAATACAAAGATAATAAACACACAATCATTGTACAATAACACACAAACACACCTTAGAAGGAAAAAAATGCAAAACATTTACAGCCCACATCAAAACACAATGTGATTGTGGCCTGGGGCAATTCACCACAATATCTCTTCCTCCCCAAACCACCACAGACAAGGCCTTGCAGAAAATAATGTGGCCTGCACAAGGCAAAAATCAGCCACTACTGCTTCTCTTTATATAAGGTAGGCCACACCCACCACTGTCATTCATTTGGTCAAAGTGTTTGCACCTGATGAATCCTGTTCCCACCTGCGTTAACCCTTGGTATACAGGCCACACAAATCAGAGTCAGAAAGAAAGGCACAGTCAAGTGTACCTGTGCAGCATACAACAGAACATTGAACAGGGATGTGAAAGGGAACCCTATTGGCAATATTTCTTGGCACTATGGGCACAATTCACTCCAGATTATCGCATGAGTTAAGGCAGTCACATGACCACATCTCGCATGCAATACTGAAAATGTCAATTCCCTTTTGCTAGTATGCGGCATTTCCCATAAATCGGAAAAACACTCAGGAAATCAAACATAAAAAGACCTTACACCCCAGTCACATCAAAGCCGATTTAGAAATTGTGCGACGTACAGTGAAGATGCTGATTTCCTTGCGATTTGCAAGACATCTGACACAGATATCTATGCAAATCACCACAAAAGTAGTACATGTACTACTTTAGAAATCAGTGTCGGAAACGTACCCATGTGACCACTCTAATAGCAGACAATAGGGTGCGACTTGGCATACGATTTGCAACTTGCATGTCATGCAAATCACATGCCAAGTCGCACTCAATGTGACCGCTATTAGAGCGTTCATATTGGTGTGGTTCAAACTTGGTTGGAGCCGCAACAATTTCTAAAGTAATGAATACACTACTTTTCATGCGATTTGCAGAGAGATCTGTGTCAGATGTGTTGCAAATCGCACTTTAAATCAGCATGTCCCCCGACTTTGAAATCATGTGACTTCACTGTAAGTCCCATGATGTGACAGTAGTGTAAGTCACACCACTTCAAAATCCGCTTTGATGTGACCGGGTTGGCCCTCAATCACATCGGGTGCAATTTGCATGCAATTTGCATGCTAGGCGACTTGCAAATCGTAGGCCAAGTCACACCCTATTGTCCACTATAGGCTCCATTCACATGCAATCTGATTTTGAAATCGTGCGACCAGGGGCGGACTGACAACTCATGGGGCCCCTGGGCAATAGGGGATCATGGGACCCCTGTGTCCTCACCCACACCCAAAAAAGCCTATGAAAAATCCAATGAAAGGTACCAGGAGCATCTCATGGGGCCCCCTACTGACCCCAGGCCCTCGGGCAGTGCCCGAGTGCTTGAATGGTCAGTCCGCCCCTGCGTGCGGCTTCACTGTAAGTTGCCCAATTTCCAAATCAGATTAGATGTGACTGTGGTGTTAGCCCCCAGTCACATCAGGTGCAATTTGGCATGCGATTTGCAAGTCGCAGGGCATGAAAATCGAATGCCAAGTCGCATCCAGAGTGCACGATTTCAGGTGCGATTTGGGAATTGAAATTGTACCTGATATCGGATCTAATGAATATAGATGTGAGTGTCTTAATGTAAGCGATTTGCTGCAGCACAATTTCAAAAGTAGTTCTTGTCTAACTTTTTCAGCATTTTGTAGCGATTTCACATATAGACTACAATAGAAATCACAATGCAAAACACAATTGAAAATGCAATAACTCATTGGTAAATCTACAGAAAATACGGTGAAAAAAAAGCAAAATTTTAATCGCATCTAGTGTGAACCAAGCAGGCAGTTCAACAAAGGAAATAAATCTTTGAAGGCATGCGGTATCTGCATGCTCGGATAAGGATCTGTTATGGATTTGGGGGGGGGGGACTCCATGCCATTATTTTTTTTTTTTTAAACCCTTTTCTCTCTCTCTTTCACTCACTCTTCTCTCGCTCACTCTTCTCTTGGTTTGACAAACCTTTCCCAAAAGGAGGTGGAGTGCAAACCAGCATTATCAAATCAATCATTAGTCCAGGCCCTTATCTCATCCCATCGTTTGACATTACTACGAGTTTATATAGCGCCAAAGGGTTTGCTCAGCGCTGTACAATAGGGGGGACAATACATGGCACAGTACAACAACAACAAACAACGTACGAGGGGTAAGAGGGCCCTACTCTTACGAGCTTACAATCTAGGAGGGAGGGGGTAAAGGTACAGTAGGAAGTGGCTGAGGGGGATGAAGTGGTGGGAGGAATGAGGGAGGAAGCCGTTAGGTGAGGGTGGGGTAGGCTTCCCTGAAGAGATGGGTTTTGAGGGAGCGCCTGAATGTGAATAGGGAAGGCGACAGTCTGATGGATTGGGGCAGTGAGTTCCAGAGGATGGGGGAGGACCTGGAGAAGTCCTGCAGTCGTGCATGGGAGGAGGAGACCAGGGAGCAGGATAGAAGGAGGTCCTGTGAGGAGCGAAGGGTACGGGTAGGGTGGTACTTGGTGATCAGGTTGGTGAGGTAGTCAGGGGCAGTGTTGTGAACGGCTTTGTAGGTCAGGGTTAGGAGTTTAAATTTGATGCATTCACATAAGGTGCAACTTTAAAGGTGTTTGAACAGACAAGGCCTCATTCTAATTCACATTCTAGGGATCATTTAGACAGAAAGCAAAGATGCTGCCACCAGCACATGTATGTTAGGGTAGTCACACAGAGATCATGCAAATTCATTGCCGTGGTTGGGATTCAAACCAACCACCCTAGTGTTGTGAGGCTGCAGTGTTTACTACTAATCCATGGAGCTGTTGAACACTAATCCTAATCCTAATCCATCATAACAAAGATCCATCGTCACTCAGATTTATGGGCATAAGTATCATTAATGCCTATTGGCGAGGAACAAATAAAAAACGAGCAGTGTCACAGCTCGAATCGAGATGGATCTACGAATTAGGTTCCTTACACCCCAGAGGATTGAATAAAGATTTTAATCTAAACTGTTTTTTGGACAATAGCTAGAGTAAAGTAGGACATATGATGATGTTTATTCTATTCTATTTCATTTATTTTTTCTTTTATCTGATTTTACGATATTTTAATTATAATCGTTAATTATTAATGAACATCTAACATATATGACATCACCGTATCCACTAAGTGATATTTGGAGCTAATATTGAATATTCCTCGTCATCGTTTTTATCGTTCTGTATTTTATGTTTCCATCTTGCTTGTATTTTAACCCAATGTTTTATTTCCTGACTATGTATTCCTTATTTATATATTTTTTTGACTGCAAATTTTATGTATATCCTATATCCTTTATCTGACCATGTATTTGATCTGTATTTGTATTCACTTTTAGTGCTATTTATATTTATATTTTTATTTTCAACATTTTTAATGGGAAGCAATAGGCTATGTATTTATATATTCATTTAATTACACATAATGCAAAATATGATCTAGATCTATATTTATGTGTAATAGGGTGGGTTCCGCATATTAACATATGCTTATAAAGAAATATAATTAATACCTCATGATTTCTAATAATTTTAAAATTCATCAGACGAAGTTTCCATTATATTTCACATAGAGATTCGTTTCCCATTATAACATATTGCTCCCAATGCGGTAAAAAAGGATTAGGTTGCACAATACATGAGGATCAATAAAGATGTGCCTCACTATTCCTTATTATTGCCGGTAAAATGGCGCCGCACTAAGGGAGACTGCCTGCTGATTAGAGATCGCAACCGCGATCCACAGCAAAATGGCGCCGATGACCCGCGCATGCGCCGTGGGTCGGCAAGATGGCGCCGACAATCTGCGCATTTGTGTCGATAGCCGACAAAATGGCGGGCGCTTTAGGCGCAATAGTCATTATACAATATAAATAGCACCATTGCAGATGTCCTTGCTGTAAGCCCTTATCCCTATGACTACGTGCATTGCACAAAACGCGTCGGGGGGGCTGCAGCAACTGGACATCCTACCACCGCTGGTGGCCACTCTGAATCTATGGTCAGTGACTTTTTGGAATTTTTTTGATATTTATTATTATACCCACTATCCTTGAATAAAGGTACCTTAAGCAGTATCATGCTATGTGGTCTCTTATTGGGCACTCTGTGCCCATCTGGAGAAAATATGACCCTGGTGGGGATACCTGGTAGCGGATCCTGGTAACCTTTTTCTGTGGAGCTTGGATGGTGATTCGTGGGGTAACCTGACCCGAGATCTGACGACCTATCTATGGCCTGGTGACGCAGGATTAATTATTGCGTATCTTAAATGCACATCTGGTGAGTGCGTTTTTCATCCACTCGTTTGGTTTGCACCAGTTGTCACTCCCGGATCAGGACGTCCACTCACCTGGAATTGTGATCTCTATATGATCCACACAATCACATTGAACTAATTATATCATTAATGATCACCTTCAGGTGATACCACGTATCCACATATGTTTGAAATAGCATGTTATTGTGTATATTAACGTGTATTACTACTTAGCGCTGCACCAATTTGTTCGGATATAGATGAACACTAATCCTGCCTGTATTTCTGTGGTGTGAATCAGCCCTAAGTCCCTGGGCAAGGTCAAGGTAACTAGCCAGATATCTCCAATGTGACACAAATGTTGTGCTATGTTGCCAAGTCAGATGTATGTTGGTTCTATGTATCCCAATACAAAGGATTGCAATACTAATATAGGAGTACCTCAATTTACCAACGCCTCGGTTAACGTAATTTTTGTTTTACGAATGAAAATCCATTGAAAATAATGCCTCAGTTTACACAATTGTTATTGCAATTAGTTGTTATTGCAATTTTTTGTGCAATACAAATTGTATGTCGGCTCTGATTTTTAAATGCAAATGCCACCTTTTTTTTTCTTCACTATAGTTCACAAGCTTAAACGTCACTTTCCCTGACGTTACAGAAAACTTTGTACCTTTTATTAAACTCAAAGTAAACATTGTTTCCTTTAGGGATATAAATTCCAAGAAAACTTTCTCTTTTAGCTGGGGGAAGTGACAGCTGAATTTCTGAAGAAAAAAAAAGGGAGAATTACGTTTAAGAACCAGCACCATAATAAATATAAAACGGCATGGGGTCCCCCCTCCCATCCACACCAAGCCCTTTGGGTCTGGCATGAATATTAAGGGGTAACTCCACGCCAAAATTAAAAAAAAAAAAATGGCATGGGGTCCCCCCCCAAAATCCATACCAGATCATTATCCGTGCATGCAGCCCGGCAGGTCAGGAAAGGGGGGGGGCAACGAGCAAGCGCCCCCCCCTCCTGAACCATACCAGGCCGCATGCTCTCAACATGGGGGGTGCTTTGGGGCAGGGGGGCTTATCAGAAAAATTTTGGCGTGGAGTTACCCCTGAATCCATACCAGATCCGAAGGGCTTGGTATGGATGGGAGGGGGGACCCCACGCTGTTTTTTTAATTATTTATTTAATTTACGGGAATTATTTTACATTCAGCTGTCAGTGGGGAACCCCGCTGACAGCTGAAACATTAATACATGGTTGTCACTACTAAAATCCCGCATGAGTTACTTTATCAACTCATGTGGCATTTTAGTAGTGAAAACCAATGCAGCGTTCATGTTTCAGCTGTCGGCGGAGTTCCCCACTGACAGTTGAATGTAAGAGCATTGTAGGGAATTATAAAAACGTGTTTAAAATACCAAGCTCTTGGGGTCTGGTATGGATATTAAGGGGTAACTCCACTCTGAAATAAAAAAAAAAAAAAAAACGGCGTGGGGTTCCCCCCAAAATCCATACCAGACCCTTATCCAAGCATGCAGCCCGCCAGGTCAGGAAAGGGGGGGGGACAAGCGACCGCCCCCCCTCCTGAATTATACCAGGCCACATGCCCTCAACATGAGGGGGTGCTTTGGGGCAGGGAGGCCCCCCAAAGCACCTTGTCCCCATGTTGATGGGGACAAGGGCCTCTTCCCCACAACCCTGGCCGGTGGTTGTGGGGGTCTGCGGGTGGGGGACTTATCAGAATCTGGAAGAACCCTTTAACAAGGGGGCCCCCAGATCCCGGCCCCCCCTACGTGAATGAGTATGCGTTACATGGTCCCGCTACTCATTCACAAAAAAAGCAAAAGTGTAGTGTAAAAAAAAACACAGTACAGGGTCTTTGACAAGTCCTTTAATAAAAACAATGTCCCCCGAAGTAGATCCAACGTCAATCACGGCGACCCGAAAAAAGAAAAGAAAAAAAACGTTCCGCACTCGAGGAGGCTCACAAGCCTTATGCAGCCAGTCTCCCTGAAGGGCTTGGTATAGATGAGAGGGGGGACCCCACGCTGTTTTTTTTTGTTTTTTTTTATTGCAGACCTTTATTTTTACATTCACCTGTCAAAATAAATATTATCTAGACCTTCAAAATATGTAAAATCATTACAGAAATAATTATAAAGGATAAGAAACAAAAATAGAATCAATAGAACTAAGGAAATCAAATTAGAATATATAAAGATATGCCTAGTGCTGTTTGTTAAACACAGTAGACACGACCGAGTGCCTGCTGTCAGTGGATTCCACACAGAGATTTACTATTGAGCAGCGTCTAAAAAGCAAGCGCCCACAGAGAACGTCTAAAATGTGTTTTGCACGTGCGCATTTATATCGGCCAAAGACACTGCACGTCTAGTTCTTTACTGTGTCGATTTGCTTTAAAAAACACATTTAACACATTTTAAAATTTTTTTGAAGTGGCAGATATTGTTTAAAGTGAAGTCCTGATTTTTGGCAAACCAAATTTCAATGTGAACATGTCTCTGCAGTGATTTTTCATGGTGTTAGACATTCCTCTTAGCAAGTCTGCTTTTTGAGTCTGATTCCTGGTGTGTGTCTCGTTAGTAAATTTGATTGGGCGTCTACTTGTTGACGTTGCTCAATAGTAAATCTTTTAGCGGGGTAAGAGTAGACGGTCGCTAGTAAAAATTAGACATTCGCCCATGGAAATGCACCTAGGCACAATAGTAAATCAGGGTCTCCCTGTCAAAATGTATGATTTCTATTATAATAAACTTTAGTTCAAGTCCATTATAAATAATGAAGATTCTTTCCAGGAACATCTGCAAAACAAGAGGGAAGGGAAGAAAAAAGGAAAACAAAGCAAACATTTAGCATAATACTTGTAGATGTTGGTCTCAAAAGTCCAGGCTGAGACATAGAAATCCTTATTCAGAGGGGAAGGCAGCAACATGCACAATTCCTTCTTATCTCTCTTTAAATCAGGTTGATGACTTGTCTTCCTCTTTGGGCAAAAGAAGTACTAGTTCCTTTATAAGCCTGAAGTAAAGGTGTGCAGAACCTTCTTTCATGGTGGATATAGCCAAGATGTGTCCCAAAATGCAGTAGTAAGTACTGCACGACTGCCACAGTCAGCAGGGTTAAGGCTAGTGGGAACATAGTGCCATTGTCCAGGATTTAGAGATTTTTTCCAGGATTCCCACCTTTGTTGTTTCTCATTGGGTAAGGGGGTATCCCAGTCAGAGCTTTCAGAAGTACATTGTCTCAGCAGTATCTTACCCTGAATGATGAGTGGTGTAATGAAACCTAAGGGATCATAAATGATGTTCACTGTAGACAAAACTCCTCTCTTTGTGAAGGGCTTGTCACAGGCCTAAGCTTGAAATGTGAATGTATCTTGTTTAACATTCCAAAGTAATCCAAGACTGCGTTGTGTAACAGAAAGGTCAGATCCTAGTTGGAATTTCTTCACACTGACAGCATGGTCATCAGAAGGAAAGGCTATCATGACCTTGTCGCTGTTAGAGATGATTTTGTGAAGTCTGAGGTTTGCAGTGGCAAGCATGTTCTGGGTTCTAGTAAGAAGGTCAATAGCTTCTTCTTCATTGGGCAGAGATTTGAGTCCGTCGTCTACATAGAAATTCCTTTTGACGAACTGCCTTGCATCAGATTTAAATTCTCTTTCTCACCCTCTTGAGCTGTTTTCCTCAGTCCATAAATTGCTACCGCAGGAGAAGGACTGTTACTGAAAACATGTACCTTCATTCGATAGTGTATGACTTCATCGTTGACATCATTATTGCGGTACCATCGGATCCTGAGGAAGTTTCTGTAGTCTTCAAGGACGATGAAACAGTGGAACATCTGATGAATGTCAGCCATAACAGCAATTGGCTCTTGTCTGAGGCGAAGTAAAACTCCTATGAGATTGTTGTTCAGATTAGGACCAGTGAGAAGATTGTCACTGAGAGAGACAACTTCATGATGAGAACTCGAGTCAAAGACCACCCTAATCTGATCAGGCTTGCAAAGATGATAGACACCAAAGTATGGTAGGTACCAACATTCTTCTCCTTCCATAAGAGGAGGTGTAAGCTCTGCATGATCTTGCTCAAACACCTTCTGCATAAAGTCCACAAAGTGCTTTTTCATCTCAGGCTTCTGGTTCAAACTGCAATTTAAAGAAACAAACTGTGATTCTGCATGTGCTCTGTTTGGTAGTCTCTTTCTTTGGGCACAAAATGGTAGAGGTGCTACCCAACTGTTGGAATCATCTTGGTAGAACTCTTTACTCATGGTTTTCAAAAATTCTTTGTCTTCTATGGTAGCTGCCAACTCATTGTCTTTAGTGGTTACCTCGAACACTGTGTTGCCGATGTTGTCATGCCAGGGATTAAGAGCTTTCTTATTGTCTTGTATGATGTGCTGATTTGTGCACCTTTTTCAATCTTTCTTTCACTATATATTTATGTGGTCATTGTGCAGAACAAGTTGTTTGTCCATTTGACAGGAAATGTGTTTTAAAAGGAAGAGACTGAGTAGGACCTCCTGTCCTTGTCTAGGCAGACATTGCCTATGATGACCCATCCTAGATCCAGACGCTGAGCATATGGTGCATTGTGTGGACCGTTGATTTGATGACGAACTTTGTGCACCATTAGGATGTCTCGACCAAGTAACAGCAGGATATCAGTACTTTAATCGAGGGCTGGTATTTGGTTGGCTATGTGCTTTAAGTGAGAATGGTAAAAAGTAGCTTCAGGAGTATAGGGATCTCCTCTTTGGGCAAAGATATTTCCACATTGTCATTCAGCCACTGGCTCTCCTACCTAAGACTTCTGTAGTGCCAGAACAAGTGCTTAGAGTATAAGGCAGAGCATCTCCAGTTATATTCAACATTTCAAAAAACTGTGTTCTTGCAAGAGATCTGTTACTCTGATCATCCAGAATAGTATACAGTCTTATGGCCTTTTCAGGTTGACCTTTGGGGTATACACGGACCAAGCATATCTTTGCACAGGATTTGTCGCAGAATCCTTCTCCACAGACCTCTGTACATGTAGAGAACACTGGGGTGGTAGGTGCTGCTTGATCTTGGCTTGCCCGTCTTGCTTTGCCTTAGGAAGATTGTGAGTGTAGTAGAGTTGTGTGAATATTGATGAAGAGCTTGCACATGGTCATCACTGTCACACTCTATACATTTGATGATCGTTTTACAGTCCTTTGCAAAGTGTTCTGTGGTGGCACAGCATTTGTAGCAAACTCCAAATTTCTTCAAGAGTTCCTTACGTTCTTGGAGGGTTTTCTTTCTGAAGCCGATACATTTCTTAAGTGGATGTGGTTTGTTATGTATTGGACACTGGCAATTTGGGTCCCCAATTCTCTTGTTTTCCTCAGTCTTTTCAAGAACTGTAGCAGGTGCATGTAGAACAGTAGTCCTTTTCACTAACGCTGGAGCTCTACGGTCTCTGTGCAACATATGTGTGTTCGTAGATCTTGTAGAGAGTGTACTGAGAATGTTACAGTCCCCATATGAGAAACTTGGGTCATTCTTAGTGTCTGCAATTCTTTTGATGAACTCACAGAAGTAGGAAAAAGGAGTAAAGGCAACTCTATGTACTTCCTTATACTTTGAGCCAAGCGCTGCCCATCTTTCTTGAATTCCATATGGTAGCTTGAGAACAATAAATTTGATGCCATGAGAGGTGTCAAGGTAACTGAGACCAGGTAAGTTGATGTCAGCCTTAGCAAGTTGAATCTCTAATAGAACATCGCTGAGTTCTTGAAACTTTAGATTGTCGATAGCAGAAATCCTTGGGAAGCTTTGCAACCTTTTGAATAAATCATCTTCAATGGCCTCTGGGCTGCCAAAGGTATGTTCAAGTCTGCCCCAAGCAGCATTAAGGCCTGCAGCAGGGTTGTCAATATGAACTGCTTTGAGTCTCTTGATGCGTTCAGTAGACTGGGGACCTAGCCATCTGATGAGTAGATCTAATTCCTCTATGGCATTGATGTCTAGGTCACTCATTGTGGCCTTAAAAGTGAATTTCCAGCCTCTGTAATTTTCAGGCTTGTTATCAAACTTGGTGAGGCCTGTCTTAACAAGCTCTCTGCGGAGCATGTATTTAGCAAACTGTGACATGTCCATGTTTTCATATTTTGGGTGTATGACTGCAGGTGGAACAGAGTTGGTTGTGATGGTTGGTGGTATTACGTGGAGTGACTTGGGAACATATGTTGCTGCTAAGGCATTCAATGCCGGAGCTAGCTTAAAGTCCATTGGCATGTTAGTTTGTAGAGTAGTGCATTTGCTAGGAGGTACTCTGTTGGTGCCAAAGTATGATGGTTGGTCTGTTAAATACATACCAGTGCCTGCGGCTAGCTGAGAAGCTGCAGTCTGATCTATTGGAGGATATAAGGGCAAATGTTCTTGAGGTACAGTAGGTGCAGAGAAGAGACTTTGATAGAGTAGTTTGGCTGCTGTGACAGGGAGTTGACGTTCTGGAGTGGTGCGTGAAGAATCTGAGACATAAGATACAACTGAGTGTCCGGAACTGTTGTCTCTTTCGTTTTCACTAGCCGCTTGTTCTAAGACCCTTAACCTTGCCATGGCTGTGGCATGCTCACATTGTTTTTCCAAAACCTCAGTTTCTGCCTTTTGGCGTGTGGCTTCTGCTTCTTTCTCGGCTTTCTGATGTGCGGCCTGAGGCTCCATTTCTGCGGCCTAAGCCTTCATTTCTGTGGCCTGTGCCTCCATTTCTGCGACCTGAGCCTTCATATCCGTTTTCTTATGTACGGCCTGAGCCTCCATTTCTGCGGCCTGAGCCTTCATTTCTGAGGCCTGAGCCTTCATTTCTGCTTTCTTTTGGGTGAAAGCTGCCTGAATTTTAGAAGCTTCAGCATCAGCACGGGCTTTTATTAGTTGTTACCTGAGTGTAGAAGACCTTGATTGTATGGATTTGGAGCATCTAGTAGATGCAGAGCGATAAGATCTGAATTCATGGAGCTGTGTTATTCTCACTTCTGCCTTTGTCTTTATTCGCACCACTAAATTTTCTCTTTCAAGATTGAGCTCCTCAAAACTCCTTAATTCTTCCAATGACCTTTGAGTGTTGTACCGCTTTAACAGAGAAATATATTTAACACGCAGTCTTTGATAATTCTCATAAGCAATATTCAATTGCTGGATAGCGCCCTCTAGTTGTATTGGCTCATGAGATTGTTGGGAGAGAGCAGCCATGCATTTAACAGTATTAGACCATAATTCATTAATATTGGACAGTAATTCTTCTTTGTCAGCATTAAGATTTTCTTGCACATTCCAGGTTGGATTTCTTAAGCGTTTTTCTCTTTTATCTAAGTCCTTCTCTGGATGAAGCTCTGATTTGTGATTGTGTATTAGTTTCCCCAGACTGTATATTACTTTCCTGAAACATCATGTTAGCAAGGAGAGGGGTTGATAGAAAGTTTACAGAGAAATGTATCACTTTTTCTGTGAGTGAGTTCAGGTTTCCTAGGCAATGATTGCAGAAAGGTTTTCTTTTTCTTTCTTATAAGTTCACAGACAAGCCATGTGGTAATGTATACAGATGCAGTGTACAAACTTGCATTTGTAAAACATTCACATCAATAATTTGTCCTGACACTGATGAGTGTTATGCTGGGATATACTTGGAGACATGTACAGACTCGTGTAGAGGTGGCTGCACTCTCTATAGCTGTTATATTCAGTGTCCATATAACATCTCACTGTGTATTCTAGCTAGCAAGGATTCGTATGAAGACATTTCACTGATCTTTTGACTAGCCAGGATCCTATGAAGCATTCCACAGATTTTGACTAGCAAGGATCCTATAAAGCATTCCACAGATCTGTTCTGTCTCTCCAATCTAAGCATTGATAGTGTGATCTCTGTAACTTACAGTTGTGATGAGATAAAGATAACTTCAACCTCAGTTGGATACCACAGTCAGTGATTCAATCGAAATGATATCTTGTAGATCTTGTGAAGTTTATTCCATAAACTGAAAGAATCTTACAACAATGAACATGCGATAGGTCAAAAGATCATAATGTGATCTACTTCATGACATGAGGCTAGAGCTGCAATGCATTTCAGGGAAAGGGGAGGGCTATCTATACAGCATTAACTAAACCAAAGGAAAGGGAGGAGCAGAAACAAAATACAGAAACACTTAAAAGGCATTTGACAGTCAATATGACAGTCATGTGAAACATGACAATTATACAGAAAAAAATTAAAGATGAAAAAGGAGAACTGGTATATTCTACCACTGACATTGCTAATACATTTCAAAATATTATAGTAGGTTGTATGATGTAAAGAATGGAGACCAGAAAGGAAGGGAAAAAGGCAGAAATATCTAAAGGAGGTGGGTCTACCAAGAATCCCAGAAGAAAAGTTAGAGGCTCTAGAGAGAGTCATCTCCCAGGAGGAAATTATTTTGGCATTGAAGAGTATGGCAGAGGGAAAGAATCCAGGTCCTGATGGTTATACGGTGGGTTACTATAAGAAATTTAAAGATATACTGGTCCCTAGATTAGGCGCATATATGAACGAGTTAGGAGAAGGGCTGGGGATGTGAAAGAATCATTGCAAGCATATAAAACAATCATACTCAAAGAAGGGAAAGAGAGTGCGCAATGCGCCAGCTATAGACCTATGTCATTATTAAATATTGATACAAAGTTATATGCGAAAGTATTAGCAACTAGGATGAAAGAACTGATGACGGGAATGGATAGACCTGGATCAAGTGGGATTCATCCCAGGAAGAGAAGGGAGGGACAATGGATTGAGATCACTATTTCTTTTACAAAAAGCAAAGAGAGAGAGAGAAGCTGCCGACAATAATTTTGTCAATTGATGCCGAAAAGGCTTTTGATAGGGTAGACTGGGGTTTTATGATGGATACGTTAAAGGCATTGGGTTTAGGGTCTAAAGTGCTAAAATCGATAAAAGGGTTTTACACTAAACCGTCAGCTGCAGTAAAGGTAAACGGGTCCTTTCACAGTTTTTTTAAAATGAAGAATGGTGCAAGACAGGGATGCCCATTATTTCCCCTGTTATTTGTAATATCTTTGGAATCCTTATTGGCGATGGCCAAAAAGAGTGTAGATGTAACAGGAATTAAGATAGGTGAATTGGAACATAAGGTAGCAGCCTACGCAGATGACATGTTGTTCTATATGGTGAACCCCAGATTATTGCTACCAAATTTATTGAGACTATTAAAACAATATGGAGATTTATCAAATCTGAAGATAAATCCCTCAAATTTGGAGATCTTGAATATTAGTCTCCCAAAAACAGAGAAGCAGGCCATACAAAAAGAGTTCCAATTTTCCTGGAGGGAAAGGGAATGAAGTTATCTGGGTATAAAACTAACATCATCAATAAAGAATTTATACCAAGTAAATTATGTCCCATTAATAAATCAAATAAAGGGTGAGTTGGGTAGACTTTCAAGGGGATGGGCATCCTGGATAGGTCGCATAAATTTGATTAAGACGATAATAGTCCCAAAAATCTTATATAAAGTTCACATGCTCCCAGTACATATACCAGGGTCCTTCTTTGGGACATTAAAGAAACTGATACTCCGGTTTATTTGCGCTAATAAGCCCAAAAATTAAATATGAAGTATTGAGTAAAAAAAAAAAGAATGTGGGGGTTAAATTTACCTAATTTTAGGAATTACTATTATTCTGTATTACTGTCACGTATTGTAGATTGGGCACATAACACACATGGGAAATGTTGGGCAATTATGGAAGGTGTTCTAAGTAAGACAAGATTATTTGGACACCAAACAAGCTTTGTATTTTGGGTGAAAACACCAGCACATTGACACATAAGGTACTAAGACTGTGGGATGTACTACATAAGCAAATGGATTGGAAATACAATTCAGTATTGAATCCTATGGTGGGCATGGAGTATGTTCCACCTGGGAAAGACAATATTTCGGGGAAGTGGATCAAAGATAGAAATGCACATTTGAAGGATATAGTTGATAAGGGGAGATTGCACAATTTTCAAGACTTAAAAGGAAAAAAAAGATATATTTTTCACATTAGATGAATGGCAGTACTACCAGCTAGGTCATTTTGTTGCAGCATTACCACAACCTCTGAGAACGCTGGAGGATATGTATATGTTAGAAAAAATGTTGAGTTCATACATAATACAGAAACATGTTACCTCCAGGATTTATAAGATCCTTACTGATCTGGAGGTTTCTGATCCTCTCCCATACTTAGAGAAGTGAGAAAAGGAGCTGGGAAAAAAATTGAATGAGCAACAAAAAAATAAGAAATTTAAATTAACACACAAGGTGAGGAACATAGTTGAAATTAATTCTAAGTGACCACTGACCACCCCCGGGCCCCCATGCTTTAGCATATATGTTCTTTTTTTAATTGCAGATGATAAATCACATCTAACAATGCTGTACACACTGATGTATATTCTGAGAGCACACCCTGTTGCTGTCAGAATAAACAGATTGGTGCTGCAGCTGAATGGCATTCCTGCAAAGAAAACAACAATGGTTAACAATAAAACAGTAAAAAAAAACAGTAACTCAGTAAAACGACAACTAGTCTCTCATAGTATGGTCTCTCAAAATGAGATTTTCTGACTACCAGTTTTCTGACTACCTAACATCTTTCACGACCCCGTGTAAATGTGTACCCTAAATTGTGCAGTGCTGTACCCTATACTAATACTCCACTAGTGTGTGGTAGCGACAGAAGCAGCTCTTGAGGCAGAGACCAGGTTGGCCAGACAGGAGGGACAAAAAAAAAAAAATAAGTGTCATGTCTAATTCCGTGTCTGCTCGCATTATATTTCATATTATTTTCATATCTATGCCTGCCATGGCAGCAGTTAACACAGGCATACAGTGGGGCAAAAAAGTATTTAGTCAGCCACCAATTGTGCAAGTTCTCCCACTTAAAAAGATGAGAGAGGCCTGTAATTGGCATCATAGGTAGACCTCAACTATGAGAGACAAAATGAGAAAAAAAAAATCCAGACAATCACATTGGCTGATTTGGAAAGAATTTATTTGCAAATTATGGTAGAAAATAAGTATTTGGTCAATATCAAAATTTCATCTCAATACTTTGTTATATATCCTTTGTTGGCAATGACAGAGGTCAAACGTTTTGTCAGGGCTCCCAGGTATGACCAGAAGTGTGTGACTGAAGCAGGGAAACGCAGACCTCAGATATGTTATAAACAATATAATTTATTAACACTAACAATACAAACATAAACGCAGTGCAATACTAAAACATAATACGGTGCAAACAAACCAAACCAAACCACCCACAGATAACAGTATATTCAAGCAAGCGTCGTCAGGCAGGCCGGGTCAATATCAATTGGGCAGGTAGGTACAGGGGGAGCAAGCGGAGAATGGTCGGGGTCACAGGCCAGGTTCAGCAGGTAGCAAGCAGCATAGTACAGTGGGTCAGACAGAGGGATGGTCAGGGTCACAAGCCAGGATCAGAGCAGGAGAAGTCAGCAAAGGAACAGAAACAGGATGCAGGACAGATACAGGGCCCAGGACAAACACAACACCAAGGCAGAGTCTGCAAGTCTGGCCATCCCTTAAATACACCAGTATCATCAGTTCCAGGTGTTAGCTGGCTGAGAGGTTGAGTCTCTGATTGCTGGGAGCACCCGCTGGCCAGCCCTGGTACTGCAGATCAAAAGGCAGGTGAGTCCCACCATTGCTGGCCAGTCCATTCCTAACAGTACCCCCCCCTCAAGGAGCGGCCTCAGGACGCTCCAAACAGTCCTAGCTGGGCAAAATGTTCCACCGCCCGGGTCTGGCAACTGGCGGGATATCAAAGACTGGCACACCGGGCAGGACTCCGGGCAGCGGCACACCGGGCTGGACTCCGGGCAGAGGCACATCGAGCAGAGGCACATCGGGCAGGACTCCGGGCAGAGGCACATCGGGCAGAGGCACATCGGGCAGGACTCCGGGCAGAGGCACATCGGGCAGGACTCCGGGCAGAGGCACATCGGGCAGGACTCCGGGCAGAGGCACATCGGGCAGGACTCCGGGCAGAGGCACATCGGGCAGGACTCCGGGCAGAGGCACATCGGGCAGGACTCCGGGCAGAGGCACATCGGGCAGGACTCCGGGCAGAGGCACATCGGGCAGGACTCCGGGCAGAGGCACATCGGGCAGGACTCCGGGCAGAGGCACATCGGATTACCAGGCGAAGCAGCAGGCAGCGGGCCACCGGGCGGAGCAGCAGGCACCGGGCCCCCGGGCGGATCAGCAGGCACCGGGCCCCCGGGCGGGGCGGCAGGCACCGGGCCCCCGGGCGGGGCGGCAGGCACCGGGCCCCCAGGCGGGGCGGCAGGCACCGGGCCCCCGGGCAGGGCGACAGGCACCGGGCCCCCGGGCGGAGCAGCAGGCACCAGGCCCCCAGGCGGGGCGACAGGCACCGTGCCCCCAGGCGGGGCGACAGGCATCGGGCCCCCAGGCGGGGCGACAGGCATCGGGCCCCCAGGCGGGGCGACAGGCATCGGGCCCCCAGGCGGGGCGACAGGCATCGTGCCCCCAGGCGGATCAGCAGGCACCGGGCCCCCGGGCGGGGCAGCAGGCACCGGGCCCCCGGGCGGGGCAGCAGGCACCGGGCCCCCGGGCGGGGCAGCAGGCACCGGGCCCCCGGGCGGGGCAGCAGGCACCGGGCCCCCGGGCGGAGCAGCAGGCACCGGGCCCCCGGGCGGAGCAGCAGGCACCGGGCCCCCGGGCGGAGCAGCAGGCACCGGCCCCCCGGGCGGAGCAGCAGGCACCGGCCCCCCGGGCGGAGCAGCAGGCACCGGGCCCCCAGGCGGGGCGACAGGCATCGTGCCCCCAGGCGGGGCGACAGGCATCGTGCCCCCAGGCGGGGCGGCGGGCGCCGGACCCCCAGGCGGAGCGACAGGTCTCGGGCCCTCAGGCGGAGCGGCGGGCGCCGGACCTCCAGATGGAGCGACAGGTCTCGGGCCCTCAGGCGGAGCGGCGGGCGCCGGACCCCCAGGTGGAGCGACAGGTCTCGGGCCCTCAGGCGGAGCGGCGGGCGCCGGACCCCCAGGCGGAGCGACAGGTCTCGGGCCCTCAGGCGGAGCGACAGGTCTCGGGCCCTCAGGCGGAGCGACAGGTCTCGGGCCCTCAGGCGGAGCGGCGGGCGCCGGACCCCCAGATGGAGCGACAGGTCTCGGGCCCTCAGGCGGAGCGGCGGGCGCCGGACCCCCAGGTGGAGTGACAGGTCTCGGGCCCTCAGGCGGAGCGGCGGGCGCCGGACCCCCAGGTGGAGCGACAGGTCTCGGGCCCTCAGGCGGAGCGGCGGGCGCCGGACCCCCAGGAGGAGCAACAGGTCTCGGGCCCTCAGGCGGAGCGACAGGTCTCGGGCCCCCAGGCGGGGCGGCGGGCGCCGGATCCCCAGGCGGAGCGGCGGGCGCTGGACCCCCAAGCGGAGCAACAGGTCTCGGGCCCCCAGGCGGAGCGGCGGGCACCGAGACACCAGGCACGACAGTGGGCTCCGAGTCAACTGGTATGACCGCAGGCACTGGGTCAGACATTGGATGCTCTGGCTGGACAGCGGGCATCGGGTCACCAGGCATCAGGTCATTTGGCTCGACAGCGGGCACCGCGTCATCTGGCAAGGCAGTGGGCTCCGAGTCAACTGGTATGACCGCGGGCACTGGGTCAGACATTGGATCGTCTGACCGGACAGCGGGCATCGGGTCACCAGGCATCAAGTCATTTGGCTCGACAGCGAGCACCGCGTCATCTGGCAAGGCAGTGGGCTCCGAGTCAACTGGCATGACCGCGGGCACCGGGGCAGACATTGAATCGTCTGGCTGGACAGCGGGCATCGGGTCACCAGGCATCAGGTCATTTGGCTCGACAGCGGGCACCGCGTCATCTGGCAAGGCAGTGGTCTCCGAGTCAACAGGCACGACAGTGGGCACCGGGTCATCAGGTACCGGATTGTCTGGCTCGACAGCGGGCATCGGGTCATCAGGTATGACAGCGGACACTAGGTCACCAGGCATCAGGTCAGTTGGCTTGCCAGCGGGCACCGCGTCATCTGGCAAGGCAGTGGGCACCGAGTCACCAGGTACGACAGCGGGCTCTGAGTCAATTGGCACGACAGCGGGCACCGGATCATCTGGATCAACAGCGGGCATCGAGTCAACTGGCCTAATAGGATCGTCAGGCTGGATCAGTTCATCATGCTGGGTAGAGGCATTAGGCCGAGTAGAGGCTTCAGGCCGAGTAGAGGCATCAGGCCGAATAGAGGCATCAGGCCGAGTAGAGGCATCAGGCCGAGTAGAGGCATCAGGCCGAGTAGAGGCATCAGGCCGAGTAGAGGCATCAGGCCGAGTAGAGGCATCAGGCTGAAGAGAGGCATCAGGCCGAGTACAGGCATCAGGCCGAGTAGAGGCTTCAGGCCGAGGAGAGGCTTCAGGCCGAGGAGAGGCTTCAGGCCACGTAGAGGCTTCAGGCCGAGTACAGGCATCAGGCCGAGTACAGGCATCAGTCTGAACCACGGAAGGCAGGCTCACCGGTTTGGATACTGGCAGGATGGTATTGGTTGGAAAGAATTTTCGCTTTTTTCTGGTTTTAACTACTGGAGCACTGCAAGTAAACGCAGGTCTGCAAACGAATGGAGCAGCTGGAGACAGAGAAGAACTGGAGGATGGAACAGGAGAGGGAGCAGTTGCTACAGAGGGCTTTTTTACAGGGTTAAAGGCAGGATAGGTGCAGCGAGTGGGAACAGGGTACTGACATGCGGTAGATAGCCAAGTATACTGGGCTGTAACTGGAGGAGCTGGTGGGAATACAGGAGTAGAGTTAGAAGCAGGACTGGGTCTTTGTAAGCTGACTGAGGCTGGGTGCAACAAATCTGTCCATGTCTGCAGTAGGGGTTGAACAAAGCTGAGCTTACACAAAGTCTGTCTGGTCAATGACTGCACTGCGTTTATACAATCTCTCAGTGTCTGTGGTGAACATGTGGAATAACGCTCCAGAAAGTAACCCACATCATCCTCTAATAACCACACCAGGGACTCTACCTGGTCTGCACTAAATGGTGGCAAAAATTCATCCCTGCATTCGGGGGAACCAGATGAAACCAACTCTGCACAAACCTCAATCAATGGCTGCACCTCAGAGAACACTGTGCCCTGATCTACTAGAACATGAGCGAGCCGTATACATTCTAGCAATTCATACCGGGTATACTCCTTCAGAGTTTGATAAGCATACTCCCTGTCATCAAACACTAGCAGATATAAATACTCAACCTCCTCAAGATCCATCCTTCCCATCAACAAGCCAAGATGGCTTCCCTGTGCAGCCACTTCTGGTCAGGATTGGCCTTGGTGTAATGTCAGGGCTCCCAGGTATGACCAGAAGTGTGTGACTGAAGCAGGGAAACGCAGACCTCAGATATGTTATAAACAATATAATTTATTAACACTAACAATACAAACATAAACGCAGTGCAATACTAAAACATAATACGGTGCAAACAAACCAAACCACCCACAGATAACAGTATATTCAAGCAAGCGTCGTCAGGCAGGCCGGGTCAATATCAATTGGGCAGGTAGGTACAGGGGGAGCAAGCGGAGAATGGTCGGGGTCACAGGCCAGGTTCAGCAGGTAGCAAGCAGCATAGTACAGTGGGTCAGACAGAGGGATGGTCAGGGTCACAAGCCAGGATCAGAGCAGGAGAAGTCAGCAAAGGAACAGAAACAGGATGCAGGACAGATACAGGGCCCAGGACAAACACAACACCAAGGCAGAGTCTGCAAGTCTGGCCATCCCTTAAATACACCAGTATCATCAGTTCCAGGTGTTAGCTGGCTGAGAGGTTGAGTCTCTGATTGCTGGGAGCACCCGCTGGCCAGCCCTGGTACTGCAGATCAAAAGGCAGGTGAGTCCCACCATTGCTGGCCAGTCCATTCCTAACACGTTTCCTGTAAGTCTTCACAAGGTTGGCACACACTGTTGCTGGTATGTTGGCCCATTCCTCCATGCAGATCTCCTCTAGAGCAGTGATGTTTTGGGGCGGTCGCTGGGCAACACGGACTTTCAACTCCCTCCAAAGGTTTTATATGGGGTTGAGATCTGGAGACTGAATAGGCCACTCCAGGACCTTGAAATGCTTCTTACGAAGCCACTCCTTCATTGCCCGGGTGGTATGTTTGGGATCATTGTCATGTTGGAAGACCCAGCCACTTTTCATCTTCAATGCCCTTGCTGATAGAAGGAGGTTTGCACTCAAAATCTCACGATGCATGGCCCCATTCATTCTGTCATGTACATGGATCAGTCGTCCTGGTCCCTTTGCGGAGAAACAGCCCCAAAGCATGATGTTGCCACCCCCATCCTTCACAGTAGGTATGGTGTTCTTTGGATGCAAATCAGCATTCTCTCTCCTCCAAACATGACGAGTTGTGTTTCTACCAAACAGTTCTATTTTAGTTTCATCTGACCATATGACATTTTCACAATCCTCTTCTGGATCATCCAAATGCTCTCTAGCAAACTTCAGACGGGCCTGGACATGTACTGGCTTAAGCAGGGGGACACGTCTGGCACTGCAGGATCTGAGTCCCTGGCGGCGTAGTGTGTTACTGATGGTAGCCTTTGTTACGTTGGTCTCAGCTCTCTGCAAGTCTTTCTCTAAGTCCCCCCGTGTGGTCCTGGGATTTTTGCTCACCGTTCTTGTGATCATTTTGACCCCATGGGGTGAGATCTTGCGTGGAGCCCCAGATCGAGGGAGATTATCAGTGGTCTTGTATGTCTTCCATTTTCTAATTATTGCTCCCACAGTTGATTTGTTCACACCAAGCTGCTTGCCTATTGCAGATTCAGTCTTCCCAGCCTGGTGCAGGTCTACAATTTTGTTTCTGGTGTCCTTCAACAGCTCTTTGGTCTTCACCATAGTGGAGTTTGGAGTGTGACTGTTTGAGGTTGTGGACAGGTGTCTTTTATGCTGATAACAAGTTCAAACAGGTGCCATTGATACAGGTAATGAGTGCAGGACAGAGGAGCCTCTTAACCACTTCCAGACCGGACACTTTTACCCCCTTCCTGACCATGCTAATTTTCAGCTTTCAGTGCCCTCACATTGTGAATGCCAGTTACTCAGGCATACGACACTGTATCCAAATGAAATTTTTATCATTTTTTTCACACAAATAGAGCTTTCATTTGGTGGTATTTAATCACCACTGGGGGTTTTATTTTTTTCTAGAAAAGTGGAAAAAGACTGAAAATTTTGAAAATAAACATGTTTTTCTTCGTTTTTGTTACTAGATTTTGCAAATAAATATACTTTCTTCATTAATTTAGGCCAAAATCCATTGTACTACCTTTGTTTGGTAGAAATAACCCAAATCAGTATGTATTATTTAGTCTGTATTAAAGTTATAGAGTCCACAGACCACGGTATATATATTTGATATATTTGAAAATTTATCAATCCTGATGTACTGACTACCTATATAGTTTCTCAGGGCCCTAAAATGGCAGGATAATACAAATACCCCCCAAATGACCCCTTTTTGGAAAGTAGACAGTCTGAGGTATTTAATGAGAGGCAAGGAGAGTTTTTTTAAGTTGTAATTTTTTGCCAATTTTTTAAGGGGAAATGATGAAAGTAAATAATTTTAATTTTTTTTTCACAAAGTTGTCATTTTAACAAGTTCTTTCTCTCACACGGCATAGGCATACTTGCAGTTACACCCCAAAACACATTCTGCTACTCTTCCTGAGTATGGTGATACCAAATGTGTGAAACTTTTTCACAGCCTAGCCACATAGTAGGGCCCCACATCCAATAAGCACCCTTAGGCGTTCTAGGGGCAAAAATTACACATCTAATTTCTTGACTGTCTATCACAGTTTTGGAGGTCCTGGAGCACCAGGACAAAGGAATTACCCACAAAATGACCCCATTTTGGAAAGAAAACACCCCAAGGTATGTTTTAAGAGGCATGGGGAGTCTTCTGAAGACTTCATTTTTTGCCAAACGTTTTTGGAAAATGTGAAAAGAAGATGAAAATGTATTTTTTTCTATGCAAAGTTGCCAGTCTATGAGATATATCTATTACACAGCATAGGCATACTTAAAATTACACCCCAAAACACATTCTATAACTCTTTCTGAATATGGCGATACCAAATGTGTGAAACTTTTTCACAGTCTGGCCACATAGGGGGGCTCCACATCCAATAAGCACCTTTTGGAGTTCTAGGGGAAAAAATGACACATCTAATTTCTTGACTACCTAATGCCATTTTGGAGGTCCTGGAGCATCAGGACAATGGAATTACCCACAAAATGACCCCATTTTGGAAAGCAAACACTCCAAGGTATATTTTAAGAGTCATGTGGAGTCTTCTGAAGATTGCATTTTTTGCCAAAAGTTTTTGGAAAATGTGAAAAGAAAATGAAAATGTTTTTTTTTTTACGCAAAGTTGTCAATCTATGAGATATTTCTATTATACAACATAGGCATACTTAAAATTACACCCCAAAACACATTCTGTAACTCTTCCTGAATATGGCGATACCAAATGTGTGAGACTTTTTCACAGTCTGGCCACATAGGGGGGCTCCACATCCAATAAGCACCTTTTGGAGTTCTAGGGGAAAAAATGACACATCTGATTTCTTGACTACCTAATGCCATTTTGGAGGTCCTGGAGCAGCCGAGTCTTCTGAAGACTTAATTTTTTACACAAATTTTCAGAAAATGTGGAAATTTATCTATTTTTTTTTAACGCAATGTTACTAAATTTTGCAAATAAACATAGCATAAAGCATAGTGTAGCTTCACCTACAGCCTGTTCCTAAAAGCTCAATCTACTGGTACGTGGCTGCCCACATAGCACTATGTTCACTCACCAAGAAGTTAAACAAAAGATAAACCAAAGAGTACCTGTGGTTTCAGTGCAGTTGTCTATAGAGGATGGGGGCACCAGTGTCTCGCAGGAAGGTAGCCAGTGGGATGTGCAGATGGGTCAGTACCGATGTCATGCATAGACGTGGTGAGCAAACAGGCAAAGCAGTGGTCCAGGAAGAAGACAGGAACATGGTCCATAAAAAGGCCACAGTCGATACAGACAGCAAGCAGAGACGTGATCAAAGGATTGGTCCAGGCAGAAACATAAAGCTTAGGGCCTTGGTTAGGTAAGACTGGACAAAGGGGTAGAGGCTTCGTCCCACCCAAATCTCTTCGAAGCCTCTGGTCTCCAGACCCTGATCCGGGAATTACAAAACCCAAAGAAAACAAAAAAGTTTTCTCTGCTTGGAAACACTACTCTGGATCCCCTCACATAAGTGAGACCCCTGTGTTGTCTTGAATCCCACTACTAAAGTGGGAGGGAAAAAGATCAGTCCAGGAGGCAGGCAGAAAACATGGTTGATTAACAGGCCGAGGTCAGTTCAGGCAGCAGGCAGAGGCATGGTCGATTTAACAGGCTGAGGTCAGTTCAGGCAGCAGGCAGAATCGATTAACAGGCTGAGGTCAGTTCAGGCAGCAGGCAGAGGCATGGTCGATTAACAGGCCGAGGTCAATTCAGGCAGAAGGCAGAGGCATGGTCGATTAACAGGCCGAGGTCAGTTCAGATGGAAAGCAGGAAAATGAATACAGGCAGAAACGTGGCAGGGAAATAGCAGGTAGGAGGACAAACAGAAATATCTTCACCATACTTCACTAATAATGTAGTGCGGTACGGTAGATACGGAAGCAATCTCCTATACAGAGACCAGGCTTTGAGGGACACTGGGGACAATAGTATCAGGTGTCACGTCGAATTCTATGTTTGGAGCATACACGACATTTTTTTTGAGGATGGCGGTCTGCTTGGGTAGTAGGGATGATATTGGGGAAATGTCTTTCATGCAATCTGCTCACTGCATCAGAGCGAATTTGTTCAGGTACGGGTCTTCCTTGATAGATGAGGGATGTGATAATCTCTTCCTGATATTCTAAGAAGGTGACAGGTCTTTGTGTGGACTTCTGGTAAACGATGTAGGAATTGTACAGGGCCATATGTAAAAGGTAGAAGGATACTTTTTTATACCAGTAGATTGATCTTCTGTTGGGTATGTAGGGCTGTAGCATTTGATCATTTAAATCTACTCCCCCCATGAACAGGTTGTATTCGTGTATGCATTGAGGTTTTCGGATGGTACCGCGTCTTCCTTGAATTTCCAATGAGCTGCTGTTATGGATAGATGAAAGGACATAAACATCCCGTTTGTCTCGCCACTTAAGGGCCAGGATCTCTTCATTTTGCAAGCTAGCTGACTCGCCCCTGTTTAGCTTGGTGGCAACCAATTGTTGTGGAAAGCCCTTCCGATTGGGTCGAGCTGTGCCACAGGCTACAATGTCCTTGAGATAAAGGTGGCGGAAAAGGAGCAGACTTGTGTAGAAATTGTCCACGTAAAGGTGGTACCCCTGGTTGAAGAGGGGGTATACCAGGTCCCAGACAATTTTTCCACTAATCCCCATATAAGCTGGGCATTCAGGGGGCTCTAGCTGACTGTCGTTTCCTTCGTAGATACGGAACTTGTGTACGTATCCTGTGGACCTTTCGCAGAGTTTGTTCATTTTCACACCATATCTGGCCCGTTTGCTTGGAATGTACTGTTTTATGATCAGCCTCCCAGTGAAATGGATTAGGGATTCATCGACACAGATGTTTTTTTCAGGACAATATATTTCTGAAAATCTTTGGTTGAAATAATTGATCAGTGGCCGAATTTTATAAAGTTTGTCATACTCGGGGTGATCTCTGGGGGGGCACATGGAATTATCGTTGAAATGTAGAAAGTGCATTATTGTTCTATAGCGGGTCCTGGACATAGTGGCAGAAAAGAGCGGCATGTGATGAATGGGATTTGTTGACCAATAAGCATGTAATTCATTTTTTTTTGTTAGTCCCACATTAAATGCAAGGCCGAGAAACACTTTAAATTCTTCAACTGTGAGGCATTTCCACTCAAATGGACGGGCATAAAAGGAGTTGGGATTTTGGGTGATAAATTGCTGGGCAAAAAGATTGCATTGGTGCACAACTGAATTCAAAAAATCTTCAGTGAAAAATAAATGGAAAAAATCAATGGCTGTAAAATTTTGAGTTTCTACCTGAATGCCTGACTGGGCTTTGAATGGGGGAATTATAGGTGCTCGTGATCCTGTAGGTAGCCACACAGGGTTTAAAAGTGCATCTGGGACAGCAGTATGGACCCTTGGTCGCTGACGTGACACCCGAGTACTAGTACTTGCACTTACACTGCTGGTACTAGCCATGTCAGAGGAAGATATTGAGCTGCTGGTGGTTGCTTGCTGGTCCTTGGAGCTCCTCATTCTTTTTGTTGGAACACCTTCTTCTGATTCAGAGAGTGAACCGCTGCTGTGTACTGGTTCATATACAGAATCTGAGTCTGACAGTGAGAGCTCTCCGTCATTCTCATCTGTCATACTCAGAATTTGAAATGCCTCCTCGCTTGAATATAATCTTTTGGCCATATTTTTGGCACTGTGATCAGGAACTACTGAAATGGCAGTGATCAGGATGATGGTGCTGGTGTACAGTGGTCTGATGTTACTGTAGTGAGGGACAGATGGCTGTCTGCGGTTGGTTTACACAAGATGCTGTTGGGCAAAGATCAGAGATACCGTGAGCTGGCAGGCAATGTTTTGTGAGTGTGTGTGTAAACTGTGTGCAAAGACTAAAAAGTACTCACAGTTTGCTGTAATGGCTCTCAGGTGATCAGGACTGGTATGGTGGTGATCAGGACCCGTGGGTTTAGCAGCGATCAGGATCCAATGATGTGGCGGCGATCAGAACCCGCTGGTATGGCGGGGATCAGGACCCACTAGTTTGGTGGTGATCAGGATCTGCTGGGGTGGTGATCAGGACCTGCTGGTATGGCTGTGATCAGGATCTGCTAGTGTGGCGGCGATCAGGACCCGCTGGTATAGCTGTGATTGGGACCTGCAGGTGTGGCAGTGATCAAGACTTGGTGGTATGATGATCAGGATATGGTAGTGTGGAGGTGATCAAGACCTGCTGGTGTGGAGATCAGGGACACTGGGACGCTATGCAGTGATCAGGGACACAGCTGGGCCGCTGTGTGGCGATCAGGGACACTGGCGATCAGGGACACTGACAATCAGGGACACTGACAATCAGGGACACTGACAATCAGGGACACTGACTATCAAGGACACTGACGATCAGGGACACTTGTGATCAGGGACACTTGTGATCAGGGACACTTGTGATCAGGGACGCTGACGATCAGAGACACTGACGATCAGGAACACTTGTGATCAGGGACGCTTGTGATCAGGGACACTGACGATCAGGGACACTGACGATCAGGGACACTTGTGATCAGGGACACTTGTGATCAGAGACACTTGTGATCAGGGACACTGACGATCAGGGACACTGACGATCAGGGACACTGACGATCAGAGACACTGACGATCAGGGTCACTGACGATCAGGGACACTGACGATCAGGGACACTGACGATCAGGGACACTGACGATCAGGGACACTGACGATCAGGGTCACTGACGATCAGGGACACTGACGATCAGGGACACTTGTGATCAGGGACACTGACGATCAGGGACACTGACGATCAGGGACACTGGCGATCAGGGACACTGGCAATCAGGGACACTGGCAATCAGGGACACTGGCGATCAGAGACACTGACGATCAGGGACACTGACGATCAGGGACACTGGTCACTGACAATCAGGGACACTTTTGATCAGGGACACTTTTGATCAGGGACACTTGTGGTCAGGGACAGTCAAGGACACTTGTGATCAGGGACAGACAATCAGGGACACTTGTGGTCAGGGACAGACAGTCAGGGACACTTGTGGTCAGGGACAGTCAGGGACACTTGTGATCAGGGACAGACAGTCATGGACAGTGATCAGGGACAATCAGGGACACTGTGATCAGGGACAATTAGGGACACTTGCGATCAGGCTTGCTCTTGCTCTGGCTATCCGGCTCCTTCTCTCACAGACAGAACTCCGTGTGAGGAGAAGGAGCCGGAAGCCGCACCATGCGGCTTCTGTTTACACTTATAATTGGTCACATGGTACAGGACGATTTCATTGGTCCTGTACCATGTTACCTGATCCCCTGTATCTGAGGGACCCGGCGATCTGTGGGCACGCGCGTGCGCGGTCAAGGGGGCGGAAGCCGCACCATGCGGCTTCTATTTACATTTAGACTGTGTCCTTATTGGACACAGTTGGTCACATGGTACAGGACGATTTCATTGGTCCTGTACCATGTTGCCTGATCCCCTGTATCTGAGGGACCCGGCGATCTGTGGGCACGCGCGTGCGCGGTCAAGGGGGCGGAAGCCGCACCATGCGGCTTCTATTTACATTAGGACTGTGTCCTTATTGGACACAGTCGGTCACATGGTACAGGACGGTCCTGTACCACGTCAGGTGATCGCCGGTATCCGAGGGACACGGCGATCACCGGGCACGCGGGTGCGCGCTCTAGGAGCCGCGCACGAGCCTCGGATGCGGGCGGCCGTTTATAAACGGCCACCCGACCCTGCACTGCCACCGTCCAGCCGTTTATATACAACGGCCGGTCGGGAAGTGGTTAAAGAAGAAGGTACAGGTCTGTGAGAGCCATAAATCTTGCTTGTTTGTAGGTGACCAAATACTTATTTTCCACCATAATTTGCAAATAAATTCTTTCCAAATCAGCCAATGTGATTGTCTGGATTTGTTTTCTCATTTTGTGTCTCATAGTTGAGGTCTACCTATGATGCCAATTACAGGCCTCTCTCATCTTTTTAAGTGGGAGAACTTGCACAATTGGTGGCTGACTAAATACTTTTTTGCCCCACTGTATGATGAATAGGGTCTGTGGACCAATATGACTGCAGCTCATTCTTTTGCCCATGTTGAGGGTTAGGTCCAAAAAACTTTAAATTCGGAAACTGTAATAGGTTTCCATACAAATTGTCTGACAAGGTTTGAATTTGGGTTGGTGGCAATAAATTGCTGTGCGTATAAATTGCTTTGGTCCACAATCAATCCATACAGATCTTCTGTGAACAAAAGCTCCAAAAAAAAAAAAAATCCAAGGGAGCAGTTACAGTGAAGGAAATAAGTATTTGATCCCCTGCTGATTTTGAATGTTTGCCCACTCACAAAGAAATGATCGGTCTAAAAATCGAATGGTAGGTGTATTGTAACACAGAGACAGAATAGCAACAAAAAATTCAAAAGAAATGCATGTCTAACAAATTATGCACTGATTTGCATGTTAATGAGGGAAATAAGTATTTGATCCCCTTCACAAAACATGACTTAGTACTTGGTGGCAAATCCCTTGCTGGCAATCACAGAGGTCAGACGATTCCTGTAGTTGGCCACCAGGTTTGCACACATCTCAGGAGGGATTCTGGCCCACTTCTCTTGGAAGATCCTCTCTAAGTCATTAAGGTTTGGTGGCTGATGTTTGGCAACTCAAACTTTCAGCTCCCTCCACAGATTTTTAATTGGTTTAAGGTCTGGAGACTGGCTAGGCCACTCCAGGACCATAATGTTCTTCTTCTTGAGCCACTCCTTTGTTGGGTCATTGTCATGCTGGAACACCCATCCACGACCCATTTGTAATGCCTTGGCTGAGGGAAGAAGGTTCTCACCCAAGATTTGATGGCACATTGCCCCGTCCATCGTCCCTTTGATGCGGTGCAGTTGTCCTGTCCCCTTGGCAGAAAAACACCCCCAAAGCAGAATGTTTCCACCACCATGTTTGACAGTTGGGATGGTGTTCTCGGGGTCATAGGCAGCATTCCTCCTCCAAACACAGCGAGTTGACTTGATGCCAAGGAGCTAAATTTTGGTCTCATCTCATCATCAAAACACTTTCAACCAGTCCTCCTCTGCATCATTCAGATCTTCAGTGGCAAACTTCAGACAGGCCTGGACATGTGCCTTCTTAAGCAGAGGGACACTTGTGGGCACTGCAGGATTTCAATCCTTGTCGGCATAGTGTGTTTTCAATTGTTTTCTTGGTGACTGTGGTCCCAGCTGCCTGGAGATCATTGACAAGATCCTCACGTGTAGTTCTGGAATGATTCCTCACTGTTCTCATGATCATTGACACTCAACGAGGTGAGATCTTGCATGGTATCAGGTACCTGGTGATGGAGGTCAATGGAGAGAGGGCTTCCCTTGCAGCTAAGCTCCAGACTCCCCTGAGAGCGGGAATCAGGCCCAAAGTAGCACAGATCGCCTGTAGGAGTGCTTGTTGGTGGTCCACCCAGGAGCACAACTGATTCACAGAGATGAGGTCTGCAGACAGATGGCTCCTTTGCGAGGTATGCAAGTCCTTCCAGGAATAGAGGATTACTGGATAGCCGGTTCAAGCCAAGGTCAGGTACCAGGTGGGAATCAGAGCAGACATAGTCAGATGGGATAGCCGAGGTCATACACAGAGGAGCGAGAGAGAGAGTATCTGTTAGTAATGCAGAGTAGACCGGTCCAAGAGCAAGCCGAGTTGGTATCAGGAAGTCACAATAACACAGGAAACAGGAAGCAGGAAACAGGAACAAGGTACGGGGAGCTAGAGATCATCCAGAAACTTGAGGGAGTGAAGAGCCTCCTTATAAAGGCCGTTTGGCACCAAAACTGGGCCTGAATCGTGTATTTCTGCAGCCATGTCGGGTACTGGTGGAAATGCCCGGTTTTCCGGGACTTCTGCCGTGGATAGGACCCTGACAGTGCCCCCCCTAAAGGGCAGCCTGCGGATGCCCACCTGGGCCATCTTTTCAGGATACTTGGAACAGAATTCTTGGAGAAGCCTGGGGGCATGTACATTGCCTTTTGGTTCCCAGGAACTTTCTTCAGGTGGGTACCCCTTCCATCTGACCAAGTACTGGATTTGTCTTCCCCGCCTTCTGCAGTCCAGAATTGCTTCAACCTCGTATTCTGCCTCCTACTCAACTATTATCAACGGAGGAGGTGGTTATAATCTCCCTGGAAATGGATCAGGAACAGCTAGCTTGAGTAAGGAGACGTGGAAAACTGGATGAATCTTTTATGATTGAGGAAGAAACAGCTCATACGCCACGGGATTAGTTTCCCTCTTGATTCGGAAAGTACTAATGTACCTTGGTCCCAACTTTCGTGATGAGCAAGGGAGTTTTAGGTTGGCAGTTGACAGCCAAACTTTGTCTCCGATCTTCAGAGAAGGCTTTCCTCTCCGTTTCCTGTCGTAGTACATCTTATAGTCAGCCTGGGATTTCTGTATAGACTCTTGGAGAACTCTATAGTTGCTTTGTATCATGGAGAGTCTGTCCTGTACTGTGGGTACTGAAGCCTCAGGTATGGTGTCCGGTATGCAGGAAGGGTGGAATCCATAATTGGCCCAAAATGGTGACTGGTTCGTAGCTGAATGAATTGAGTTGTTGTAGGCAAACTCCACCAAGGGGAGTAGGGATGCCCACTCATCCTGGGAAAAAGCAGAGAAGCACCGAAAGTATTGCTCCAAAGTCTGGTTTCTTCGCTCCATTTGCCCGTTACTCTGAGGATGGTAGGCAGACAATAGGCAAAGTTCCACCTTCAGGGCCTTGCAGAGGGCTCTCCAGAACCTGGAAGTAATCTGCACCCCTGGGTCTGAGACAAAATTACTGGGCAGCCCATGCAACTTAACCATCTCCTTGATGAAGGTAAGGGCAGTTTCCGGCGCAGATGGAGTACCCACCATTGGTAATGTCAGGGTCCGCCGCGGCTCCGTCCCCGGCGCATGCGCAATAGCGACGGCTCACGCCGGGACACAGGCACCAGATCCCGGCGGGCCGCGGCTGCCAGGAGGCTGCGCATGGGCAGTAGGAGCCTCGGGCGACCAATGACAGCCCGGGGGCGCGTCCTGGGCGGCCAATGGCAGTGCAGGGCGCGATATTTAAAGATGCCCTGCACTGTCACAAATCGCCGCAAGGTCTGATCTGATACCTGTGTTTCCTGTAATTGTGACCCGGATTGTTTGACGTTCTGCCTGCTCCTGCCCTGACCCGGATTGTCCCTGACTATGCTGCCTTCTCCTGTCCCGACCCCCGGCTTGTTTGACCATTCTGCGGACTGACCCCGGTAACTGACCCTGCGTGCGACCTGACCACTCTCTGCCTACTGTCTCGGTACCACGCCATTTCCCACGGTGACAACCGCCGGTTTATCCTGCCAGGTCCTGCCGGCCTCCTCACATCTGACTCTACTCTGTCCTACTTCTATCCCCGGAGGCTCCCTCTGCCACGGGTGGTATTGCTCGGAGGTCGTGACCTGGTCCTGGTTCTGCTCCAAGTCCATCCCCACCATCAGGGGCCCTGGTGAAAACGCAGACCGGGACTTAGACCCCACGCTCCGGGTGATTCCGCCCGTCCTCCCTGGAGGATATCTGCCAGCATCTATCGACCCTAACCCAAGCGGTCCAGACTTTTCATACCCGATGCTCCCACCTTGAGGACCGCATGGAGACGTTAGTCACCCTTACATCCCCGGCACAGAGCCCGAGTCCCGCAGCTTCTCCTGGGGAATCACCTGCTACCCCAGCTCCCGGAGCAGGGGCCGCACCCCCTACTCCTGAACCCCACGTTCCCTTACCAGAACGCTTCCGTGGAGACCGAAGCCGCTTCAGGGCCTTCCGGAATGCGTGCATCCTGTTCTTCGACCTGCAGCCCCGCACGTTCACCACCGAGACCGTCAAGGTGGGGTTTATAGTCTCTCTCCTTCAGGATGAGCCCCAGGATTGGGCTCATCGCCTGATGGAGAATCACGACCCCCATCTTGATTCCGTGACTGAATTTTTTAGAGCCATGGCCATACTATATGACGACCCTCAGCGAGCTGCTTCCGCAGAGTCCACCTTGTACTCTCTGCGGCAGGGTCGCCGGGCAGCCGAGGAGTACGCGTCTGAATTCAGACGCTGGATGGGGGACACCCGATGGAACGATGCGGCATTATGTCACCAATTTCGCATCGGGCTATCTGAGTCACTCAAAGACGAGTTAGCACGGGTAGGCCTACCTGACTCCCTAGAGAAGCTAATCGAGCTGGCCATACAAATTGACCGCAGACTGAGAGAACGCCGGCTTGAACAAAGCAACCAGGGTCAAAGGGTGGCTTGGGTACCATCGAGGGGATTATTCCCACCCACAGGAAGCACTACCCGGAGCTCTGAACCTGAGGACACCTCCGAACCCATGCAACTGGGACTGTCTCGGTCCACAATATCGGCCGAAGAATGTCAGAGGAGACTATCACAGAACCTCTGTCTGTACTGCGGAGAAGCTGGCCACCGGGTGCGCTCCTGTCCTGCGAAAAAAGTCGAAAAAAGTCCACTTCTAGTTTTTTTCTGTTATCTGCAGAAAGGGGTGATCAGTCAAGTTATCTGGCAATACCTGTGTCTTTACAGCTCCCAGGAAGAACCTTGACGGTGACAGCTATCATAGATTCGGGGGCATGTAGCTGCTTTATTGATCTCACGTTTGCTCACCAGCAAGGTATCCCACTCCAGACCAAGGAAAGGGGGCTGAACATCTTCCTGGCGGATGGGTCTAGCTTAAAATCGGGAGTGGTGAATCAGGAGACACCCCCTATTTTCGCCTCAATGGCTGATCATCACCAGGAATTCCTCCGTCTGGACGCCATCGCGTCCTCCCTTTTCCCGGTCATTCTGGGGCTTCCTTGGCTGCGAGCCCATAAGCCCCAGATTGACTGGGAGAAGGGAACCGTGCAGTTTCGGTCCACATACTGTCTGAAAAGTTGCCACGTCTCAGGGCCCGTGGTCCCCCAATTACTCCTATGCATGGATGGGGATACAGATCTGTCCCAGGTTATTCCCCCGGCCTACCACGACTTTCTGGAAGTGTTTAGTAAGCAAGGGGCAGACACACTTCCCCCACACCGATCTTACGACTGTTCCATAGACCTCCTGCCCGGATCTGAAATTTCATTCGGCCGTATTTTCCCTTTATCGGAGCTCGAGTCAGGAGTTCTGAGGGAATACATAGACGAAAACCTTCAGAAGGGGTTTATTCGCCCTTCCACGTCCCCAGCCGGGGCTGGGCTATTCTTTTTAGAGAAGAAGGACAAGACACTGCGGCCCTGTATAGACTACCGCGACCTGAATAGGATCACGGTGAAAAACCGCTACCCGTTACCCCTGGTTCCCGAGCTCCTCCAGAGGTTAAGGTCCGCAATGGTTTTTACTAAGCTAGACTTATGGGGGGCCTACAATCTAGTTCGTATCAGGGAAGGTGATGAATGGAAGACGGCCTTCCGTACGCGATACGGACACTTTGAATACCTGGTCATGCCGTTCGGGCTCTGTAACGCTCCGGCCACCTTCCAACATTTTATAAACGACGTGTTTCGTGATTTCCTTGATAACTTCATGGTTGTCTATCTGGACGACATCTTAATCTTCTCGCCCTCTCTGGAGGCTCATCGAAATCACGTGATGCGGGTGTTGGAACGTTTGCGCCAACACAGGCTATAGGCCAAAGCAGACAAATGCTGTTTTGAACAGCATAAGATCACATTCCTGGGATTGGTTCTCTCCCCCGCGGGGGTCGCGATGGACCCCCGGAAAGTCTCGGCAATCCTGGATTGGCCGATACCCACCGATAAGAAGGGCGTGCAGCGTTTTATTGGTTTTGTGAACTTTTATCGAAAATTTATCAAGAAGTTCTCCGGTCTGGTCTCCCCAATCACGCAACTGACTAAACAGGGGATCCGCTTTAAGTGGTCTACCGAAGCACAAACTGCTTTTGAAGTTCTCAAGAAACTTTTTACCTCTGCTCCGATACTCAGTCATCCCGATTCTTCTCTCCCATACGTGTTGGAAGTGGACGCCTCAGAAAACGCGGTGGGAGCGGTCCTGTCTCAAAGGAACGGCACCAAGGAGCTGCTACATCCTGTAGCGTTCTTCTCCAGGAAATTGACACCTGCCGAGCGAAACTACGACATCGGAGATCGGGAGCTCCTGGCCATAAAGACCGCCCTGGAAGAATGGCGGTACTTGCTGGAAGGAGCTACACACCCCATCCTGATATATACCGATCACAAAAACCTGGAGTATTTGAGGACGGCCAGACGACTGAAGCCACGCCAGGCGAGATGGGCTCTTTTCTTTTCCCGGTTTACCTTCCACATAACTTATCGACCTGGCTCTAAGAACACTAAGCCGGACGCGCTGTCCCGCATGTTTGAGGACCCCGACGATACACCAAGACCTGACACGATCCTACCATCCGGAAACTTCCTCGTCCTACAGACGGAACTCCGCTCCAAACTTCTTGACACTTCCGTGGGACTACCAGCGCCGCCTGGGACGCCTCTCCTGAACCGCGAAGGGTTATTGTGGAAGGAGGGTCAGATCGTAGTACCCGAAGGAGTCCAAACCATGGTCCTGGGCCACTGCCATGACCATCCAATGGCGGGCCATTTCGGAATTATGAAGACCCTGGAACTTCTGCAGCGCTCATTCTGGTGGCCAAACATGGTCAAGGACTGCGAGCGCTACGTTCAGACTTGTCCTACCTGCCAGAGGAATAAACCCTCCAGAAGCAAGGCCTGGGGATTGTTGCGCCCGTTGCCAATTCCAAAGAGGGCCTGGCAAATGATAGCCATGGACTTTATTGTCGAACTCCCACCATCTCAAGGCCACACTGCCATATTTGTGATTGTCTCTAAGATGGCCCATTTCGTACCCCTGGAAAAGACACCATCCGCGCCGGAAACTGCACGAATATTTATCAAGGAAATAGTTAGACTACATGGAGTTCCCGAGGATATAGTATCAGATCGGGGAGCCCAGTTCACTTCAAGGTTTTGGAAGGCCTTGTGCGAAGCATTGGAAATCAAGTGGTCACTCTCGTCCGCTTACCATCCGCAGACCAATGGGCAAACAGAGAGGACCAACCAAGTATTAGAGCAATACCTCCGATGCTACACGTCCTACCTACAGGATGACTGGCTGACGCTGTTACCGTCAGCGGAGTTTGCCTACAACAACTCGAACCACTCCGCTAAGGGGCAATCCCCGTTCTTCACCAATTACGGTTACCATCCAACATTTCTTCCCGATCTCATGCCAGAGAGCTCAGTACCAGCATCTCAAGACATCCTAAATTTCCTTTCGACCAATAACAAAACAGTTCAGGAGGCCATCACGAAAGCCCAGGAATACAGCAAGAAGGCATTTGACAGGAGGAGAAGGGGGGAACTGGCGCTTCAACCTGGAGACCGGGTTTGGCTGGCCACTGCCAACTTGAAGATGCAGTGTCCATCAAGGAAATTGGGTCCGAAATTTGTTGGCCCGTTCCAAGTCAAGCGAGTCATCAACGAGGTGGCTTACGAACTCGAACTGCCGGAGACTTTCAGGATTCACCCGGTGTTTCATGTGTCTCTTCTGAAACCGGCCGCACCGGACCCTTTCCCAGATCGGGAATCCAGGCCTCCTGAGGCAGTCACCATAGGTGAACAAGAAGAGTACAAGGTAGAAATGATTCTCAGTTGCCGTAGGAGGGGAGGCCAGACGCAGTTTTTGATAAAATGGAAGGGTTATGGTCCTGAGGAAACTCATGGGAACCCATCCAGAATGTTCACGCTCCCAGGCTCATCTGGGAGTTCTTTCGTGGCCACCCGCGGTGGAGAGATCAGTGGGGCTCCCGGAGGGTGCCCGTAGGGGGGGGGGCAATGTCAGGGTCCGCCGCGGCTCCATCCCCGGCGCATGCGCAATAGCGGCGGCTCACGCCGGGACACAGGCACCAGATCCCGGCGGGCCGCGGCTGACAGGAGGCCGCGCATGTGCAGTAGGAGCCGCGGGCAGGCCTCGGGCAACCAATGACAGCCCGGGGGCGCGTCCTGGGCGGCCAATGGCAGTGCAGGGTGCGATATTTAAAGATGCCCTGCACTGTCACAAATCGCCGCAAGGTCTGGTCTGATACCTCTGTTTCCTGTGATTGTGACCCGGATTGTTTGACATTCTGCCTGCTCCTGCCCTGACCCGGATTGTTCCTGACTACGCTGCCTTCTCCTGTCCTGACCCCCGGCTTGTTTGACCATTCTGCGGACTGACCCCGGTAACTGACCCTGCGTGCGACCTGACTGTCTCGGTACCACGCCATTTCCCACGGTGACAACCGCCGGTTTATCCTGCCAGGTCCTGCCGGCCTCCTCACATCTGACTCTACTCTGTCCTACTTCTATCCCCGGAGGCTCCCTCTGCCACGGGTGGTATTGCTCGGAGGTCGTGACCTGGTCCTGGTTCTGCTCCAAGTCCATCCCCACCATCAGGGGCCCTGGTGAAAACGCAGACCGGGACTTAGACCCCACGCTCCGGGTGATTCCACCTAGTGGGCTGCCAGAGGTGCCACCTGGCGGATCCGTAACAGGTAAGAAGTGGGCCATCTTGGATAGCCGATCCACTACTACTAGAATGGTAGTAAACCCCTCAGAGGGCGGCAAATCCACAATGAAGTCTATTGTGACCATCTCCCAGGGACAATCAGAAATGGGCAGGGGCCTCAGTAACCCCCAAGCCTTGGTTTTGTCTCCCTGCTACGTAGACACACTGTGCAAGATTTCACATAGGTTCTACAGTCTTGATTCAAGTTGGGCCACTAAAAGGATCGCTGGATCAGTTCCATTGTTTTACGGGCTCCAAAGTGTCCGGCCAGTTGATGATCATGGAAAGTAGTGAAAACTTGAGATCTTACCTCTTGGGGTACAAAGATCTTATCCTGGTGCCAAAGATCTTATCCTGCCTTCTTAACGAGTCTTGCTCGGGTTCAGAACATAGTGCAGTGGCTTGTTTGACTGAAGACTTTAGGCTGGGTTGAATCAGCAAAAAATTTTGGGCCGACAAGATGGTGTTGGGGGGAGAAGGCTCCACTGGTTTCGGGAACATTTCGGGGACAGAGCATCTGCCTTCCCGTTCTTGGATCCTGGGCGGTAGGTTATGTGGAAATTACAGTGGGGCAAAAAAGTATTTAGTCAGCCACCAATTGTGCAAGTTCTCCCACTTAAAAAGATGAGAGAGGCCTGTAATTGGCATCATAGGCAGACCTCAACTATGAGAGATAAAATGAGAAAACAAATCCAGACAATCACATTGGCTGATTTGGAAAGAATTTATTTGCAAATTATGGTAGAAAATAAGTATTAGGTCAATATCAAAAGTTCATCTGAATCCTTTGTTATATATCCTTTGTTGGCAATTACAGAGGTCAAACGTTTCCTGTAAGTCTTCACAAGGTTGGCACACACTGTTGCTGGTATGTTGGCCCATTCCTCCATGCAGATCTCCTCTACAGCAGTGATGTTTTGGGGCTGTCGCTGGGCAACACGGACTTTCAACTCCCTCCAAAGGTTTTATATGGGGTTGAGATCTGGAGACTGGCTAGGCCACTCCAGGACCTTGAAATGCTTCTTATGAAGCCACTCCTTCATTGCCCGGGCGGTATGTTTGGGATCATTGTCATGTTGGAAGATCCAGCCACATTTCATCTTCAATGCCCTTGCTGATGGAAGGAGGTTTGCACTCAAAATCTCACGATACATGGCCCCATTCATTCTGTCATGTACATGGATCAGTCGTCCTGGTCCCTTTGCGGAGAAACAGCCCCAAAGCATGATGTTGCCACCCCCATGCTTCACAGTAGGTATGGTGTTCTTTGGATGCAACTCAGCATTCTCTCTCCTCCATACACGACGAGTTGTGTTTCTACCCAACAGTTCTATTTTGGATTCATCTGACCATATGACATTCTCCCAATCCTCTTCTGGATCATCCAAATGCTCTCTAGCAAACTTCAGATGGGCCCGGACATGTACTGGCTTAAGCAGGTGGACACGTCTGGCACTGCAGGATCTGAGTCCCTGGCGGCGTAGTGTGTTACTGATGGTAGCCTTTGTTACGTTGGTCCCAGCTCTCTGCAGGTCATTCACTAGGTCCCCCCGTGTGGTCCTGGGATTTTTGCTCACCGTTCTTCTGATCATTTTGACCCCACGGGGTGAGATCTTGCGTGGAGCCCCAGATTGAGGGAGATTATCAGTGGTCTTGTATGTCTTCCATTTTTTAATTATTGCTCCCACAGTTGATTTGTTCACACCAAGCTGCTTGCCTATTGCAGATTCAGTCTTCCCAGCCTGGTGCAGGTCTACAGTTTTGTTTCTGGTGTCCTTCGACAGCTCTTTGGTCTTCACCATAGTGGAGTTTGGAGTGTGACTGTTTGAGGTTGTGGACAGGTGTCTTTTGTGCTGATAACAAGTTCAAACAGGTGCCATTGATACAGGTAATGAGTGCAGGACAGAGGAGCCTCTTAAAGAAGAAGGTACAGGTCTGTGAGAGCCATAAATCTTGCTTGTTTGTAGGTGACCAAATACTTATTTTCCACCATAATTTGCAAATAAATTCTTTCCAAATCAGCCAATGTGATTGTTTGGATTTGTTTTCTCATTTTGTCTCTCATAGTTGAGGTCTACCTATGATGCCAATTACAGGCCTCTCTCATCTTTGTAAGTGGGAGAACTTGCACAATTGGTGGCTGACTAAATACTTTTTTGCCCCACTGTATATTTGAAGAAATATAGGGCCCATCTAGCCTGCCGAGGTCTTAGGCACTTGGTGGATCTTAGATATTCCAGATTTTTATGATCTGTGAAAATCGTAATTGGGTGGCTAGCTCCTTCCAAGAGGTATCTCCATTCTTCGAAGACTATCTTGATCGCTAGAAGTTTCCTATCACCCACATCAGAGTACCTTATGGTTGACTCAGTTTCCTAGAGCAAAAGGCTATTGGGTGAAGCAGAGCCTTTGGGCCCTGGCGCTGAGAGAGCATGGCTCCTGTCGCAACCTCAGATGCATCCACCTCCAGGATGAAGGGAAGTGTTGGTTCTGGATGTTGTAACACAGGAGCAGAAGTGAACTGACTTTTTAATCGCTCAAACGCTATTTGTGCTTCCTGGCTCCAGCAGAAACGTGTATGCTGGCGAGTGAGTTGAGTAATAGGGGCAATGATGTTTGAAAAGCCCTTAATAAATTTCCAATACAAATTGGCGAAGCCTACAAATCTTTGGACCCCTTTCCTGTCTGAAGGTTCAGGCCATTCCAGGTTAGCAGATATTTTCTGAGGGTCCATGGAGATTCCCTCAGGGGAAATTATGAGCCCCATGAACTGGATGGACTGCTTTTCGAACTTGCACTTCTCCGCCTTTGCGTACAAGCCATGCATCCTTAGAGTGGTTAGCACATTCTTAACGTGATCTCGATGGAGTTCCACTGAGGTAGAGAAAATTAGGATATCATCCAAGTAGACAATTACAAAAAGATCAAGGTGTTCTCTAAAGATGTCGTTTACAAACTGTTGAAATGTAGCAAGGGCATTACATAGCCCAAACGGCATCACCAGGTACTCAAAATGTCCAAAGCGTGCTCTGAAGGCGGTTTTCCACTCATCGCTTTCCCTTATGTGGACTAAATTGTAGGCCCCCCTTAAGTCCAATTTAGTGAACACTCGGGCTGTTCGGAACCCCTGAAACAACTCGGGCACAAGAGGAAGAGGATACTGATTCTTGATGGTCATTTTGTTAAGTTCTCTGTAGTCGATGTAAGGTCTGAGAGACTGATCTTTCTTTTCAACAAAGAAAATACCTGCCCCGGCAGGTGAGGAAGAGGGGCGGATGAATCCCTTAGCGAAGTTCTTGTCTAAGTAATGCCGGAGGGCTTCCAGTTCAAGCTCGGACAATGGGAAAATTCGCCCAAACGGTATTTCTGCCCCTGGGAGTAACTCAATGGGGCAATCGTAAGACCGATGAGTAGGCAATGTGTCGGCCTTCTTTTTATCAAACACATCTAGGAAGTCATGGTAGGTAGAGGGAACTGATTGGCCTCTGGTGAAGGTTGGACTCAGAGGCATACGGAAGAATTGGTGGGTGTATGGGCACCACAGTGCTGCAGACAATATTCTGATGAAAAGATGATTTCTTTCTTGGGCCAATTGATCTGTGGGTTGTGGGCTTGCAACCAGTGTATTCCTAGGATGGCTGGAAACATGGGGGATCTGATGGCGTCAAAATGAATGAACTCCTAATGGCCGAAGTCAGTTGTTGCTAGGACAGGAATGGTTTCCTGACTGACAGGTCCTGAGCTCGGAGTAGTGCCATCCGCTAGTAATACATCAAGTCTCTGTTTCTTTGGCAGAAGAGGGATATGTAAATCCTTGGCAAGTTTGATGTCCAAGAAACAGCTACAGGCTCCTGAGTCAACGACTGCCCATAACTTGACGTCCCTTCCAGCCACCTGCAATGATATGGGGAGAATAACATGGGTGGTTAAAGTTCCGGATAACTGAAGGTACGAAGGATGGGGCTGGCTAGACTTACTTAGTCGCACTGGGCAGTTACGCAAGAAATGGCCCCACAGTAAAGACATAGATTGCTTTGCTGTCTGCGTAGTCTTTCTTCCGGGGTTAGAGCAGGTCGGAGAAGGCCAATTTGCATTGGTTCTACCTCAGAAGCGCTGATGGGTTGCGGAGTAGGGACAGGAGCCGTTGGTTCTGGGATCTTTGGCAGAACCCATGTGGGTCGAAAGGTCGGAGTGCGCTCAGCACGTCTTTTCTGTAGTCGCTGATCCAACTGGGTAGAGAGCAGAATAAGGTTCTCCAAAGAGGAGGGAGCTTCCACCTTAGCTAACTCATCCTTGAGTGATTCGGACAGGCCTAGGCGGAACTGGTACTTTAATGCTGCGTCGTTCCAACCAGTATCCGCTGACCATTTGCAGAACTCCACTATGTAGTCCTCCACAGGCCACCAACCTTGTTGTAGAGCATGGAGGGTGGACTCAGCAGTGGAGTTCCTCTGGGGATCATCATAAAGGGCAGCCATGGCTTCATAAAATTCACTCACTGAGTTGAGTGCTGGGTTCTTTTGTTCCAGTAGACTATGTGCCCAAGACTGAGGTTCTTCAGATAAGAGGGAGATAATGAACCCGACCTTGACCGCTTCCAGTGAAAAGGTTCTGGGTTGTAGCACAAAATACAGTTCACAAGCATTTTTAAAAGCTTTGAATTTACGTTGATTCCCGAGGAAACGTTCAGGAGGTTCCGGAGGTGGTAACACCACAGCAGGAGTGGTAGCAGGAGACAGACTGGCAGGTGCGGCTACAAGGTTAGAACTGACAGAAGGATTCTGGTCCGCAGAAGTAGTGAGGGAGTGAGGACGCCCTTCCAGCTGGAAGTATCCTTGCTGTAGATCTTTAACTGCTTGAGTAAGCGCCATCATCTGTTGGCACAGGGCCTCTAGTGCGGAAGCGCCTCTCGGCCTTGGACATAGTGGCTGGATGATACTATCAGGTACCTGGTGATGGAGGCCAATGGAGATAGGGCTTCCCTTGCGGCTAAGTTCCAGACTCCCCTGAGAGTGGGACAGCGGGAGTCAGGCCCAAAGTGGCACAGGTCACTTGTAGGAGTGCTTGTTGGTGGTCCACACAGGAGCACAGCTGATGCACGGAGATGAGGTCTGCAGACAGATGGCACCTGTGCGAGGTATGCAAGTCCTTCTGGGAACAGAGGATTACTGGATAGCCGGTTCAAGCCAAGGTCAGTACTAGGTGGGAATCAGAGCAGACGTAGTCAGATGGGACAGCCGAGGTCATACACAAAGGACCGAGAGAGAGTTATCCGTTAACCAAGCCGAGGTCAGATCAGGGGTAATGCAGAGTAGACAGGTCCAAGAGCAAGCTGAGTCGGTATCAGGAAGTCACAGGTCACAACAACACAGGAAGCAGGAAACAGGAACCAGGAACAAGGTACGGGGAGATAGAGATCATCCAGCAACTTGAGGGAGTGAAGAGCCTCCTTATAAAGGCTGTTTGGTGCCCAAACTGGGCCTGATGCATGTATTTCTGCAGCCATGTAGGGTACTGTCAGAAATGCCCTGTTTTCCAGGATTTATCCGGTGGATAGGACCCTGATACATGGTGCACCAGAATTAGGGAGACTGACAGTTGTTTTGTGTTTCTTCCATTTGCGAATAATTGCACCAACTGTTGTCACCTTCTTACCAAGCTGCTTGGAGATAGTTTGGTAGCCCAGTCCAGCCTTGTGTAGGTCTACAATCTTGTCCCTGACATCCTTGGACATCTCTTTGGTCTTTGCCATGGCGGAGAGTTTGGAATCTGATTGTTTGATTGCTCCTGTGGACAGGTGTCTTTTATACAGGTAACAAAATGAGATTAGTAGCACTCCCTTTAAGAGACTGCTTCTAATCTCAGCTTGTTACCTGTATGAAAGACACCTGGTAGCCAGAAATCCTGCTGAATGATAGGGGATCAAATACTTATTTCCCTCATGAACATGCAAATCAGTGCATAATGTGTTATACATGCATTTCCTTTGAATATTTTGTTGCTATTCTGTCTATGTTACAATACACCTACCATTCGATTTTTAGACTGATCATTTCTTTGTGAGTGGGCAAACATTCAAAATCAGCAAAGGATCAAATACTTATTTCCTTCACTGTACATTTGCTCTTTCCACCTGAATTCCGGGTTAGGCAGTGGACGGGCGAAGTATGAGTGCTGCAGAATATGTGGGCTACCAATCAGAATTTGCAAACACATCAGGAAGGACACTATGAGCTTTACAGGCCTGTGTTCAAATTCTTGGTGACTGTGGGACACTATTTGTGCTAGCCACTGCATCAGCTTGCACTACACTTATGGGACTCACCACGTCACCAAATGATACTGCAGTGCTGGTATGTAAAAGACCAGAATGTACTAGGATGCTGGTGCTTACCAGTTCCCCAAAAGGTATTGTGGCACTAGTACTGGCACTCTGCTGCATATGAGAATCATCATGCAATTCTAACACCTCAGCAACCTGGGCATGGGGTCGGGTACACCTGACCTTAGCAGGAACCTCTTCTCTCTCATCTGAGCTAGCTGTGAAGGTGCTGCTGCTCTCTGCAGGTTCATATTCTGAGCCTGATTCTGTTTGTGAGGCTTCCCCTTCGCTCTCATCTGACATACTCAGAATCCTGTAGGTCTGTTCACTAGTGTACATTTGCTTGAACATTTGGCCACTAAATTTATAGGTACCTAGTGCAACTCACGGGAAAAAGAGCACCTGGCTGTCAGGGACTACTTGAACTGCTAAAAAAAAATGTATCTGCTAGTGCTAGCAGAGATCAGGCCTGATCTTGCCAACGCTGCAGATTTGTGTGTAATGTATCAAGTGACAGTGATCTACTGACACTGCACTTTCTTTGGGGGGGGGAATGGGCGCAGGGGCTAAACGCAGGTGCTCGCAGGTGTCAGGGCTGATCCTGCTAATGCTGCATTTTTGGGGACACTGTACTAGTATACTTCTGATCTAATCAAGGGTATCGATCTGTTCAGACACTATACTAGCAATGGAGGTTTATAGTGTGTATGTGAGCATGTTCCTGGCAATCGAAGGGATAAATGTGATGGTAATGCAGTGGTGGGCAATCTGATGTTCTCTGCGAGGGATGATAATGCTATCTGAAGTCGTCTGTGACACTAGTACAGTGGTCAGCAAAAAAAATTTTGTACATTGTACTAATGACACTGGTGACAGGGCAGTCAAAGGGTTAACTGGGGGCCGATCAGGGGGTTAAAATGTGCCTAAACTGTGTATTTTAATGTAAATGTGCTGCTTGTACCCACAGTAGTTCCGCTTTCTTCTCTCTCTGGAATGGAATGTGCTCCAGAGAGAGAAGATTGCATCATTTCCTGTTCCTGTGTTCTGTAAAAACAGGCAGTTACATAGTTAGTCTGACTGAAAAAAGACAAAAGTCCATCCAGTTCAACCACATAAAGAAAAAAAAAAAGTTATAATCCTATACCCACAGTTGATCCAGTTGATCCAGATGAAGGCAAAAAAAACCCCCAGCAAAGCATTATTCAATTTACCCCTGCAAGGAAAAAAATCCCTTCCTGATCCCCCGAGAGGCAATTGTAAATTCCCTGGATCAACTTTACCTATAAATGTTAGTATCCAGTTATATTCTGTGTATCCAAGAAAGAATCCAGGCCTTTTTTAAAGCAATCCACTGAGCTGGCCAGAACCAACTCTTAAGGGAGTCTATTCCACATTTTCACAGCTCTTACTGTGTGTTTGTACAGGGGTAGAATCATGTTATCTCTCTCTCTGGAGTCTATACTTTAATACAAGAGATGATTTTGCTCGCTTTAGAAACCGCAGCTTGGCATTGCATGCCATTATTAAGCTTATGATCTACCAGAACTCCCAGATCCTTCACCATTGTTTCCCCCTGTTGTATTCCCCCTAGGATGTATGATGCATGCATATTCTTAGCCCCCAAGTGCATAACCTTACATTTATCAACATTAAACCTCATTTTCCACATAGTTGCCCAATTAAACAGAGCATTGAGGTCAGCTTGTATATTGGAGACATCCTGTAAGGACGTTATTCCACTGCACAGCTTGACATCATCTGCAAAGACTGAAATGGGATTTTTAATCCCAGACCCTATATCGTTTATAAATACATTTAAAAGTAAGGCTCCCAACACTGAACCTTGGTGTACACCACTGACAACCCTAGACCATGCAGAGTATGAATCATTAACCACTACTCTTTGAATACGACCATTTAGCCAGTTTTCTATCCATTTCCATATGGATTTTTCCATGCCCGTAGACTTTACCTTACACATTAGCCATGTGTGGGGAACTGTGTCAAACGCTTTTGCAAAAAACAGTTATACCACATCCACCACCACCCCTCTGTCCAAGGTTTTGCTCACCTCCTCATAAAAAGAAATCAGATTTGTTTGACAACTTCTGTCTTTCATCAATCCGTGCTGTCTGTTGCTTAAAATATTTTTTTCCAGCAAGAGCTCATCCATGTGGTCTTTTATTAAACTCTCCAGTATCTTCCCAACTATAGAAGTTAAACTAACAGGTCTATAATTACTTGGTAAAGATTTTGACCCCTTTTTAAATATAGGCACTACATTGGCCTTACGCCAATCCAGTGGTACTATGCCAGTCATTAAAGAATCCCTAAAAATTAGAAACAATGGCTGTGAAATGACAGAGCTCAATTCTTTAAGGACCCGTTGGTGTATGCCATCCTTTCCATGTGCTTTTTTCACCTTTATTCTGTCTAAATAATTTTGGATCATATCATTTGAGAGCCAATGTGGATCATCTGGAGCTGTGTCAATACCATGCCCATTATGGACAAGAGCTCCCCCATGCTCCTTTGTATACACAGAGCTGAAGAAGGTATTTAATAAATTTGCCTTCTCTTTGTCCCCAGTCACGCACTCTAGATTATTTTGTAAAGGGCCTACATGCTCAAAACGGACTTTTTTACTATTAATGTATTTGAAGAATTTTTTTGGGTTGGTCCTGCTATCTTTTGCAATCTGTCGTTCGTTTTCAATTTTTGCAGCCTTTATTTCCTTTTTGCATATTCGGTTATATTCTTATATTCTTTGTAATGTTTAAATGATGTTAGTGTTCCTTCATTTTTATATTTAATAAAAGCTGTTTTCCTATTATCTATAGCTTTTTTAACTTTGGCCGTAAGACACATAGGTTTTATTTTTAGTCTTTTAAATATGTTGCCAATTGAAATATATTTGCAGTGTGTTCACATACAGTCTTTTTTGCAGAACTCCCATTTCTCTGTTGTGTTCATCGATGCCAATATTCCCTCCCAGTCTAAGTCTTGGAGAGCAGCTCTCAGCCTTGGAAAATTAGCTCTCTTAAAATTGACCGTTTTTATTTTTCCCGTATGTGCTAGCTGTTTATAGCTAACAATAAATGAGATCATGTTATCGTCACTGCTACCTAGATGTTCTTTTATATGGACATTCTTAAGCTCTGCATGGCTTGAGATTACCAGATCCAGCAGAGCATCATTCCTAGTAGGGGCCTCTATGAACTGTACCATAAGATTGTCCTGTAGTAGGTTTAAAAATTTTTGATAATATAATAATATGAGAAATTTTGGATGTGACGTCTGGACGCTACTTGTAGACTGTCAGCTGGTGAGCGAGGCTCGTCCCTGTTTTCTTGAGGCTGTCATTGCTGGTTTCGGCTAGACACCCTGTTTGTGAGTGCATTTCTGACGTTTTAATAAAACATTTTGGTTTTAAACGTACTGCACCATGATTTCCTTTTTTGATTCCCCGAACATGATCTATGTTATGGAGACGTGATGACTACCTGCTGTTAAAGGCTATTCCATATTGTGCTGACTGGCTGCTTGCAGTATATTGCTCCCAGTTTGGATTACTTCTGCTGATCATTGCTCCCAGAGCAAACGCTATCTTTGCTGACTTATAATCTGGTCAGCATGGAGCTCTGGTGAGTGTACCCATTTCATTCGGTGATGGATTTTTTTTGCACAGAGATTTTTTTTTGCACGGTGTTTGATTTATACAAGATTTCAGAACTGTTTAATTACTTTGTTATGGTGGATGGACTTTTATATAAAATTTTTTCTATCACGGACATCATTATTTTAAACTAATAATTTTTGTATTTACTCATATTTAGCGCACTCTTTGATTTATTCACTTAAAAATTTTTACCCTTTAACTGTTCCTGCAGTACCATTACTCCAGTCAATTTCCAGGTAGTTAAAATCCCCCATTATTATCACTGTCTCAGCCCTTGCAGCCTTTTTGATCTGTGCAAGGAGCCGAGTCTCCACCTCCTCATTAACACTGGGAGGCCTATAACAAACTCCAATGATTACCTTAGTAGTACGCACCCCCATGTGCAGTTCCACCCATAATACTTCAGCCTCATCACAGTCTCCATCAACTAGGTCCTCTTTCACACTCGCTCTGAGATCACTTCTCACATAGAGACAGACACAATCACCTTTCTTATTTACCCGGTCTCTCCAAAAGAGAACATAGCCAGGAATATTTTTGGCCCAGTCATGTGAAGAATGAAGCCAAGATTCAGCAATACCTATTAAATCATAATTCTCTTCATGCACCAAAGCTTCCAACTCACCTATTTTGCTTGGCAGACTTCTGGCATTGCTAAATGAACACTAATTCATTGACACCTTGTTCACAATTATTTTTCATATTTTTTATTTTCATACAAATGGTACCAATTCCACTGGTTGTTTGTAACCTGCAAACCTTCTTATCTGCCATAGCCTTCCCCCCATCTTTCCCCTTTCCACCCACCAATAAGTACTGACCCCTGTCTGATCTCTCTACCCCATTATAATCTAATACTGCCTCCTCGATCCTAGTTTAAATACTCCCCCAGCACAGTAGACCCCCTTCCATTTAGGTGCAAACCATCTCCAGCATATAGGTTGCACTCCAACGAAAAGTCAGCCAGTGTTCTAGAAACCCAAATCCTTCCCTCTTCCACCCGGTCTTCAGCCATGCATTGAGTTCTGTAATCTCCCCCTGTCTTTCCATAGTTACGAGGGGTCACAGGTCACAGGTAATAGTTCAGAGACTATCACCTTGGAGGTCCTTCCCTTCAACGTGCAGCCTAGTTCTGTAAATTGATTCTTAAAGATCCTCCACCTTTCATGTATTCTGTCATTGGTTCCAACATGAACCAAGACAGCTGGGTCATGCCCAGTCCCTCCCAGTAATTTATCAACCCGGTCTACCACATGCCGAGGGAGACAGCAAACCATTTGGTTGAGGCGATCCTGGCGACACATTATTCTATCAGTCCTTCTGATTATAGAATCCCCTACTACCACCAGCTGTCTAGGCCTTCTTGCACTACCCTCACCACCCCTCCCAGATGGTCTGCCCTCCCTGTCTGTTAGGGACAGCAGTGACATCCAGGGCTGCCTCCCCTGAGCTTGCCACCCCCACATCTTCACCCAACTTGGCAAATCTGTTTGGGTGTACAAACCCAGGGCTGGCCTTCCTTTTCTGTGAGCCCCCACCACTCCCTCTTGTTACAGTAACTCATCTTCCTTCCTGATAATCCTTATTTGCCCATCCGCCCTCCACATCATTAACTACCTGCTCAGAGTGCAGAAGACCCCTTTCAAGGTTGTTGGTTCTGCCCAATGTTGCAACTTGCTCCTCCAGATCTCTAATGTGAGTTTCCAGAAGAGCAACCCGCTCACATCTGTCGCAGCGGTATCCATCCTGGAGCTGTTGCTCCATTGCTGCATACATGCGGCACACTGTGCACTGCATGAAACCTTGCACCCTGCTAGTACTCATATCCCAGTTACAATATTACTAATAGGAAATATCAGTTGTCACTTACAGGTAAGTAGACTCCTGTTATAATCTCCTGTTTTCCACTCTGGTTTTTTAACTCCACTTAGTCAAAGGTCCGGCAAGCAAAATACAGGCAAGCTCAAGATTGAGCAAGCTCAGAGTTAGCTCTACAGCAAGTTATATAGGACCTGTATCACCTGTGACCAATTAACCCCTCCCTTTAATTACCAGACTGAAAGAAGACAAGGAAAGGAAGAAAAAAATGCTATTTAAAAAGCAACAGAAAAAGTGATTTAAAAAAGTAAAAGCTTTTAGCAAGACCCAAAGAAGAAAATAAAACAAACTACAAGCACCAGCAATCAAAAGTAAAACTTTCAAATTTCCCACTCTTTTTAGCTACCAGCCAGCAAAAAATGCCAGACGAGCTCTGCTCATTGCGATGAGCTTGAACTTTTAGCTCACGTTTTGAGTATACTTACTTTTTTTATTTAATAAAGCCATATTTTAAGGATAAAGCACTAGGCCAGTGCGCCCTCTGTTTTATTTGTTATTGAAATACATCATGGATGAAAGGGGAAGATGCCTGTGCCTCCATCCTCAGGTGAGTGAGCTCATCATCCACTGTCTGTGATTGAGGTCTCCCCCCTCCCCTCTTCTGCCTCCAAACAAGGGAATTCGCTAAAGTAAGGGGGACTCAGATGAAAGGGGTGCTCTGCAGACTCTGATGTAAGGGGGCTTTGGGAACCCTGATTTAAGAGGGAATGCTGGGAACTCTGATGTAAGTGGAGGCTTTGGTAAACAGACACCAACCTACATCAGCATTCCCCCTTAAACAAATTTAGTGCACCACTAAAGTGTTCGTGTTTAACTCAAAGAAAGGGTAGCAACCCTACCCCCACTGGAGAGGCTGCAATAAGACCAGAGAGATCTGAAAAGAAAAAAAAAAAGGAGATATGGTGAATTTATGAGCTGAATAGTTACTGTATACACCACAAGGGCTTAATGTGTAGTGGGATATAACTTGTTTTATTGACACAAAGTAAATCACCCTCATATATATGTGCATAGTATTTTTAGAATTATTATTATGATATTGATCTTTTATAGTAATATTCACAATAATACTGTTTTTTCATATTTGTATTTATTTGTGAATTATTGTCTAAATAGTCCTCTAATGGTACTATATTTATATCTGTAATCGTTTTCCTCAATTCTTCTGTGTATTTTACAAGTTTTTCTTAAGTATTGATTTTATGTAGGTTTTAGATTTTATGAATTACTGTTTAAACTGGGATATCTAAATCTTCTAATGATGTTATGTTACATACAGCGAAAGAGGACAATTACAAATATACAGTACATGAGTATTAAAGTGGTTGTAAAGGGCGCATGCGCGGCCGCCGGGATCAGATGTCCCGGTGATAGCTCCGCACACCTCTGGCGCCGATAACAGCCCATATAAGGCCATAATGTGAAGCAGCTCCCGGGCCCCCCCCCCCCGGACCTTTACCGGACCTCGGACACCCGCAAGATTCCGGGAAAGGCAGCGGGGTAGAGCCGTGGAGGCTCCCAGATGCTGCTCCCTGTGGAGACTGGGAGGCCCAAGATGGCGCCCGGATCGGTGCCCGTGGCTTCTGTCACCTCCTCTGCCTCTTCCACAGCAGCACCTCTCCCCCAGAGGGGAAAATCAGGCACTTCATCCCCACCAGGATCGAGGAGGACTGTGCCAGCGCCCGCAGATGACAGCCCTGCCTCCTCGCCAACAATTCCTCCAGACCTGCCACAATACTCAGGTGACGCAACCCTGATAGCTCGGTTCGCAGATTTGCTGCAACGCGAACTAGATAGAGCTACCTCAAAGTTGGCGGCTGACCTTAAGCAGGATTTCCAGGCCCTGGGCCAATGCCTGGACAGTATTGAGGCTAAAGTTGATATGACAGCCCATAGTGTCTCTCAAAATTCCAACATGATTACTGACTTGCAAGATCGCCTGGAGGAAGCATATTCTAAAATTGATGATTTGAAGAATCGGGCCAGGCGATACAATTTTCGCATTCGAGGTCTCCCTGAGTCGGTTAAGGAGCTCACTAGCTGCGCACAAATCCTCATGCGGTCTGCTTCGCCCGATATTGATGACCTTCATCTTGAGATAGATCGTATCCATAGAGCATTGATCCCCCCTCGGCAGGGGGGGCCTCCCAGGGATGTCATCATCAAGCCTCATTTTTTCCGGGTCAAGGAAGCAGTTATGAAGTATGGCAGGGATAATCCGGACCTGGAGCTTGCGGGGCACAAGATACAAATTTTTGCTGATGTCTCTCCGGCCACTATCCAGAAACGACGATCCCTCAAGCCACTACTCTCTCACTTAGTACAGAAGGGCGTTAGATATCGCTGGGCCTACCCATTTCGCCTGCAGTTCACGCTAAATGGCAAACCCTATGGGTTTTCTACATTCCAGGATGGAGAGGAATTGCTGCTTCAACTGGGTGTTATCTCTCGCAGTCCAGCATCCCATTCCCCTACGGGATCGGCTTCTTACCCTTTGTCGCTCTCGCCATTGTGGACTACGCCAAATTCTAAAAAGAGGGGGTCATGGAAGCCACCTGAGAAGGCCTCTTGAACTTCCTTATCCTTTTGGGGTCCTTTCACTGTGCTTTTTGATAGGCGGTGGCCTCTCTGTGGCTCCTGGGGAGCGTTGGCTGCTGTGGGGGAGACCGGGGGATTACATTGCATTTGTTTGCTGAATATAATTTAAAAAGGTTTGATTGTTTTGCACTTATATTTATATGCACTACACGTTTGATATCTTGCTGATGGGTTACTTACTGTAGGTGCCGGAGAGTGTCTTTGCACTCTCCTTGACTGGAAGACTCTTCCCCGAGATCGTTTCTCTGGGCAGATCCATTCAACTACAGGGCTATTGCTCTGTTCATTTTGGTACATAGTCTACTTTGTTTATTTAGTATTGTTCCGTGTACCACTCTTGGGTTACTCGACATGCAGTTTTTTGTGCTCCGCATGTCTTCTCTTTTCTCATTTTTTTTTCTCCACTTCTTCTCTTCTTATCTTTCTTTGTTTTCCTTTCGGGGTCAGCTGGTGACATTTAGGGACACTTCAGAATATTTTCACTTGTCAGGAATGGAGGGTCTCTATCCTACTTAGTTCCTTGATTGTTTATAATGACTTCCCTACGGTCCACTAGAGGAGTGATACGTCTACTTTCTCACAATGTTCAGGGGCTCAATTCCCCCTCCAAACGCATACAGGCTTTTAGCTCATACCATGCCCTTGGGGCGGATATTGTTGCCCTGCAGGATACACATTTCCCCCCCTCCTTCTCTCCGTGATATATCCATAAAAACTACCCTGTCTGCTTTTTTGCTAATGCTACGTAGAAGAAACGGGGGGTGGCTCTTTGCTTTTCTCGCCGACTGTCCTTTACCGAATCTAAAATTGTTCGGGACAAGGAGGGGCGTTATCTGGTAAAAGGCCACTTGGGAGGAAACCTAACCACCTTTCTAATTTATTATACTCCAAATACGAATCAGGTGGAATTTTTTCAGTCCCTGCTACGCTCTATGGCCAAGGAACTTGAGGGTGATGTTATTCTGGCCGGTGACTCCAATTTAGCACTGGACCAGACTCTGGATCGTTCCCAAACTGTTACGCTTCAGCCCCCTTCTAGACGGAGCCATAAGTTGGCCCAACTATTATATCACTATGACTTTATTGATGCTTGGAGAGAAACTAATCCTACTTCTCGAGATTACTCCCATTACTCCAGGGCTCATAACAGTTACTCCCGCATTGATCATATATTTCTTCATACACATTCACTCCCCAGACTTCTTACTGCTAAAATTTTCTATAACTTTGTCATCCGGGACACCTGGTAAGACAGCTTTTCATTGGCGTCTAAATGGCTCAATCTTGGGTAATCCCTCTCATTGTCGGGAAATCTCCTCACACTTGCAAGCATTTTTTGATCTCAATAAAGCAGAGGACACGAACCCAGCGGTTAATTGGGCAGCTCATAAAGCCTCGGTCAGGGGATGTTTTATTCAACTTTCTTCTCGACTTAAAAAAGCTTGAAATGACCTATTTACCACTCAAACTCAAATTTACGATGACCTGGTTGCTCAACATAAGCAAAATCCTAGTCCGGATTTGTTACTTAAACTTGACCAGGCCTGACTGGAGCTTAATTTATGTCTTACTACCATTGCTGACAAACAGCTTCGTTGGTCTGATCATAAATTCTTTACTTGGAGGGACAGACCTGGCACTTTGTTAGCACGCAAGCTGACTCCCAGAAGGCTCTCCCCAAACTCAGATTGGAAAATGGTTTGCTATCCCAGGACCCTGGTAAGATTCTCCACAAATTTTAGTCTTTCTACACTAAACGTTATAGCTTGCCCCAGGGGGGTACTTCTTTATCTATTGACACCTTTTTGGGGTCTGTCTCGCTTCCCCCCCTCCAGGAGGCCCACAGGGAGATGATGGAATGGCCTATATCGGGAATGCTGTAAAATCTCTTCCTCCTCATAAGGCCCCAGGACCAGATGGTCTTCCCAATACTTATTATAAAGCTTTCCCTGATATTTTGATGCCCCATATGGCCCTCTATTTTAATTATTTGCGGGATGGAGGTATGGTACTCCCGGATGAAAATAGGGTGTTCATCGGTGTCATCCCCAAGCCTCTCAAAGATGCCTCTATGGTCTCCAATTATCGGCCAATTTCCTTGATTAATTGCAATTTAAAAAATCTTACTAAAATCTTGGCCCTACGTCTCCATAAATTTCTGGCCCTTTATATTCATGATGACCAGTCTGGTTTCATAAGCGGTCGACAAACATCAGATCAGATTCGTCGGACTCTAGCATTACTGTCAGCCGTGCAGTCCCATTGGGACGGGTCATTACAGATGGAAATTCTACTACTATCACTGGATATTCAGAAAGCTTTTGACAGTCTGTCTTGGGACTACTTGTTTCAGACATTAGACAAGTTCGGGTTTGGCCCTCATTTTACAAAGCTGTTACGGGCCTTATATTCTAATCCGTCCGCTCAGGTTTCCATTCGTGGATATAAATCATCCCCTTTTTCAATAGAACGAGGAACTAGACAGGGATGTCCTCTTTCTCCATTATTGTTTGCTTTGGCAATGGAACCACTTGCGATTGCTAGCCGCACTGATCCCACTATCTCGGGCGTCTACTGTGGTCAACGAGATCATAACTGCGCCTTATTCACTGATGATGTTCTCATGTATATATCTGATCCTTGAACGTCTCTACCTGGTTTCTTCCATTTGTTTCATCGGTTCTCTGAGGCCTCTTGTCTTACGCTTAGCTCATCTAAAACGGTTGCCCTAAATATCTCGTTACCTGATTTGGAGGTTCATTTCCTCCAGGAAAATTTTGATTTTCAGTGGGCCTCTGGTTGTCTCCCCTATCTAGGGATTCATCTCAGGAAATCTATCTCGACGTTATACAAGACCAACTATCTCCCGCTTTTCAAACGACTTAAAAATGACTTAGTAGACTGGCAGGATCTTCCACTTTCCTGGTTTGGTAGAATCAACTCTATTAAAATTACCTTTTTACCGAGACTATTGTACTATTTCCGGACGTTACCGATCATGGTCCCCAAATGGGAACTGTTATTACTGCAAACTGCAGTCTCTAGATTTATATGGAGGGGAAAACGCCCTAGGATTAACAAGTCTACCTTATTCTTCTTGAAGAGGCAGGGCAGTTTGGGACTCCCCAATCTCTTGGCCTACTTTCAGGCAGCTCAAATAACAGAGTTATCGTGTACTACGGCCAGGGGGTATGTCCCCCAGTGGGTTGGGATTGAGGCTCTATCGTGCCATCCATATGCTATTGGTACTCTCATGTGGCTTCCCAATGGATTGCATCCTCCTATATTGTGCCCTACTTTATCTTATTCGTTATCGGTGTGGGATAGATGGTGAGCTCGCAAACCTTTCTACTCTCCACATATCCCATTAGCTCTACTATTTGGTAATCCTGAGTTTGCTCTGGGTCTATCTCCATCGGTGTTCCAATGGTGGTTGAATAAGGGTTTTTTGCGCATCGGAGACTATTTAGATGGGTTTCGCCCTCGGCCCCTTCAACATTTTTTGACAAAATATCAGATGCCTCCCAGAGAGATATTTTGTTATCGCCAACTTCGATCTTTTATCATTAGCAAACTTAGATTACTCCCAGAACCTTGTGCGCTTACTTCCCTTGAGGTCTCCTGTGGGGCAAGCAGGATGATGTGAGGTCGTTTATCCATTATCTATGCATCCATTGTTGATCCCCTCACTAAATTGTCCTACATGACCCAATGGGAGGGGGATTTAAATAGTTCATTAGATCTGGATACATGGCAGAATGCGGCTCATACTTTATCAAAGATCTCAATTAACACTGATCTTATTGAATCCAATTATAAAACGCTACTTCGTTGGTATTTGGTTCCTACTCGTCTAGCCAAAATGTACCCCTCAGTATCATCTAGCTGTTTCCGACGCTGTGGTCAAGAGGGTACTATGTTCCACGTTTGGTGGAAATGTCCAGTAGTGAGTAGGTTTTGGATCCGCATGTTTAATTTTATATATTCAGTGACAAGAATTAATATCCGTAGATCACCGGAAGTGGCCTTGTTTCATATACTACCCGCTCACATTCCCAAAAAATCGATTAACCACTTCCTGTCCGGACACTTTTACCCCCTTCCTGTCCAGGGCAATTTTCAGCTTTCAGTGCTATCACACTTTGAATGACAATTGTGCGGTCATGCAATACTGTACCCATATGAATTTTTTACCATTTTTTTGAGACAGATAAAGCTTTATTTTGGTGGTATTTATTCACCGCTGGGATTTTTATTTTTTTTGTTATGTAAATGAAAAAGTCCAAAAATTTTGAAAAAAAGTGTTTTTCTTATAAAATTTTGCAAATAAATAATCTTTCATCATAAATCTTGACCAAAATGTATTCCGGTATATTTTTAGAAAAAAAAAATAAGCCAAATTAGTTTATAACCAAAAATTATAATTTTTAAACATTTTTTTTTAATTTTTTATTTTATTTTTTTATATTATTATTTATAGGGTTTTTTTTTTACATACTGTCACCCTAGCAGTACAGTGTCACCAGGGAGCGCGCACAGCTAGAAAAGGCGGGTGCCGTTTATGAACGGCAACCCGCCCCTGAAGTGCCACCAACCTGCCATTTATAAACAGCAGGTGGACAGCAAGTGGTTAAACTAATTCAATACCTCTTGCTGGCGGCTCGTATTACCATAGCCAGAAGTTGGAAACAATCTTTGATCCCGTTAGACTGGATAAAATGAAAACTTAATTGGATAATGGTGAACGATAAACTTACAAGTATTGTCAATAAAGATGTGTCCAGATTTGAGGGAACTTGGGAGCCTTGGATCAGTTATATTTCTGTATCATGAGAGTCTTACAGCTGACCCCCCCCCCCCCCCCTCTTTTTTCTTTCTCTTTCTTCCCTCCCTTTCTTGTTTATTGATTGCTGAAACTTGAATATCTTGATGGTATTGGCACTCTCTGGGTATATCACTATAGCCATTGTTAGTCACTTTTTTTTGCGTGCCTATCTGTGTTCTGATCGTGTTCTATATGTTGTTCCGCCATGTGGGTGGACTTTAATGCGATCTTGTTTTATTTTTTTTTTAATTTAAATATTTATTTATTTTCAATATAATGTACACATTTCTTCATCAATTTCATATACAAAAAACATTTTCCAAACCCTTAATTACTTTTCTACCCCTAATTTATTCCCTCTACCACCCCCAACCCCCACCAAAAACCCACCCACCCCCTGCAATACCTCCATTTTCCCAATTAATAATCCCTCCCCCTCTGCATACTTCTAATGACTTTTTCCTAATTAAAATATACAAGATCTTCCTCCTTTTCCTAAGTTATTACTTCGTGGATCTTGCTACAAAATCTTCCCATTTTCCCCACTTCTTAAAAAATAACCCCATCTTGTCTACTTGCATGTAGTATAATTTCTCCATCTTACATGTCTGATTTGTTCTTTCTACCCAATCCTCCTCCCTCGGTATCTCTGGTCTATGCCACAACCTAGGAATCAGACCTTTAGCCGCGTTCAAGTAATGCCATACACCAGAGTCTTTATATCTATTTACTGGTAGATCTGTACTATGTAATAGACACACTTCTGGGTTCAATCCTATTTTTATCCCAGTGATTATCGCAATTAATTGGACTATTTTCTCCCAGAAGGCTTGTATCATTGGGCACTCCCACCATAGATGATATAAGGTACCTATTCTTCCACATCCCCTCCAGCACTCTGAAACCTTTTCCCCATTCATCCTGTGTTCCACATTCGGTGCAATGTGCCATCTCATTAAACATTTATAATTTACCTCCACCTCTCTCATACTTATATTCTCGTGTATCAACCTATATATTTTCCCTTGTTTTTCCTCATCTATCTCTATTTCCAAATCTCTTTCCCATTTTGCTATAAACAGTGGCTTTGTGTGTGTGACTAAGGGCTCGTTCACACTAGGCTGTTTTGCCAACGCTTGCCAAACGCCCCTATAGCGTTTGGCAAGCGTTGGTCCGGCGTTTGCGGAGCGTTTTTTAATGCTCGGCAAACGCTCCGCAAACGCCGCATGCGCGGTTTAGCGGCGGTTGCTAGGCGTTTGCCGAGCGTTAATAACGCCCCACAAACGCCTATAATGCAGTTTGAGTGGTGTTACCGCTCCGCAAACGGCCCGCAACCGCGTCGCAACCGCACCGCAAACGCCGGCCGGGCGTTTGCGGAGCGGCACCATAGACGAGAATAGGAGGCTTCAAAGCCTCCTGACTCGTCCAGAGGCGTCCGTTTTGCTGCGACGCAACGCGACGCAAATGCTCCCGTTAGAACAGCACCATGTGCTGTAATGTGCAGAATTGGCAGAGGCGGTAAAAACGCTTCCCAAACGCCTCTCTGCCGCCTGCACACAAGGCTAGTGTGAACGTAGCCTAACTCGGTGAGAATCTTATATACCTTAGCTGTGCCCCGTTTCCCATCTCCACGTGCGTCTAGCAACCTCTTAAACGAGTTCCAATCCCTTCTCATTCTCAAAGGTTTCGGAAGATTTCTAACAAAGAGTTTTAATTGGTGATATCTCCATTCGTCTATTTTAATAAAAAGTTCTCTTTTATCTGTTTTCAAATCCTTAAGTGTTCTCACCTGCTGTCCATCCATTATATCTCTCAGTTGAATATCCTCTTTTTTAAACCATTTTCCTATACTCTCTTCCCTACCTGGGGGAAAAAAATCTGTGTTCCTAAGTGATATTAATTGTGAATTGAAATCCCATTTCATATATTTGTGCAAATTATCACACACCTTAAAAACATTTAATGTGAAAACACTCGTGGAATCTTTTAAACCTCTATACTTTGCTGGGACCTAAACTTTTACTCAGGGTAGATCCGCTTAGTTCATTTTCAATCTTAACCCACCTTTTCCCCTCTGGGTTGTGTGTCCAATCGTACATTCTCGCTAAGATTGCAGCTCTATAGTACCTCTTTATGTCTGGCATTCCCAATCCTCCTTTCTCCTTATTTCTACTCAGTAGGTCGTATGATATTCTAGGTTTTTTGTTTTTCCATATATATCTTGTTAGCATCTTTTTTATTACTTTAAAGAATACCTCCGGGATTTTAACTGGGACCATCTGAAATTTATATAAGATTTTAGGTACAATTACCATTTTTATCAGATTTATACGCCCTATCCAAGACGGGTTACCTCTTCCCAATTTCCTTAATTCCTCCTTGATCTCATTTAAGAGTGGAATATAATTTAACTTGTATAAGTTCGTAAGAGAAGCAGATAATTTAACCCCTAAATACTTTATCTCTCTGTTTTTCCATATAAAAGGGAATTCTTTTTGCATTTTTTCTTTTTCGCAACTTGGGAGGTTAACATTTAAAATCTCAGTTTTTGATGGATTAATTTTCAGGTTTGATAACTCCCCGTATTCCTTTAAGCTCTTCATTAAGTTGGGAAGTGTTATCCTCGGATTTCCCACATAAAACAACAGGTCATCAGCGAAAGCTGCCACTTTATGTTCTTCACCTCCTATCTGCACCCCTGTTATATCTATATTCTTCCTAATTGTTGCCAGCAAAGGTTCCAACGACAGTACATACAGCAATGGGGATAGTGGACATCCCTGTCTAGTTCCATTTGACATTCCTATAGTATCTGACTTCTCCCCATTAACCACAATAACCGCGGAAGGTTCTCTGTACAACTTTCCTATCCACTCTCTAATCCTTGCTCCCACTCCTAAAGTCTCCAGGGTATCCATCATAAAGCTCCAGTTTACTCTATCAAATGCTTTTTCAGCATCAATCGAAAGCACCAAACCGGCGTTTTCCCCTTCTTGGCCTTCTGGATAAGCAACAGAGATCTTAAACCGTTGTCTCTACCCTCTCTTCCTGGCACAAATCCCACCTGATCTGCCTGGATCCAATCTGGCATTAGGTCTTTTAATCTATTTGCTAGGACCTTTGCATATAACTTTGTGTCGATGTTCAGAAGTGATATTGGTCTATAACTGGAGCATTGAGAAGCATCCTTCCCCTCCTTTTGGATTAGTACCACATGGGCGTGTAAAGATTCCCGCCTCATCTCCATCTCTCCTCCCAGGGCATTCATATATTTCTCCATTTTTGGTAGTAACAAGTCACTATACTTTTTATAGTACCTCACTGTATAACCATCTGGGCCTGGGCTTTTCCCCTTTATGGTACTTTTTAATGCACTCACATCGTGCTCTCCGGCGCCGCCATGGTTAGGCTCCTCCCCCCATGCGATCTTGTTTTATGCTATTGTTTGCTTGTTTCTTAATAAAAATATTGAAATATAAAGTGGTTGTAATGCCTAAACATTCCTTGCATTAGGGTAAAAAAAAAAATGTTTCTTCATCTGTAGTAGCTTCACTCTCTCACAAGCTTTGCTGAGAGCAAAGGGAGCCATTGGTTCCTTCTGCTGTCAGTCAAACCTTCTAACGATGGTGCGGGGGGGGGGGGCCCAGCCTAGCTGCCGGTGTCAATGGAGATTTCTATTGTGACACTCTGAGAAGAGAAGAAGCCAGGAGCATCAGCAGGGGACCTACCCGAGAAGCAAAGGTTTAGGGCCACTCTGTGCAATCTCATTGTACAGGGCAGGTACTGAAAGTATAAACTTTTTTGTTAATAAAAAAAAAATATCTTTACAATCACTTTAAGAATCTGTTCTTTGATTAATATCAGTCTTTGGTGTCTGGCCTTGTTTGATTATCCCCCTTCAGTGCTGTACACTGGTGTATCTCAGTTAATGATTGCATTTGGACATAAGTGATCCAGGGATAACTGACAGTGCTGGGAGTGGGGGGGAAGGGTGCATGAGCTAAGCCTTTATAAAGCAGTGTGACTTCAGCATTCCTAACCCCTGATGGTGTTCAATTAGACAACATATATGTAGGGAGGAGTTTGAGCCTGCTGGCATCACATACTGCTGTCTAGGGAGGCAGTGGCAGCTTTGTATGACTTTAGCTGAAAATTGCATGTTTTATGTTGATTGATTTTACAATAAAGCCTTTAAATGCAGCACTATGAGAGCTTCCTGCTTATCCTGCCCTGTATGATTATGGGATACTGAGCATTTAAAGAATAATTCTGGTTAAAAAGTTAGTTTTCCCGTGCAGTGGGGCTGTGCCCGCACTGCATGGGTTAAGTACTCGTTTTATCTAGGGGCTCATGTAAAAGCTGTACTCCCCCACATCCAGCGGTGAACTGTTCCTGCAGTCCTCATGTCTGGAGCCGGTCTATGGGTGTGATGATGTCAGGAACAGCCCATTCACAAGACTGCTGGTGTGCGGGGGGGGGGCAGGAGCTGCAGATTAGGTAAGTATATCTTTGCTTTCTGAGCCCCTAGACAAAAACAAGCATTTAACCCATGCAGTGCGGGCACAACCCCAGTTCACTGGAAAATAATAATTTTGCCTGGATTTCTTCTTTAAAGTGGAGCTCCACCCAGAAGGGGATTGGCACCTTTGGGGAGCCGGGGGGGGGGAAGCGGGTACCTGTCAATTTCTGGTACCCACTTCTACTTCCGCTATGATCGCCTGAGTGAGCGGAAGTTGTCCCCCCCCTCTCCCCAACATCTTCTGGGACAGGTCCTAGAAGACTACAGGGCCATTCACAAAGCGCAGCGCTTCTCGCGTATGCGCAGTGGCAGCCGGCTGTGAAGCCCCAAGCTGTCACAGCTGGGTGCCCACACTGAAGATGCCGGCACCAGTGACAGAAGACTGCCGTGGTGAGGGCACCGCTGGACCAAGGGACAGGTACAGAGGCGGACTGACCATTTGGAAACTTGGCCACTGCCCGAGGGCCCGGGGTCAGTAGGGGGCCCCATGAGATGCCCCTGGTACCTTTTTCATAGGCTTTTTTGAGTTTGGGCAAGGACACAGGGGCCCCATGATCTCTATTGCCCGGGGGCCCCATGAGTTGTCAGTCCGCCCCTGGACAGGTAAGTGTCTGTTTAATCAAAACCAAGTGTATAAAATCAATAGTGAAATACACAATATAGTGCTGGATGCAGAAATAAATAAAATCATATGTGAAAATAACAATATGATAATATCCCTTGCTGCCACTATATAATTCCAATAAAAATTTAAATTAAAACCCACAGTGACGGTGTAAAAATGGTGCACACACTTAGCAGTGATAAACTAATCATAAAAATAACATATTTAAAAAAATGAAAACATTTCATTAATATGTGAAAAAAAAAAATATAGTGAAAAAATAAATTAATGTGAACACGTCAGGGCGTGACAGTGTGGCAAACCGGAAGTGACACGAGACCGTGACCGGAAGTGACGCAACAGCGTCTGATGTTGTTTGTTCCAGAGGTGGTGAGAACACCTAAGCAGTCTCCGCTTTTCCACACTGTATTTGGGCTTATAATTTTTGTACACATTGTAAGTTCAACTTTTAAAGCAATAAAGCAATCAATATATTTGTACTACACCATTGGAGCGGGCCTTGTTCCTTCTATTTACATGATATGGCTGTTCATGGAGTGACATCGGATACCTTGTGAGATCCTAGTGCAGTGGTGGACAACCTTTTTTTTCAACTGAGCCAAATCTCGCCAAAACCATGATTGAAATTTATTTTGAGAGCCACATTTTTAAAACTGAAAATACATCTCCCATATAGTAATTCATCCCCCATAGTAATTCATCCCCCATATAGTAATTCATCCCCCATAGTAATTGATCCCCCATATAGTAATTCATCCCCCCTATAGTAATTCATCCCCCCTATAGTAATTCATCCCCCATATAGTAATTCATTCCCCATATAGTAATTCATCCCCCATATAGTAATTCATCCCCCATATAGTAATTCATTCCCCATATAGTAATTCATTCCCCAGTAGCTGGTAATACACTGAGAAAAATATGGGAAGCTGGACAGCACTACAAAGGAAAAAGGTTTGGGGGTACTTATTTCAGATGATTGCAAAATGAGCAAACAGTGTGGCCAGGCAGTGGGAAAAGCAAATATAATTCTAGGATGCATCACTAGAGGGGTCAGCAGCAGGAGGAAGGAGGTCTTGATTCCCCTATATAGATCTTTATTTAGACCTCATTTAGAATACTGTGACTAGTTCTGGAGACCTCACTTACAAAAAGATATTGATAAGATAGAAGGAGTCCAGAGATGGGAAACAAAAATGGTGAAAAGTCTGAGGGATAAAACATGTCAAGATATTTCAGAAACATAATATGTACAGTTTGGAGGAAAGAAGGGAAAGTAGAGATATGATTGAAACCTTATGAATAAGGGTGAATAAGGTTTAAAGATGCTGTATTTTCAACATGAAACCAAGATCAAGAACACGGGGACATGACCTCAAACTAACTGGAGGAAATTTCAAAACTAACCATAGAAAGTATTATTTTACTGAAAGAGTAGTTGATGCTTGGAATAGACTTCCAGCAGAGGTTGTGAGTCAATCAACAGTAAGGGGTTTCAAACATGCTTGGGACAAACATAGATCTATACTCATGAAGAAAATATAGATGCCGCGCTCTATCAAGATCTATTACCTGTATATAGTATAAAAACTGTATTTGCATTAAATCTCTAATAGCTGCATGATCTCTTATGTGTAACCATACATGATTGTAATGCCAATCAATACCCAAACATGTGTTGATAATAATGAATAAATGAATTAGAAAAATATATATCAAAATTGGTGATGTAAAAGAAAATTAAAAAAAATAAATAAATAAATAATAAAAGTCTGTGCAAAATTATTCAAATTTGTGTCCTTCGATGATTAAATAAATAATCCAATTGAAAAATATGAAAAATGAATAAAAGGTAAAAATTCAATAAATATTGTGCTAAAACACAAAACAAACTTGGTGCAGAGTTCAGCAAGGATGAAATATCTGTGTGCTCTCCTTCCAATCAGCCTGAGGTGATGCAGGTGAAGGTTGCAGAGAGGGCTACTATGTAAGCCTGAATGGTCATATGGATCTCTCCCTCCTCAGATCTTTCCTTGATCCAGCCCCCGGATGAAGCCACGAATACCTGTGGAGATAAGCGTTGGGGAGGGGCAGTGACATCACCACGCATCCTTACACGGCGAGCACTGGTAGTGTATGCAAGCACACCCGAGAGGCTGGTCTTCACCGCTTTAAGCGGCTATTATACAAAGTGTAGATTGTTTTTAATCAATGAATGCTTAAAGGGCTGCCTTTGGGGGGTGGGGGGAGAGGGCACCCGAATTTGACAGGTTCCCACTTCCGCTCTGATCACCTAGGTGATCAGAAGTGGAAGGTGTCCTTCCTTCCTCCCTCCACTTAGTCTTTTGGGACACGTGACAGGTCCCAGAAGACTACAGGACCATTCAGGAAGAGCAGCACTACTCGCGCCTGTGCAGTGGGTACCCGGCTGTGAAGCTGCAAGCTGTCACAGCCGGGTGCCCACACTGAAGATGCTGGTGCCCAGGGAGAACGGGCTGCAGGGGACACACTGCAGGACCAAGGGACAGGTGAGTGTATGTTTTTTAAAAGTCAGCAGCTACAGTTTTTGTAGCTGCTGACTTTTATTTTTTGGCAGCGTGAGTGGAACTTCGCTTTAAAGAGATTTGGACAGGTCTCTAAATAATTTAGTACAAAAAGGTCCTTTCAATAGAAGACAACAGATACTCACCTCTCCAGCTGCCTGTTTCTTCTATCTCATCTTCATTTTAGTGCTGCAACCTTTTAAAAACCGCCCTGCAGAGTGTAGGGGTCATAAAAGAACCAACATGAGCTATCTGATATTTCCAAGGGCCTAATGCAAAATAGGCTTTCCAAAGCTGCAGTGCTGGACCAGAAGAGAGGTAGGAGAAAAGGATCACTAAAGCAGTGGTTATAAGCTGTCTTCCACTGCAGGGACCAAAACAATGGGTCAAAACATTTAAAGTCTTGACAGGGTCTATAAAATATACACCTGTCAGAGAATTGTGTAGGCTGGTGCTGCTGAGTTCTCCTTTTGAATGTTCCCTGGTTGCGATGCTGATTTTGACATGCTTTTACAACATGCTCTTTCCAGGGCTGTGACTCGCAGGTATTAAATCCAGACATAGACAGGCAACTAGAATTTCAGAAGAAAGCCAGTGAATACATTTCTCTCATTACAGTAGTACTTTTCTCCACTGCTGTGAGCGAATACTACAAAGGCAGCAACATTTTTAGTGCTGAATGTTACTGCATGTTACATTTCTTATAGTTTACTCTAATGATGATGCAGCCTTATCATATCTGAGTACACAGCAGATGTTCCAGGAAAAAAAAAACATTTCCAATTTTTTAAAATATAGAAGAAAAGAAAGAAGGAGAGAAGGGAAAGAAAGCAGGGAAGAAGTAGAAGTAAACAGGACTCACTCTACCAGACACCCTCATATAGCTCTGAACAGGCAAAGCATTTGTAGCAGAGTATTAAGGATATGGATGTGGTTCCAAGAGTTGCCAGATCGTACAGAGTCTTGAAATCTTGTTATGTAAAATGGGATGTCAAATACTCCATAATATAAACATTGCAGATTTGTTTATAAAGATCTATGCAGGAAGGTGGTAGTTGTTGCTTCCATTTCAAAGCTATCAAACGTCTAGCTGCTGTTAAGACATGGTTAATCAATTTAACAGCAGTTTTTGCTGTATGCGGTGGAGGAAGCCCTAGTAGGAGATGAACTGGGTTTAAAGGAACAGAGCAACCGAAAATCGACTCCAAAAGGGAACCAGTAATTTCTGATTGGGCTACTTACTGACATAACATGATTTGCATTTCCAAATTATTTGCAAATAAAACATGAAAAGTGTTCATTGTATTATCCAAACTTAAAATAAAAGGAATTTTGACTTACCTGTAAATTTCTTATATTGGGTACAGTACAGGACACAAGGCTGTAGCCATAGACCATAGCTTATATGCAGGCTACCTTCAGGTGATTGGACACTAGCAAAAAACGTTGCTAGGGCTGTCCCTTGTGCACGTTCATATAACCACACCCACCCACGTTGTGAAACTCCAGTGTTTTGGTCACAGAAATGAAGGGGGAAGGTGTCCTGTACTTTACTGGTACTCCAAGATTAGGAATTTACAGGCAAGTCAGAATTCCCTGTATCTTAATCGTACACTACAGGCCACAGACCATGGAACATAAATAATAAACTGAGGGGTGGGCTACAACATAGCAAACAGAACTGACAACAGGCACCAAAAAAACAAGACATTCTCTGGTTCTCAAAAAAACAAGTTGCTTCAAAATATGTTATTGTGTGTAATGCTTCCTCGGGTGCTGCCCTCCACGGATTGGGGAAATTCCAATGAACTGTAAAAACACATACAAAAGGGTGCAAACTCCTTGTGCATTACCTCCATAAAATGTATTTAAGCCTTAGAGACAAATATATACTCACAAACAATTAAAAACAGCAGGCATATAGTATGAATGTTTCAGCTTTGGCCAATGCATCCCATCTTAAAACCATCTGGTAGGAAAGCTAACGTGTTTTTTGAGAGTTGAGTCCCCTTCCTCAGAGCTGACATCAGCTGCTTTTAATAGTTTGTGAGTATAAACTCACCGGCAACTTTATTAGTTACATCTTGCTAGGGCCAAGGAAATATCCCCCATACCATTACACCACCACCACCAGCCTGAACTGTTGATACAAGGCAGGATGGATCCATGCTTTCATGTGGCTTACACCAAATTCTGACCCTACCATCTGAATGTCAAGGCAACCAGTCTGCCCATTCTCCTCTGACATCAACAAGGCATTTTCGTCCAAACAGCTGATGCTCACTAGATATTGTTTCTTTTTCGGACCATTTTCTGTAAACCCTACAGATGATTGTGCATTTAAATTGCAATATATCAGCAGTTTTTTAAATACTCAGACCAGCCCCTCTGCCACCAACAACCACGCCAATTTCAAAGTCTATTAAATCCCCCTTCTTACTTGTGATTCCGTTGCTAATCTGATTTGTTATTGACCTTGCTTGAACGCTGCCTGTACCGACCTATTGCCAGCCCTTTGACTATTCTTCTGCCTGTTGTTTATGCTTACTCTGCCTGCTAGTTGCCATGACCACCCACTAGCAAGGCACTTTTGATTCAACCCCTGTTCTGGTGGCCTTCTATCTCCATTCTTTGCAAGTCCAATCTCTCACAAAAATCTCTCAGTTCCTACGGAAATCTCAGGTAGGCTGTGACTCCGTTTCTCCATCCAATTAGGCATTCTGGGGTTCCCCATCTATACTGCACATTCTGCTTTCTCATTTGCTCCAATAAAGGTCTCAGGGATCTTCTTCTCCATAGGGTCTCTGGTGTTAAGTCCGCATAAATTTGGATATCTATATCTCTATATTTAATTATTGATCTTCCTTTAATCTTCCTCCAAATCTTATCTTTGTCTCCAAATTTTTGAAATTGAACAACTGTATCTCTCGGTCTGTCCTTCCCCGTGATATGTTTGAACTTTCCTATTCTGAACACTCCATCCAGATTAGTCACTTCTGATTCCACTCTGTCCATTATGAAGTTTAAAATTTTACTAACTAGTTCATACAATGATCCCCCTTTTACAGACTCTGGTATTCCTCGTACCCCAAGATTACTCCTTCTTTCCTTATTCTCTTGTACCTCCATCCTACAAAGCAGTTTTTTCTGAATAAAGTCCATATTTGTTATCTTCCTTTCTAGTTTAACAATGGTTTGGGCTTGATTCTTAACTTTCTCCTCCGTTTCCTCCACTCTCAACAACAGATGCCCCAAATCATTCCGAATAGTTGTCATTTCTTGCTTTATCATTTTCTCCAAACTTTGAAACATTTCTATCATCTCTTTCTTATTTGGTACTTGTAGTTCACCATCAGATTCTTTTTTCTCCAGCCTTTCCACCGTTTATTGACTACATCTGCTATTCATGCCCAGTGATAATCTTGGGCTATTTCCCAAACTGGTTTCCATTTCATCTTTTTCACTAGCGCCTTGGGGCCTTTCTGGAGTAATATTTCCTTGAGAAGTATATTTCTTGATTGTACCCGTTTGGGACCCTTTGAGCCCTGCTCCTTTAACTCCTTTATTCTTCATGTCCTCTATGGGTCTTATTTTCTTCTAGGATCACTAGACAAGTGTATGTCAAATGTCTATAGCTTGTTAACCCAGCCTTGTCTTGCTATTTTTCCTTTTACTTTACTTTTCTGGGTCTCCTTAATCCTCTTCTCTTCTCCACCTCTTTTTGACCCTTGGGAATCCCCCCCTCCTCTCCTTCACCTTTTTCCTCCTCTCTGTCACAGAAGATTATAATACACAAAAGATTCCAGTATATAGAAAGCCCCAGCCGCTCTCACTCACCCTTCTCTTTCCTTGTCAGAGGCTCCGGTCACCGGGTAGAGGGCTTTTCTCAGTCTTAGGGGGATTCCTCCGGGTCTCCTTGGGCTTTTCGATCACTTGGGGGTCATCCCCAGGCAACAGGCTGGGTCTCCTGAATTTCCTGGGTCCAGAGCCAGTCTGCACGCCGGGGAACGAGGCCAGGAGTAAACCGGCACTTCCCTCTCTCCTCGGGATGCCGGCCGGTCTCTCCTCCTCCCAGAGATCCTCCGCGGCTAGTCACGTGCTCCCGCCGCGTCTCCTCGTCTCCCAGCTGCCCAGGCTCCTGCCTCACTTCATGACCCGCTCACATCCCCTGCTCTCCAGCCTCTCCTCCTCGGCCCGCCCCCTGTTCTGGTGGCCTGACCTGGCCAAGGATTGTAAGCCATATGTGAATTCCTGTGTTAAGTGTACCTGTAGCAAGAGCAGCAGAAAAAAGGCGTGGGGTTTGCTCAGGCCCCTTCCGATCCTTGATAGACCATGGAAGATGATTGCTATGGATTTTATTGTAGAACCTCCATCTTTTGTGGGATACGCTACTATTTTTGTGGTGGTCAACCGATTCTCCAAAATGGCCCATTTTCTGCCCGTGAAGGGTACACCCTCTGCATTGGAAACAGCAAGGGTTTTTGTTAAGGAGATAATATGACTACATGGTACTCCTACCAATATCGTATCAGATTGAAGGGTCCAGTTCCCATCCAGATTCTGGAGGGCACTCTGAGAGACCCTAAAAATTTAAGTTTCATTCTCATCTGCATATCACCCACAAACTAATGGACAGACAACGAGAACAAATCAAACCCTGGGACAGTATATACGCTGCTTCGCATCTTTCTCTCAGGACGATTGGGTATCCTTATAGCCCTTGGTCGAGTTTGCCTACAATAACGCTATTCACTCTGCAACTATGCAATCCCCGCTTTTTGCAAATTATGGATTTCACCCATCATTTCTTTCCAATGAGCTATCGGAATCTGCAATTGCAGCTATCCAAGACACCCTGAATTTTTTCCAGCAGAACAGGATCCTGCAAAAAACTATAGCCAAAGCACAGGAGGACAATAAAAGGGTCTTTGACAGAAGATGAAGGGGTGAATTAATTCTGGAACCTGGAGAACAGGTCTGGTTATCCACAGCCAATCTAAGGTTGGCATGCCCTTTGAAGAAGTTGGGACCTAGGTTCATGGGACCTTTCCCTGTCAAGAAAAGAATTAATGATGTCTCTTATGAACTTGTACTGCCCGACTCTTTAGAGGTTCATCCTGTATTTCATGTCTCCTTGCTGAAACCCATGGTCCGTGATCCTTTTCCAGGTTGCAATACAGGTCCCCCAGAACCAGTAATCAATGGAAAGGAGGAATATGAGGTGGAGACCATCCTGGACTGCAGGAAAAGAAGAAACCAGGTACAATACTTGATTAAGTGGAAGGGGTATGGGGCAGAAGAGAACTCTTGGGAACCAGAGACTAATGTTCATGCCAAACAATTAATTCAAGCATTTTTCTGCAGGCATCCTGAAAAATGTGCCCAGTTGGGCATCCGGAGGCTGCCTGTAAGGAGGGGTAAATGTCAGGGAATGCACAGAACCCCTGTTAGTCCTGCTCATGGCCAATTAGCGAATACGCACACAGGTGCACATGTGCGACAGCGTACTGGCACCAGGCGGGTTATTTAAGCTGGGCTAGTGCCTTGCATTAGTGCCATTTGGTCTATTACTTTTGAGCACCAGTGTATCCTGTTACCTGGGATTCTGTTGCTAATCTGATCTGCTATTGACCCTGCTTGAACGCTGCCTGTACTGACCCCTGGCCTACCCTTTCACTATTCATTTGCCTGTCATTTATGCTTAGTCTGCCTGCTAGTTGCCGACCCAGACCGCCTGGCCTTGCCTTACTCTGCTCCTGCACCCAAACCAGCTTATCCTTGCCAGTATCCGGCTCCTGCACCTTTGCCAGAGTGTCATCTGCCAGCTGCTCCTGCACTTCTGCCAATGTGCCATCCACCAGCTGCTCCTGCACTTATGCCAGTGTGCCATCCACCAGCTGTTCCTGCATTGCTGACGCATGTCAACATCCATCTGCAGAAGTCCTACCAGGCATTCGTGCACCTCTGTGCTCCAGCGCTCCCTGTTACTTTACCAGGGCCCCTGAGCCACAGCTGTAAGGGAGGCCTTCCTCTGCACTTCAGGTTCTACCACCAGGTACGTTACATTACCATTATCATTGAATTTAAAGAAAATCCCAAAGTTTGGGCTGTTCCCAGAACAGTAACAAAAGGGGAACTTTTCCAATGGGAACACTGGTTCTGGTGACCTGGGGGGGCCCAAAGGATTCCTTTAATTTGTCAGGATTTCTTCTCAATTCCTGTTTTTGCTATGGGACAGAAAATGAAAGCAAATCTCCACAACACCTACACAGATGGCAAAAAAACCTTAAAGGGGTTATAACCCTCCCTTACTCTATCCAAAAAAAAAGTGGAGAAACAAAAGGCTAAATTTGACACATTCCATTTGGCTTTTTGTTTCTTCACTTTTTTGTGTCATACCAATACAAATAAAAGAAATAAACATGAGAATGCCTAAACATTTGTAATTACAACATTTTCTGGGCGAAGTGGTGCATTATCTGACAGAAATGCATGGGTGCCAATATTTTTGGCCATGACTGTAATACAATGTACATGTATAGCACAATGGTCTAATCCCTTGTTAAAACATATGTTATACAGTATATAGTGGGGATTTTCTTTTTCACATTTTACCTTCCCACTGTCAAGTTCCCACTGGTGTCATTGATTTTTAGTGTAAGGAGCATTCTTCCTACTGACCATCACACTAATGTATCATGAGTTATAGATATAGCAATTTTTAGCAGGGGTTTTCTGAGAATGGAAAGTTATTTCAAGTGTTCCTCTATGTTGAAAAGGTTGAGAAAGGCTGAAAGTGTAACTTATGGGAAAACCTTTTTTAGGGAGGGTTAGAACCCATGACATGTTTTTTTTTTGCACTCTGTGTCCCACTGGGGAGATTAACCTTAACTTCCTGTCCCATTGCCAAAACAGGAAGTGAGAGGAAATCCCCGCAAATTAAGGGAATCGCTTGACACGTTTCGGCATGAAGTCAGGAGGTGACGAAACGCATCAAGGGACGTGACGTCGGACGTTACACATTGACTGGAAGTAGTGGAGCGGCTATCTTAACTAAGGTGATATCGATATAAGCATTCTTGGAAGCTGCTTGAGAGATGCTGTCATATGGGAATACATGCGATTTTATTTCTATTCTGATGTAAGCATATTTATTAAAGCCTCGGTTTATTTAACCTGAATACTACAATATATAGTCCTCTCTTTCCTTCTGAGTGGTAATATATGGACGGCCTTGAGAAGTGTTTCCTCACATCATGCTTGAGAACATGGGATAGTCCGGTATATTGCATAGCGATTGTGGGATAATTTTGGAGAAATTTTTGGCATATTGGACTATTATCCTAAACGCTTTTGATTATTTATCAGGTATTTACTCTAGTCACATAGAAGTGTTCACGGGGTGTTTCACTTTGTCACGTGTTTCATAGTTTTTCACATATTGGCAATTTATGTATATATGTTTTTCATTATTTGAATATTGAGGATAATACACTATCCAGTCTTTTATTTTTTTTTGGAGGTACACGGTGGAAATCGGCCATACTTTTTGGATAATTACATTGAAGAAAAAGAATTGGGAAGATTCACGGACAATAAGAGGGTTTTATTATTTATTTTTGACTTTCAAGGGTGAAAGTGTGACTTTTAGGTGTAAAGAGATAGGGTATTGTTTTTTTGTATATTAGTATATTTGGACATCGGTTCATCAGTTTTGATTATGTTTTGTATTTATTACCATCAAGAGAAAATAATTATATTTGAAGGGTCTATAATTTTTATCATGTATATATCAGGTGTATCTTAAATGATTGAGAAAGAATATCAACCAAAACTCCAGGAAAACACATGATACAAATGTTATAAATTGAGTTGTAGTTGAGCAAGTAAAATAAGTATTTGATCCCCTACCAACCAATTCTGGCTCCCACAGACTGGTTGTGTGCTCATGTGGTGCACAGATTAGTCCTGTCAGTGTAAGAAGGTGCTCCTAATGTCAACTCGTTGTGTATAAAAGACACCTGTCCGCAGAATCTCTTTCTTCCATTCAAACCTCACCATCATTATGGGCAAAACCAAAGAGCTGTCAAAGGACATCAGGGACAAGATTGTAGACCTGCACAAGGCTGGAATAGGCTACAAGACCATCAGCAAGAAGCTTGGTGAGGAGATAACTGTTGGAGCGATTTTTCACAAATGGAAGAAATACAAACTAACCATCAATCACCCTCAGTCTGGCGTTCCATGCAAGATTTTGCCTCAAGATAAAGGGTAAAGATGATCATGAGGAAAGTGAGGAATCAGCCCAGAACTACACCGGAGGAGCTTGTGAATGATCTCAAGGCAGTTGGGACCACAATCACCAAACAAACCATTGCTAACACAATGAAATCCTGCAGCACCCGCAAGGTCCCCCTCTTCAAGAAGGCACATGTACAGACCCGTCTGAAGTTTGCCAATGAACATCTAAATGATTCAGAGAAGGATTGGGAGAAAATGCTGTGGTCAGATGAGACCAAAATTAAGCCCTTTGGCATTAACTTGACTTGCCATGTTTAGAGGAAGAAAAATGCTGACTATGACCCTAAGAACACCAACCCTACAGTCAAACACAGAGGTGGAAACATTATGCTTTGGGGCTGTTTCTCTGCTAAAGGTAGAGGCTGGCTTTACCGCATTGAGGGCCAATGGATGGGGCCATATAGTGTAAAATCTTGGATGAGAACCTTCTTCCCTCAGCTAGAACACTGAAGATGGGTCGTGGATGGGTCTTCCAGCATGACAATGACCCAAAACATACCTCAAGAAAGGAGTGGCTCAAGAAAAAGCATGTTAAGGTCATGGAGAGGCCTAGCCAGTCTCTGGACCTTAATTCTATAGAAAATTTATGAAGGGAGCTGAAACTTCAAGTTGCCAAGTGACAGCCAAGAAACCTTAAGGATTTAGAGAAGATCTGTAAAGAAGAGTGGATCAAAATCTCTCCTGAGATGTGTGCAAACCTGGTAACTAACTACAAGAAACGTCTTACCTCTGTGCTTGCCAACAAGGGTTTCTCCACCAAGTATGAAGTCATGTTTTGTTGGGGATCAAATATTTATTTTACTCACTGAACTGCAACTCAATGTATAACATTTGTATCATGTGTTATTTCTGGATTTTTGGTTGATATTCTGTTTCTATCATTTAAGGCTCCATCGGACGTGTTTTGTGTGCATGCACGTTGTCAAAAGACTTCTTTGACAATGTGCATGAGCACGAAACGCAGCAGGGAGGAGCCTTGAAGTACTGACTTCACGCTACAGAGGCACATGGAAGGCCGGCGGCCATCTTTGTAAGTGTGCTGCTGCCAATACTCTGTATCCACGTGGATGTTCCATTTTAATAATAAAATACTACACTATCAATACTCCCGTTGTGGCTTGTATATACGAGCCATTTCCTTTAAGGTGGAATACATCCTTTTTGATGAGATTTATCCATGGTGGAGAGAGACAAGTGGAGCTATCCCTGTATGCTGAGGATCCAGTGACTGATGCCTCGGGTCTTTTCCTGTGTGCTGTCATTAATCCAGTGGAGTTCCTTTCCTGTGCCCAGATGTTCACCGTGGAGTTCTTGGATATGATTCTATGCACAATTTGATTGCACTTCTGGTGAGTGCATTCATACAGCAATCCCTTATCACGGAGTTGCATGCACGGATATTTCACGGAACACTTTGGTGCCAATGATCGGCTGAGGAATTCCCAAAGATAGGTCCACTCCACCAAGTCAAATGCCTTTTTGGCATCAAGGGATGCAACAACCCTGGTACCAGAATTAACATCAGGTATAGAAAGATTCAGGAAAAGGTGTCTAAATTAATGTCTGTTCCCTTGCCCACAATAAAATTTGTTTGGTCCACATCAATAAGGTCCTCAATCACCTTGGACAGGTGACTGGCTAGCACCTTAGCGAATATTTTAGGTCAACATTCAATAGGGAGATAGGTCAATAAGAAGCACAATCCTGTTGGTCCTTACCAGACTTAGGAATCAACACTATGATTACCTCCATAGATTCAGGAAGTGACTCGAGAGGAAACATCTGAGAATAGAGCTAGCAGCCTAGGAGCCAACAGTTCTACAAATTAGGAGTAAAATTCAGACAGGAGGTCATCTGCCCCTGGGGTCTTGCCACTCTGCAACTGCCCCAAATGCCTCCTGCACTTCCTCAAGTGATATATCTGCTTTCAAAGCATCCCTGTCCGAATCAGCTAGCCAGGGAAGGGGAAAGGTATCCCGAAAAGTACATATGTCAGAAAAGTCACCTGAGAAGAGTAGAGTTCCCTATAAAATTCCAGAAAGCGGGTATTAATAAGGTCCGGTGAAAAAAGCAGCTGACCCCCTGCATCGTTGATAGAACCAGTTGGTATCATTAGGGTCTGGGCTCCAGCTAACCAGGCAAGCAACCTTCCATTTTTATCCCCATACTCAAAAACTCGTTGAGCAGAATGAAGCACGGCATTTTTGGTTTATTCAATTCTACAAATAGATAATTGGTGCAAGGCCTGACACTAGGCTGAATACTGGGGCTGATCTGGAGTGGCAACATATGCCACCTCTAATCTAGATGCCTCCTCCTCCAGAGCTACCAATGAGCGAATTGCTTCCTATTGGAAACCAGAGATCTTGGAGATGTATTCCCCTCTCATACTTACCATATTTTTCGCTCCATAAGATGCACCTGATCATAACACACACCTAGATTTTAGAGGAGGAAAACAAGAAAAAAAATATTCTGAACCAATGGACTGAAGACATAGTATGGGAAATGACCAGAGACTGCGGTCACAGACCGGGAGATGACCAGAGACTGCAGACACAGTACGGGAGATGACCAGAGACTGCGGACATACTACAGGAGATGACCAGAGACTGAGGATATAGTACAGCAGATGACCAGACTGCAGATGTACTACAGGATATGACCAGAGACTGCAGACCTTTAGCGAGCGGGGAGGGGGGGCGGGTACTAGAATTTTAGAGGTACCCGCTCCCACTTCCGCATAGTTGTCCTCCCCGTAGTCTTGTGGGACACAACAGGTCCCAGAAGACTACAGGTGGCCATTTACAAAGCACAGCGCTTCTCACGCATGCTCAGTGGGCACCCAGCTGTGAAGCCGCAAGACTGCAGACACAGTATGGGAGATGACCAGAGATTGCGGACATACTACAGGAGATGACCAGAGACTGAGGATATAGTACAGCAGATGGCCAGAGACTGCAGATGTACTACAGGAGATGGCCAGAGACTGCAGACTTTTAGCGAGCGGGGAGGAGGGGCAGGTACCAGAATTTGAGAGGTACCTGCTCCCACTTCCGCATAGTTGTTCTCCCCGTAGTCTTGTGGGACACGACAGGTCCCAGAAGACTACAGGTGGCCATTTACAAAGCACAGCGCTTCTCACGCATGCGCAGTGGGCACCCAGCTGTGAAGCCGCAAGCTGTCACAGCTGAGTGCCCACACTGAAGATGCTGGTGCCAGGGAGAGAAGATGGCCGGTGAAAGCAGGACACCACTGGACCGAGGAACAGGTAGGACAGAGGAGCAGGTTCTTCTGCACAGTAGAGCTGAGCAGCCGGCCCAGTATTCAAACATAGCAGCGGCTGAAATACCGGGCCAGCCACTCCATAAGATGCACATCATTTCCTCCATTTTTTGTGGGAAAAAAGTGCATCTTATGGAGTGAAAAACAGTTGTTTTTGATAAACCATGTGTGTCCTATGAAAGCGGCTTCCCTACAACTGATATTCCAGTCACCTTTTATCTTTTGTATTAAGACATATGCTGCAGGGACTGCACTGACCTAATGAGTTGGCATATTTCTACGGTTTAAACCATTGTACCTCTTTATTAGCAATAAAATCTTACACAGATTCTAATCCCACTGTATCCATCCCACTGGATATTGCATGAGATAAGCTACTGCATGGTTTCATGAGATAAATACCACACGTTTCAGAAAAATAACGCTTGCGGTAGAAAATGTCAAAGTATTTTTTGAAAAACATTAAAGTGGTAGTAAACTTTTTTTTTTTTCTTTACCTACAGGGGAGCTTATAATAAAGCTTACCTGTAGGTAAAATGAATATCTCCTAAACGTGCACCATTTAGGAGATATTCTCACTTTTTTTAAGCTGATGCATGCGCTGTGAAGGAACGGCATATCCTTCAGAGCTGTGTTCCATGGCCCAGGACTCCCGCACACATGGGCGGGAGTGACATCATCGTGGCCTGGCCTCTCAGACAGCAGGAGCTTGTGGACCCGGAAGGAAGATGGGTGAAGATGGAAGCCTCTAGCGGTGACAGTACGCCACTGGAGGGCTTCGTTTTAAGGTAAGTTTTACATAATGCAATACATACTAGCACATTATGACATTACCTTGCAGGGGATTTTTTTTTACTTTCCTGTGGTTTAGTACGACTTTAAGCCATATTTTACCACATTTACCACTTAAAGTGGATACTGCTTCATGAATGGAGACCATTGTGCCTTAAGTTCATACCAGCTGAGGCCTAAACGTCCATCTGTTAAAACTTAGACGATGTGTAACCTTTATTTTAGAGGACCATGTGGCTGTCTTGCAAATCTAACATACAAATGCTAGATGCTGGCAAGCCGAAGAGACACCAAATGATCGAGTGGAGCGAGTTCTAGAGAATAGGGATAGGGAAAGTTGTCTCATCTACCCAGCAATGGTTAAGCATGAGACGGGATGTGCTCTACAAGAGCCTGTAGGGAAGGGAAAAAGGACTCAATCTTGCAAATAGAAGCCATAACTACCCTGACAGCCCTGCCAACATCTAAGCAGTGCAGGAAAAGCTTGCTTGGTGTGTTTTAGAGTGGGGTAGAAGGAGGGTCAGGACAAAATCCTCACTGATCTGGAATGAAGAAACCACCTTAAAGTGTTACTAAACCCACAACAGTAAAATCAGTCTGTATATGCAGTAAAGCTTGCTTGCTATACTCACGGTGGAACCTAAGGGGTTAATCCTCTGCATTGTGTAAAAAAGGTTGTTTGAGCCTTTCGTCTCTGTTCCTCCCCTTTTTCAAGCGACCACCACTTATCTCCAGACTGAAACGTAGGCACGCACATGCTCAGTTTGGTGTATATTGCTAGAGAGGTTTTTTTTTTTTCTTGGGAAAGTGTATGTGATCAGCACAGGGCCAATCAGCACTGCCCAGACAGAGGTCAGGGGATTTCCATCCTCCTAGAGCAGAAAGGAAACTCCTGCAAGCTTTAGCTAGTGCTGGGTTGGACACAGATAGAAGGCACAGGACTGCTCTAACTGCTGATGAGAAAAGGTATTTAGCGGTTTATATTTACTAAAATAATAGCAGTTTCAAGTTCTGTGTGAGACCAGATATAGTGAATGCAGGGTCCTTGGTTTAGAAACACTTTAACCTCCCTGACGGTATTCCCGAGTGTAGCTCGGGGTAAAATTTCAGTACCAAAAGCGGTAACCCCGAGCTACACTCGGGCTTACCCTGAGGCACTGCTCCGGCAAGTGTTCTTCACTTACCTTACCCTGCGCTCCCACGATGTGTCCCCTGCAGCGTCCCCGGCCATCTCCTCCGGCCGATGCCGGCATCCGGCTTCTGTGTCCTGTCCCTGTGACGTCGGGACGTACGGGCGCCGCCGCCGCCGGCGGGAAATTTAAAAATTTTTAAAAATGTCATTTTTTTTTTTTTACATTTTATACAGTAAAACATTGCTGTTTCAACCTATTTCACATACATATTGTCCCTAGTGCTTTGTCCGGCGCCCTGCCTGCATTTTGTCTGTTCTTTCTGTCTGGAAACTGAGAAATGTCCATGGCGTCCAAAAAGTGTCCCTTTAGGTCAAAAGCGGTTTAGATCAGCTAGAGAACAGCGATAGTAAATCAGAACCACTTGCAGAATTGAGTGATAATGATTCGTGGGGGAAATTCGTCATCAGAAACTGAAAACGATTTTGTGACTGAGCTCAGCAATGTGCGAACTTGGCGCTCTATTTCACATTTCAGTGTTTTTGGTTTGATTACATTATTGAATTAAATTTTTTATTATTTTTATATTATTTTTATGATTATTTATTAAATTATAATTTATAATTTTGTGTTTCATATTTTATCATACCCGGGATGTTTACTAGACTCTTGTTCGGACAGATTTCAGTGTGTTTTTCCTAAAAATTACAGCCTACAATAAAAAAAATACATATTTCCATGCAAAAAAATGGTACCGCTTTCAGCACCAAAAATCTGAAATAATCATACCGCCAGGGAGGTTAAGTAGAAAAGGTCTTGAGTTTCAAGATCACCTTGTCCCCATGTGGTACAAAAAAGTTTCTCACAAGAAAAGTATCAGAAAACACACATAACATACATAATAGCCACTCGGAAGGTAACCTTATTTGTGGGGTCTCGCAAAGTGATATCACTGAATGACTCAAAGGAAGGGAGAGTCTTTGGCATACAGAGAGCAACAGGTTCAGATCCCAATGTGACACAGGAGGTTGAATAAAGAGAGCAAAGTGGAGTTCCAGTGAAAAATGTAAAAAAATAAGTCTGCAGCTACAAAAACTGTAGCTGCTGACTTAAAATACAGCCACTCACCTGTCCCTCGATCCCACGGTGCCCCTCCCCCCCATTTCACTGGCCATCCTGTGTTCCCGGTACTGACATCTTCAGTGTGGGCATCCGGCTGTTACAGCTTGCAGCTTGACAGCTGGGTGCCCACAGTGCATGTGCGAGTAGTGCTGCACTTTCTGACTGATCCCGTAGTCTTCTGGGATCTGTCACGTGTCCCAGAAGACTATGGGGAGGGACGGGGGCACATCTTCTGTTTTCGATTGCCTAGGCGATCGCAGCAGAAGTGGGAGCGGGCACCTGTCAATTTCGGGTACCCGCTCCCCCCCCCCACCCAAAAGGTGCCAATCCTTAACGGTGGACCAGTTCTTAAAGTGGAACTTCCCCTTTTGGGTGGAGCTCTGCTTTAATATGAACAACTCCCTGAAGAAAAATCTTGATTAAGGATTGAAGTTTCCTGCAAAGAACGGATAAGGCTGAAACCTCTCCCATGAGGGTAATTGGGGCTAGACACTGGTAAAGACTATATTGAAGAAAGGCCAAAAAAACCCCCAGAGTATTCTCTGGAACTCAGAATGCAAAGTAGGCCCTCCCTGTGCACAGGTAGATCTTGTTTGAGGTAAATTTTCTTACTCTGAGCAAGGTGAGGATGTCTGAACTAGATATACCCCTATTCTCCATGACCTGAGTTTTTTCAGTCATGCCATTAAAGCCAGTAATAAGCCGGGTGGAATAGGGGACCTTGAGCCAGTAAATCTCGCCCGTTTCAAAGAAAACGAGGTTTGTTCACAAGGAGCCTGAGTATGTCTATATATCACATTTTTCTGAGCCAATTCGGAGCAATGAGAATTACCAGTAAGAAGCAAGTAGTAGTGAGCGCTCTTATAGAAGTATAGCAGCTAGAACACTAAAGGCAACCACAGTACCTTTAAAATATAGATATAAGCGTAAATAACACAGTGCAGCACTAAAAATAGACAAAATGCAGCAAATTAAAAAGTCAATCAAATATCCACGGTGCTCTCTAGAAAGATGTAAAATTCCAGAGCTCTACTGCCTCAAATAACAGCAATGCGCACTCACCAGAAACGCATGGATTATGCACATGTAGGAATTATCATCCTAGATGTTAGATCTGCCAAAGGCCAGATGGTGGGCATCCATCTCAAGGTGGGTCATCAGGTATGATGAGAGCTCCAGCTCAGGTCCAGAGATCCCCTTAAGGTCAGTCAGGTAATCCAATTTAATGGCAATGCTCCCTCCTCTGGATGGTGAAGGCACCTTCTCTGTGGGGGTAATAGCTCCACATAGGAGCCCCAAAAACAGGTGCCAGAGATAGTGTAGTATGTTCCCAAATAATATTTATTGATAAAACAGGGCAGTATGCATGTCACAGAACTTGTTAGTAAGAAATTGCAGTACTGACCCTAACAAAGATGGCCGCCGGGCCTCCTCGTGGCTCCGGCGGTGAAATGACATCACGCTCTGCACAGCTCCTCCTTAGGCCTTTCGTGCTACAGGCACATCATCAGAGGGGAGGCTGTACAGAGGCGTGACCGACGTCAATGGTTTATATAGGGGAAGACGGCACGTGCGCAGTTAGCCACGGCCATCTTCCCGAAGATCGAACAGTGCGCATGCGCGTACACGACGGTGCCATTTTGTCGTGGATCCGCAATAGTGTAGATAGGATAGGGAGTTACTCCTCTGTTCTCCAATCGGAGCTAGCTTAAGGTAGCAAACCACAGACCCCATGGAACTATTAAGATGGGCATATTAATAACATCTATATGCTACTGAGCAAAAAAAAAAAAAAACCCTATTTTCCATCACCACGGAACAACAGAGGGGTTAATGGTCAGAATAGAGGAGCCCACTATCAATCAAACAATGGAAATCATTGGCAAAGGTCAACAAATAACAATAAACACTCCTACAGTAACCCCTATAGGACACCTTTACCTAATCCCGAATATGGCAATAACCATCAACCAGCTAATCACCCCAAACAGCCTTTTTTAGGGGAAGGCATGACGCGAAAAAGAAGGGGTACTGGAGGGGAAAGAAAGGGGGAAGGAGAACAAATAGATACCCCCAAGAAAAGAAGGATGTAAAAGGACAAGGGATCTTTAATCTTAGCAGAACGAATCTCACGGATAAGGAGTTACAAATATTAGATAAAGGATTGAAATATGCCCCTTCTAAAAGTTTGAATAAATTCGATACATACATAGACATACACAAATTTGCATGGCAATTATCCCTCAAAAGCTATTTTGCGACTAATCCTATTTCCAAAAATACCCCCACAGATGGGTTCACCCACTCCCATTTGCACAACGCATCCACCTATAATCCCCCTCATTCATATGTGAGTCTATTTAGGGATAAGGTCCTAAAAGAACTAAAAGATATATCTTTTAAAAAATCTTTTGATAGATCAGGAGATTTGAAAGCAAAATGTTACTCGAAAGAAAAGATTTGGTAGTCAGACCAGCCGATAAGGGTGGTGGCGTGGTAGTTTTAAATAAGGAAGACTACATTAATGAAGTTAACATTCTTTGCGATAAGACCACCTATACCATTTTACCCAAGGACCCTATGCTAGAGTACAAACGTTCTCTTAAAAGTATTATTAATAAAGGTTATGAAGAGGGTATCTTGAATAAAAAAGAGAAAGCATTTTTATGCCCCACTGCCCCTAAATTACCGGTTTTATACATACTCCCGAAGGTTCACAAAGATCCTATTAAACCACCAGGCAGACCAATAGTGAGTGGTATTGGGTCTCTGTGTTCTAAGATTGGAGAGTATGTTGATTTCTTCCTTCAACCGCTGGTCTCACAAACGCCATCCTACTTAAGAGACACTAAGCAGGTTCTTAATGAGGTCAGCACTATAAATATATCTCCGGAGACATTTCTGGTGACGGCAGACGTCGCCTCTCTGTATACTAATATTAGCCATAGTGATGGTATGGAAGCGGCTAACTTCTATTTGACGCATTATAGCACTTTACCTGCTACCCAGAAGAATTTTATCTTGGATCTACTAGAGTTTGCTATGTACAGAAATTACTTCTGGTTTAATAAGGCACATTATTTGCAAATTAAGGGTGTAGCAATGGGGGCCAAGTTTGCCCCCAGCCTAGCAAACTTATTCATGTCCCGCTGGGAAGAAGACCTCATCTTTGCTAGGGACTGGCCTGAACTGATGATTTACAAGAGATATATAGATGACATCTTCCTTTTATGGAATGGGGAAGAAGAGTCTCTGATTAATTTGTTTACTTCACTCAACAATAATAACCTCAATATCAATCTCTCCTATACATAAAGCCAGCATGAAATTAATTTTTTAGACCTTAAGCTTGTTAATTTTAATGGCAGAATAATCACTAAATCATTTTTTAAATCCACAGACCGCAATAGCTACATCCCTCTTGGTAGTTATCATCCAAAATGGCTCGCAAATATTCCAAAGGGTCAGATAATGAGGATTAGACGTACCTGTACTGATAATGACACCTTTCAAGTCCAAGCAAATATCTTGAAAGATAAATTCTTGGAGAAAGGGTACAATGAGGTGGTTTTAGATCATACAATTCAGACTGTGGCACAGATGGATAGAAACACTATGTTGTTAAACAGACCTAAAATAAATCAAACAAAAGTATGCCCCTTCGTCACTACTTTTTCGACCCAGTATAAATCAATCAATAGAATTATTAATAACAACTGGGGCATTCTGAAAATGGATCCGATATTGTCAAAGATTTTGCCTGAAAAACCGGAAATCATTACCGAAAAGCCACTGCTGTTAGACATATGATTGCCCCTAATATTGTGGACCCCTCTAAAAATATCTCTCTATTTAATGAGCTAAAGGGTTTTCATCCTTGTAACAGGTGTATCATCTGTAAGTGTAACAACACAAGAAAATATAGAATTGATACGTTTGAATCATCTATTACTGGTGAAACGTATAACATAAAGTAATTCATATCCTGTTACAGTAAATTTTTAGTATATTTACTACAATGTCCTTGCCAGAAACAATATGTGGGCAGGACAACAAGACGTTTACATGATCGTTTACGTGAGCATGTATCAAATATTAAAAAGGGCTTCAGGGAACATTCACTGTCGAATCATTACCGGATTCACCATAACAAGGATCCATCATCTTTGAAATTTGTTGGTATTGATGTTATTAGCAACCACTGGAGGGACATTAATAAAAACAAGAGCGGTCTCCCAGGCAGAAACAAATTGGGTTTTTGAGCTCAATACATTACACCCCTCTGGGCACAATATATAAGTGGATGTTAATTGTTTTATAGCCAACAGTTGATTGATGCGGTTCCCCATCTCCTTTTTAGTCTGTGCTAAAACATACACTTTACACTTCAGCTTCTCTGGTTGGTAAAACCTGTGTATTTTATATTCATGCGTTTTAAACAGCGACCTTTACTTCTATTTATGGCGTTTTACCTTTCTTATACATGTTACATACTATTTTTAGTATACGTTTTATTTTAATTTTATGTGTATCTATCCATTTTACAGTTGGGATAGAATGATTGGAGGGATTATTTTATAAAGTTATTATGTTTTGATGCAGTTTTTGGGTTTGACAATCCGATTTTTATTCATGTGAACACCAAAATATTAAGTATATGGACTTCTAGATTTTTATCTATTTTGTTTAATTACCCACTTTTCTGTTATTTATGATTATATATTTGTTATGCAATTCAGTGCACGCACCTTGCCGTGGTCCGATAATATAGCTGATTGCCACTCACTGCGGGGCCATTACAACGCGCCTGATATAGGTAGGAACACCACACGGTTATGCTATAATATAACATGTTTATTGAGTATTGTCACTTTGCTCAGTAGCATATATATGTTATTAATATGCCCATCTTAATAGTTCCCTGGGGTCTGTGGTTTGCTACCTTAAGCTAGCTCCGATTGGAGAACAGAGGAGTAACTCCCTATCCTATCTACACTATTGCGGATCCACGGCAAAATGGCACCGTCGTGTACGCGCATGCGCACTGTTCGATCTTCGGGAAGATGGCCGTGGCTAACTGCGCACGCGCCGTCTTCCCCTATATAAACTATTGACGTCGGTCACGCCTCTGTACAGCCTCCCCTCTGATGATGTGCCTGTAGCATGAAAGGCCTAAGGAGGAGCTGTGCAGAGCGTGACGTCATTTCACTGCCGGAGCCACGAGGAGGCCCGGCGGCCATCTTTGTTAGGGTCAGTACTGCAATTTCTTACTAACAAGTTCTGTGACATGCATACTGCCCTGTTTTATCAATAAATATTATTTGGGAACATACTACACTATCTCTGGCACCTGTTTTTGGGGCTCCTATGTGGAGCTATTACCCCCACAGAGAAGGTGCCTTCACCATCCAAAGGAGGGAGCATTGCCATTAAATTGGATTACCTGACTGACCTTAAGGGGATCTCTGGACCTGAGCTGGAGCTCTCATCATACCTGATGACCCACCTTGAGATGGATGCCCACCACCTGGCCTTTGGCAGATCTAACATCTAGGATGATAATTCCTACATGTGCATAATCCATGCGTTTCTGGTGAGTGAGCATTGCTGTTATTTGAGGCAGTAGAGCTCTGGAATTTTACATCTTTCTAGAGAGCACTGTGGATATTTGATTGACTTTTTAATTTGCTGCATTTTGTCTATTTTTAGCGCTGCACTGTGTAATGAGAATTACCAGTTTTTCCCACCTCTATAATGTGCAGCAGTCGAGAGAGAAAGACCTAGATCAACTTATATGGAGTCCAAAGAATCACCAGGATGTGTACTGCAAAAGCTAGAGTTTCCTTTGACATGGTTACAAATCTGTTCAGTTTGAGGTTGAATCTAGAGGCCAGAGCTTCCAGAAGATCTTTGGGTGCAGAGTTCTTTTCTTACTGGTATTTACATAGCACTAACAATTTACAAAGTGCTTTACATATTGTACATTTACATCAGTCCCTGCCCTCAAGGAGTTTACAATCTAAGGTCCATAACTCACATGCATAAATACACTTACAAGGGCCAATGTTTGACAAAAGACAATTAATCTACCAGTATGTTTTTGGAGTGTGGGAGGAAACCCATGCACGCACAGGGAGAATATGCAAGCCTTATGCCTCTTATTGTCCAGGTTGGGGACTTAAACAAAGGAGCCTAGTGCTGCAAGACAGGAGTGCTTACCCCTAAACGCACTATACTGCACTAAGTATGGCCTTTTTTATCTGCCTGGCTCCAGCTTTAAAAAAAATGTCATGCTGTCCAATCAAGGCACAATGACAAAGTGCTTTTAGGGCCGGTTCACACCATGAATCGCAGAGGAACGCACTGTTCACTCCTGTGCAATTCACATGCGATCTGGATGCAGTGTGATTTCAGTTTATTCATTTGAATGGGCTAAAATTGCACTGGGTTACAGCAAAAATAGTGCATGTAAAACTTTACGAAATGCACAGCAACCAGATCGAATGGTACTTCTGTGGTGTCATTTGCAATGCTGCAGATTGCAAGTGCAGTGCACTTAATGCAATGAGGGAAACGTGCACAGAACAGTGTGAACTAACCCTTAAAGCCCACCCTCTGGTCCACTTATACTAATTTCCACAATGTTCCCCAGGAACCCTTCCTCTGTCACAGCCCCACAATACCAAGTTTAAATAGGTTGTAAAGGCTCACGTTTTTTTTTTTACCTTCATGCATTCTATGCATGAAGGTAAAAAAACCTTCTGTGTGCAGCAGCCCCCCCAATACTTACCTGAGCCCCATCAGTTCGCTCTCCTGGATCTATGCATTGACAGATTAGAAGTCTGCCTGCTAATATTCCACACCAGGGATGTGGATGGCAAAGAGTGCTTGAATGTGAATTGCTGTGGCACTGTTTGACTGCACCCTGACTGTGTGACCTTGCAGAGGTCAGAGGCAGAGAGAAGTTCAGTGCTGCAGAATTATTCTGTTGTATTTCACTTGCAGAATGTTGATGGGGAGTCTCAACGCCACTGAAGACCAGGTTCCCCTGGACAGTTAGGAAGCTGTAAGCTTCCCCAACTGTTAAGGTTCACCACTGTTGTCACCGCTTTCCAGGGCATGGGAAGGAATAACTTTCCTAACTCCACTGCCGAGTTAGAGATCCACCATCCCGAAAAGGGGGGGGGGGGATTGGCTGGCTGGGTACAGAGGATAGTTTGTTTATTGCAAAAGGGGCTGCTATTAAGCCCAGAACCCTCATACAGATGCAAACCACGGCTGCCTTTTAGATCTGAGGGTCCGCACATGTTGCCTTAAGGAGGTAATCTTCACTGGAGGAAGGAAGTTTCTGTCAGGGATCTCCTCGATCCCCGCCGCGATGGTCCCGGCCTAGGCGCAGTGCGCCGCCCTGTGCAGGGACACGGGCACTAGGTCTGGGCCGGCCGCGGCGTTCGAGTTCGCGCATGTGCAGTAGAAGCCGCAGCCGCCCGCTGGGCACCAATGGCAGCGCAGGGCGGGATATTTAAATGGCCCTGAGCTGTCATTCAGTGCCTTCTGGTCTTTCCTGCATCCTGTGAATCTGCGAACCTGTGCCCTGTAAGTTATTGACCCGGATTGTACCTGACCTTGCTAATTTCTCCTGTCCTGACCCTTGCTTTGCCTGACCTCTCTCCTGGATGCCCCCTATTGGATTTGACCTGCTGTTGCTGACCTGGCGTGTGACCCGACCATTCTCTGCCCGCTGCCTTGTACCTTACCGTCCTCTCTGTTACCGACCCGGCCCGTCTGACCTTGCTCATCCATCCATCCCTCACAGTGGGGTCTTCTGACCTCCTCATATCAGACTCTTTCCCGAGGGAGCCCTTGGCGCATACCATTACCACTGACGGACGTACCCAGTAGCCACGACCTGGTCTCGGGGGGCTCCAAGTCCATCCCCACCATCAGGGGCCCTGGTGAACAAGCACCCTGGGACTTAGATTCCGTGCACTGGGGACGCCTATTCAGTGGAGTGCTAGTGGTACCACCGGGCAGTCCCTTACAGTACCAGAAGGCCATGACTGAGTCTAGAGGAGGGCCCTCTCCGCTTTAAGAGATCTGCAGGCACCTATCTAATTTGACACAGGCCGTATCGGCCCTGCAGGACAGATGTCTGCAGATTGAGAACCAGTTCCAGACCTGCACTATATCCGTCCCTGCCCCACAGGCCGCGGTCCCCGCACCCCCGGCCGTAGCAGCCCCTGTGCCAGCTTCTGGGGCTTCCGCACCACTCCCTGCGGCCGAACCCCGAGTACCCTTACCAGAACGTTTCCACGGGGACCGCACACGCTACAGGTCGTTCCGTGAGTCCTGCCTTCTCTATTTTGAATTACAACCACGGACCTTTGTGACTGAATCCGTGAAGGTGGGGTTCGTCATCTCCCTCCTGCAGGGTGAACCCCAAGACTGGGCCCACCGACTGCGGGGAAAGAATGACCCTCACCTAAGTTCGGTTGACAATTTTTTTGACGCAATGGCTATCCTATACGATGACCCACAGCGGGCAGCCTCTGCTGAAGCTACTTTGTACACACTCTCGCAAGGCCGTCGAGCGGCGGAGGAATACGCATCTGAGTTTAGGCGTTGGATGGGGGACACACGCTGGAACGAGTTTGCACTTTTGCATCAGTTCCGTATAGGCCTATCAGAAGCCCTGAAAGATGAACTCGCCCGGGTAGAGGTGCCTGAGACATTAGAGGACTTAATTGCGCTGACCTTTAAGATTGACCGTAGACTGCGGGAACGCAGGTTTGAGAGGTCCGGTCAGGATCATGGAAATCCGTGGGGGTCATTTCAAGGTCCCAGCCAAGCAACTAGGCCAAACATCCAGAACCGGCCACCTGGAGATATCCCTGAACCCATGCAGCTTGGCCTGGCACAGCCTAAACTATCGTAGACCAAACACGAATTCTTCTGCGCTCAAGGACCCAGGCGGGTGGCACATAGATGGAACCAGAACTGGACAAACACCGACCACCAGTGCTTCAAAGGTTGTGCAGCTCCAAACAAGGCTGGGGAAGCCCGACCAACACTACAGAGCGAAATAAAAACGAGAAGCGCACAAACCTTGCGCATTATCTCAGTAAACACAAATTTATTAATCAGAAAGGTACTCACAAACAGCGAATAAAATCAGGCATGTCAGTCCTCACAGGGACTTCAGAGATAGAGAGCCAGCGCGAGTCCCATCGTGGGGGTAAGCACTCAGTTCAGCTGACGCGTTTCGAAGGCCAAACCTTCTTCATCAGAGCTGACTGAACTGAGAGTGATCGCTCCCTTTTAAGTCCCTGAACTGAAATATTGACCCTCCCCTCTGGGTTGGGCAGTCTCAGGCTGGGAGGGGGGGGCGGGCGGGGCCCCAGGTGTCAACACCAAGTAATGTTGCAACGTCAGACTAACGATATAACATGATAAGAGTGAATAAATGTATATATAAAGAACACATAAAAAAATCATATATACATATATATGCCCACATATCCATCTATGAAATAAATGAATAAATATAATAAATGAATAAATATAATTCTAAATATAGTTTTAAAATTAATTTTAAAACCATGATGATTGTGATAAACATGCAAAAGAGAGAAAAATGTATATATATATACACATAAAAGATATTAAAAATAATAATAATAAATTGAAAATAATGAATATAATGAATAGTGATAGAGTCATATCCTAGGACAAATTCATCAATCATTAGGTGTACACACATTCCCACATGTATATATGTTCATGCCAAAATAAATGATAATACAAAATATATATATATAAAAATTATTACTAGTTAATTAGTACTATTATTATTGTATATTGTATACAACCTGAGTGTTCACATGTGGCTTGTACAGACCGACATGGGATCTCCACCTCCCGATCTGTACAAGCCATATGTGAACACTCAGGTTGTATACAATATACAATAATGATAGTACTAATTAACTAGTAATAATTTTTATATATATATATTTTGTATTATCATTTATTTTGGCATGAACATATATACATGTGGGAATGTGTGTACACCTAATGATTGATGAATTTGTCCTAGGATATGACTCTATCACTATTCATTATATTCATTATTTTCAATTTATTATTATTATTTTTAATATCTTTTATGTGTATATATATACATTTTTCTCTCTCTTGCATGTTTATCACAATCATCATGGTTTTAAAATTATATTTAGAATTATATTTATTCATTTATTATATTTATTCATTTATTTCATAGATGGATATGTGGGCATATATATGTATATATGATTTTTTTATGTGTTCTTTATATATACATTTATTCACTCTTATCATGTTATATCGTTAGTCTGACGTTGCAACATTACTTGGTGTTGACACCTGGGGCCCCGCCCCCCCCCCCCCTCCCAGCCTGAGACTGCCCAACCCAGAGGGGAGGGTCAATATTTCAGTTCAGGGACTTAAAAGGGAGCGATCACTCTCAGTTCAGTCAGCTCTGATGAAGAAGGTTTGGCCTTCGAAACGCGTCAGCTGAACTGAGTGCTTACCCCCACGATGGGACTCGCGCTGGCTCTCTATCTCTGAAGTCCCTGTGAGGACTGACATGCCTGATTTTATTCGCTGTTTGTGAGTACCTTTCTGATTAATAAATTTGTGTTTACTGAGGTAATGCGCAAGGTTTGTGCGCTTCTCGTTTTTATTTCGCTCTGTAGTGACAGCCTAAACTATCTCCAGAGGAACACCAGCGCAGACGATCCCAGAACCTGTGCCTCTACTGTGGTGAAGCTGGTCACATGGTACGATCCTGTCTGCAGAAACTGAGTAAGTGCACCTCTTCTTCCTTGTCCATTGGCAATGTTAGTCCATCCCAATACTTAGTGGTGCCCCTTTCCTTTCAGCTTCCAGAAAGGACCGTGGAGGTGACGGCCATAGTTGATTCGGGGGCATGCAGCTGCTTCTTGGACATTAATTTTGCTCACCAGCAGGGTATTCCCCTCCAATTAAAACAAAAAGGGTTCAATATATTTTTGGCCGTCGGTTCCCGGATAAAATCGGGGGTAGTTAACCAGGAAACCCCCTCCATCGCCACTGTCATTGCCGGCCAGCACCAGGAACTCCTCCGCCTGGATGCTATAGCCTGTTGAACAGGGTCACAATAAAGAACCGTTACCCACTGCCATTGGTACCGGAGTTATTCCAAAGTTTAAAAGCAGCAGTGGTTTTTACAAAGCTGGATTTGAGGGGAGCGTACAACTTGGTTCGCATAAGGGAGGGGGGACGAGTGGAAGACGGCATTCCGCACCCGCTTCGGCCACTTTGAATATTTGGTCATGCCGTTCGGGTTGTGCAATGCTCCGGCCACTTTTCAACACTTTGTGAATGATATTTTTAGGGACTTCCTGGATGTCTTTGTTATTGTCTATTTAGACGACATTTTGATTTTCTCCCCTTCTTTGGGGGAGCACAGAATACATGTAGCAAGGGTATTGGGGCGATTGCGGCAGCATGGGTTGTACACCAAGGCAGAGAAATGTTGCTTCGAACAATCCAGCATTACCTTTTTGGGCCTGATTATCTCCACCGCGGGGGTCGCGATGGACCCTCAGAAGGTCGCTGCAATACTGGATTGGCCTGAACCCACGGACAGGAAAGGCGTCCAACGATTTATCGGGTTTGCAAACTTTTCCCAGAAGTTCATCAAGAACTTCTCGGGTCTGGTCTCCCCCATTACTCAGCTAACCAAGCTTGGAACTCGGTTCAGATGGACACCAGAGGCTCAGGAAGCTTTTGAAGCCTTGAAGAAGCTGTTCACCTCGGCACCCATTTTGGGTCACCCAGACGCCGCCCTGCCCTACATCTTAGAGGTAGATGCATCAGAGAATGCAGTAGGTCCCATTCTTTCCCAAGGCACCAAGGAATTGCTCCATCCTGTAGCATTTTTCTCACGGAAGCTTACCCCCACGGAGAAAAACTATGACATCGGTGATCGAGAACTACTGGCGATCAAAATGGCATTAGAGGAATGGAGGTACCTGCTGGAAGGCGCCATGCACCCCATCTTGATATTTACTGATCACAAAAATCTGGAATACCTGAGGACCGCCAAGCGTTTACGTCCACGACAGGCAAGATGGGCATTATTCTTTTCGAGATTTAACTTCCACATTACGTACAGGCCTGGATCAAAGAACACAAAGCCAGATGCGTTATCACGTATGTACGAGGATGCCAAGGAGATCCCAGTGCCCGACACTATCCTGTCCTCGGGTAACTTCTTGGCCCTTCAGTCGGACCTTCGTTCCAAGATAATGGAGGCGTCCACAACTGTCTCAACCCCAGTCGGAGGGCCCCTCCAGAACAAGGGGGGACTACTATGGAGGGAAGATCGGATTGTGGTGCCGGAGGAAGCCCGAACCCTGGTCTTGGGACATTGCCATGACCACCCGATGGCGGGGCACTTTGGCCCAGAAAAGACCCTGGAGCTTCTCCGACGCTCCTTCTGGTAGCCGGACATGGCTAAAGATTGTAAGGGCTATGTAAGATCCTGTATCACCTGCCAGAAGAACAAGCCATCAAGGAACAAAGTTTGGGGTCTGCTGCGGCCCTTACCGATTCCTGAACGACCTTGGCAAAAAATCTCGCTAGATTTTATATTCGAGCTTCCGCCATCGCTAGACCACACGACAATCCTTGTGGTCGTGGACCGCTTATCCAAAATGGCCCACTTCATTCTGTTGAAGAAAACTCCCTCGGCAGCCGAGACTGCGCGAGTCTTCATTCGTGAGGTGGTAAGACTGCATGGGGTCCCCGAAGACATTGTCTCGGACCGGGGGGTCCAGTTTACGTAAAGATTTTGGAGGGCCCTATGCAAAGCCCTGGACATCAAATTGTCCCTCTCCTCTGTGTTCCACCCACAGACTAACGGACAAACCGAAAGGACCAACCAGACCCTGGAGCAATACTTGCAATGCTACACATCCTTTACTCAAGATGACTGGATGCCACTTCTACCCCTGGCGGAATTCGCGTACAACAACGCTTGCCATTCAGCAACGGGGCAGTCCCCGTTCTTCACCAAATATGGGTTTCACCCCGTCTTCCTCCCGGATTTGGTCTCGGAATGCCCAGTTCCAGCAACACAAGATGTAGTAACATTTTTCTCCGCAAACAACAAGAAACTTCAAGAGGCCATCAGTCGGGCCCAGGAAGACTACAAGAAGGCATTCAACAGGAAACGGAGGGGAGATCTGGTGTTGCGGCCTGGGGAGAAGGTTTGGTTAGCGACATCCAATTTAAAGATGCTTTGCCCTTCAAAGAAATTGGGACCCAAATTTATAGGCCCCTTTTGCATTAAGCCGATGGTCAACGAAGTGGCCTACGAACTTGTCCTCCCTTGCACACTCAAGATCCACCCAGTCTTCCATGTGTCCCTGCTGAAGCCAGTGATCCCAGATGCCTTCTCTGAACGAGAATCTAGACCTCCGGAGGCCATAACGGTCGAGGGAGAAGAAGAATTTGAGGTAGAAACAATCCTGAAGTGCCGAAGGAGGGGGGGCCAGACCCAATTCCTTATCAAATGGAAGGGCTATGGCCCTGAGGACAATTCTTGGGAACCAGCCCATAATGTCCATGCACCCAGACTTGTCCGGAGGTTTTTTCACGATCACCCGTGGTGGAGAGATCGGGTGGGCATCCGGAGGTTGCCCGTAGGGGGGTGGCAATGTCAGGGATCTCCTCGATCCCCGCCGCGATGGTCCCGACGCAGGCGCAGTGTGCCGCCCTGTGCAGGGACACGGGCACTAGGTCCGGGCTGGCCGCGGCATTTGAGTTCGCGCATGCGCAGTAGAAGCCGCGGCCGCCCGCTTGGCACCAATGGCAGCGCAGGGCGGGATATTTAAATGGCCCTGAGCTGTCATTCAGTGCCTTCTGGTCTTTCCTGCATCCTGTGAACCTGTGCCCTGTAAGTTATTGACCCGGATTGTACCTGACCTTGCAAATTTATCCTGTCCTGACCCTTGCTTTGCCTGACCTCTCTCCTGGATGCCCCCTATTGGATTTGACCTGCTGTTGCTGACCTGGCGTGTGACCCGACCATTCTCTGCCCGCTGCCTGGTACCTTACCGTCCTCTCTGTTACCGACCCGGCACGTCTAACCTTGCTCATCCATCCGTCCATCCCTCGCAGTGGGGTCTTCTGACCTCCTCATATCAGACTCTTTCCCGTGGGAGCCCTTGGCGCATACCACTACCACTGACTGACGTACCCAGTAGCCACGACCTGGTCTCGGGGGGGCTCCAAGTCCATCCCCACCATCAGGGGCCCTGGTGAACAAGCACCCTGGGACTTAGATTCCGTGCGCTGGGGACGCCTATTCAGTGGAGTGCTAGTGGTACCGCCGGGCGGTGCCTTACGGTTTCTGACTTGGGCTGTGTTCAAATTTAGACCCAGGTACTCCACACAGTGTGAGGGCTGAAGGGCAGATTTTGGAAAGATGATTAACCAGCCAAAGGTTTGAAAGAACCAAATAGTTCTTTGGATGCTGGCTGACAATGTTGTGGTGGAGTACTTCTTTTCCAGGGCATTCAAGTATCCAATGCCATGGATACCTTGGATCTGTAGAAGACCAAGTAGCAGAGCAAGCATTTTTATGGACATGCAAGGGTACAAAGGAAAGCTCAAATGGTAATGCTACAACCTGGAAGTGTTGGTCTCCTAAAGCATATAGCATAGAAAGAGCTGGTGTGGTGTGAAGTTGGAGATATGTAGCTAGGCATCTTGTATGTCTACTGATGCCAAAAATTCCCCTGATTTTTAGAGAAGCAATGACAGATCTTGCCTATTCCATCTTGAGTTTTGATACACAAATAAAACTGTTCAGACTTTAAGTCCAGTATTGGGCAGATGCCCCTATTTGGCTTTGTGGCTGTAAATACAGTAGGTATGAATACTGAACTTTCCTCTGAAGAAACTGATACAAATATGCTTGGTACTGAAGTTGTCGGAAGGCAACCAGTATATCTGCTTGCTTTTACGCAGATGCTAGCAGATTGGAAGGGAGGAGGATATAGAAAATCTATTTTGTACCCCTTTGAAACAACAGATTGGACCTAGAGTTCTGCAACTTCTTGGATATAGACTGGCGTAAAAGCCAATAGACTTCTTCCCACTGAGGATTAGGGACTTCCCTTTACTGTGAGGATGGCTTCTGGGCTGGTTTTATAAGACTTAGTGGGCCAGGGTTTGCAATAAAAAAAAGTGCTAAGCCTTGGTTTTGAAGCGGATACCCAGGGAGAGTGAAAAAGACCCTTTCGCTGCGCAGACGTAGTAGCAGTGATATTAGGAGGCTTTTTCTTATGGGTATGAACAATATCTCCCAGTCCGTGGTGAGTTTGCCAAGAGATTCCCCATTTTTGGTCAAAAGTCACCTTTTACAAGCATGTTCAGTAGACCAAGCTTTTAACCACTTGCCTACAGGGCACTTATACCCTCTTCATGCGCAGGCCAAATTTCAGCTTTCAGAGCTGTTGCACTTTGAATGACAATTGCGCGGTCATGCAACATTGTACCCATATGACATTTTTATAATTTTGTTCACACAAATAGAGCTTTATTTTGGTGGTATTTAATTGCCACTGGATGTTTTATTTTTTGAGCTATAAACAAAAAAAAAAAAAGGAGCAAAAAATTTGAAAGAAAAAGTTTTTCATTGTTTCCATGATAAAATTTTGCAAACAGGTAATTTTTCTCCTTCACGGATGTGCGTTTGAGGAGGCTGCACTGATGAGGTGGCACGGATAGGCACTGAAGAGGTGGTACTGATGGGCGACACTGACGGGTGGTTCTGACTGGTGGCACTGATCTTTAGTGCTGATCTCCTTTAACAGCTGCAGGTTATCGGCAGAATTTTCCTCGTGCTGTGACAGCATGAGGAAAGTGCTGCCGATAACCGGCAACTGTATTTACTCCGTGATCTGCTGTCATTGGACACAGCTGATTACGTGGTAAAAGGCCACTGGGATTGACCTTTTACCTCATCACGTGATCAGCTGTGTAGGACACAGCAATCATGGAGATCGCTGGGGGCGCATGGGAGGGCGTCATATGACGCCCTCCCAGTACTGGGTAACCAAAGAGATGGATCGTGGCATTGCACCCGTATAGCATTCTACAGCTAACTAGACTCATTGCAGCAATGTGTCACGGTGAGTGAAGATAAAGTTCGGCAAAGTGGGTGGGGGGTTATAGGAGTGTGCACTAGGGCCCACCCTAGCAAAGTTCTTTGTCGGTGTGTCAGTGTCCGGTCACCTGAGGGTTGACTGTATATAACCTACGATCTATGACTACAGCACTATGTCCTGTACTGTATAATCATGATAAATTATTAAAAAAAAATGTAGAGCTTATAGCATAGAAAGAAATATATACAAAAACACTATACATTATTTTTAAGTGTTACACATGACTAAAACGAATGGGATATTTAAACTATCCAGAGTAACTACAACAAGGCACTTACCAGGTACATATGCAATAAGCAGAAAAAGTTTTTCAATATTTATTATATTAGAAAAAGGGAATAAGACACAAAAACACTTCAACTTTAAAAATTAGAATCTCCGAAACAAAAAACACAGAATTCAATAGAAGAAAATGGTAGAAGTATATAAATTTGGCAGTCTGAGCTTTAAAAATCACCTTTTTTTTCCCCTTTAAATTATGTCCTTCAATCTACTGTAAAAGAAAAATTGACGATACCATATACTATAAAATATGTCACATATCTTATAAATACTAAAGTGCAAATGCAGGCTACAACTTACAAATCTTAAAATGCCCCCCCGCTCCTAAGAACTATGCTGACTAACTTGGTAAGAAAGATGTACTGTATATACAGGTGAAACTCGAAAAATTAGAATATTGTGCAAAAGTTCATTTATTTCAGTCATGCAACTTAAAAGGTGAAACTAATATACAGTATGAGGTAGATTCATTACATGCAAAGCAAGATAGTTCAAGCCCTGATTTGTCATAATTGTGATGATTATGGCTTACAGCTCATGAAAACCCCAAATCCACAATCTCAGAAAATTAGAATATTGTGAAAAGGTGCAATATTCTCGGCTCAAAGTGCCCCACTCTAATCAGCTATTTAAGCCATAACACCTGCAAAGGGTTCCCGAGCCTTTAAATGGTCTCTCAGTCTGGTTCAGTAGCAATCACAATCATGGGAAAGACTGCTGACCTGACAGCTGTGCAGAAAACCATCACTTACACCCTCCATAAGGAGGGAAAGCCTCAAAAGGTAATTGCAAAAGAAGTTGGATGTTCCCAAAGTGCTGTATCAAAGCATATTAATGGAAAGTTATGTGGAAGGGAAAAGTGTGGAAGAAAAAAGGTGCACAAGCAGCAGGGATGACCGCAGCCTGGAGAGAATTGTCAGGAAAAGGCCATTCAAAAGTGTTGGGGGCTTTCACAAGGAATGGACTAAGGCTGGAGTCAGTGCATCAAGAGCCACCACACACAGACGGATCCTGGACATGGGCTTCAAATGTCGTATTCCTCTTGTCAAGCCGCTCCTGAACAACAAACAACGTCAGAAGCGTCTTACCTGGGCTAAAGAAAAACAGACCTGGTCTGTTGCTCAGTGGTCCAAAGTCCTCTTTTCTGATGAGAGCAACTTTTGCATCTCATTTGGAAACCAAGGACCCAGAGTATGGAGGAAGAATGGAGAGGCACACACTGCAAGATGCTTGAAGTCCAGTATGAAGTTTCCACAGTGTGTTGATTTGGGGAGCCATGTCATCTGCTGGTGTTGGTCCATTGTGCTCTTCATTAAGTCCAGGGTCAACGCAGCCGTCTACCAGGAGATTTTGGAGCACTTCATGCTTCCTTCCGCAGACGAGCTTTATGGGGATATTGACTTCATTTTCCAGCAGGACTTGGCACCTGCCCACACTGCCAAAAGCACCAAAACCTGGTTCAATGACTGTGGGATTACTTTGCTTGATTGGCCAGCAAACTCGCCGGACCTGAACCCCATAGAGAATCTATGGGGCATTGCCAAGAGAAAGAGGAGAGACATGAGACCAAACAATGCAGAAGAACAGCCGCTATTGAAGCATCCAGGTCTTCCATAACACCTCAGCAGTGCCACAGGCTGATAGCTTCCATGCCACGCCGCACTGAGGTAGTAATTACTGCAAAAGGGGCCCAAACCAAGTACTAAGTAGATATGCATGCTTATACTTTTCAGAGGTCCGATATTGTTCTATGTACAATCCTTGTTTTATTGATTGCATGTAATATTCTAATTTTCTGAGATTGTGGATTTGGGGGTTTCAAGAGCTGTAAGCCATAATCATCACAATTATGACAAATCACAGCTTGAACTGTCTTGCTTTGCATGTAATGAGTCTATCTCATATATTAGTTTCACCTTTTACGTTGCATTACTGAAATAAATGAACTTTTGCACGATATTCTAATTTTTCGAGTTTCACCTGTACTTACCTGTTTTCAGGCTGCTCCAGTATGGTTACGTGATCTGACTTCCCTTTGCCAGCCAGCAGCAACTTACACTGGGGAGATCACATGGTTAGACTGGAGCAGCCTGAAAACAGGTATGTATATACATCTTTTATACGGATTTGTCATTTCATAAAAAGGGGGGGGGGGGCATTTTTAAGATTGCCTAGGTATAGCCTGGAATTCCACTTTAACTAAATTGCTCCTTACTTAGGGGTGCCATATACACTTAAGGCAGACAGATGTTTGTGAAATTGTCTCATCATTAAACCTGTCAAGACCTGAAGAAAACATCTATATGTCATAATTGTGTACTGGTGTATGTGTAGTTTACAATTTCCTTCCTCTTTGGTGCCTATTACATATTTGCCAATAAGCTGGAAGCCCTATAGGTTGCATGTGAAGCTTGGATAGGGCATATATGAGTCTGTACCTAAGATCTAGTAAATATTATTGAGAACAGATAAAATACCCACTCCCTTACCTTGTTCTCTTAAGATCAGTTGCATCACTTTTCAAATTGTGTATGGCTGACTCTGTTGCTGCACTGCAGTTCTGTATTTATTTTCTAAATGACACATGGTCATCAACATGGAAGTTACCGTATTTTTCGCTCCAAAGACACACTTTTTTCTCCCCCAAAAAAGGGGGGAAAATGTCAGTGCGTCTTATGGAGCGAATATTGAGCGGCCGGTCCGGTATTTTCACCACCGCCGTGTCAGAATACCGGGCCAGCCGCTCAGCTCTGCAGTGGGACCTTACCTGTTCCTCTATCCAGCGGCACGCTGTCTTCCCGGCTTCTGTAGTGTGCGTGACAGCCGGGTGCCAAGTGCGCATGAAGCGGTGCTCTTTGTGAATGGTAAGGCGGTACCTGGGACACATGACAGATCCCAGAAGTCGCCGGACCAATCACAAAGCGCAGCGCTTCTCGCTCATGCGCACTGGGCATCCGGCTGTCCGCCGAGCGCCTACACTACAGAAGCCGGGAAGACAGCGCGCGGCGGATAGAGGAACAGGTAAGATCAAAGAACAACTCCGCGGAAGTAAGTGCGGGTACCTGTCAAATTCAGGTACCCGCTCCCCCCCTCCCCAAAGGTCAGCAGTCATCTCCTGTACTGTGTCCGCAGTCTCTGGTCATCTCCTGTACTCTGTCCGCCGTCTCTGGTCATCCCCTGTACTCTGTCCGCCGTCTCTGGTCATCCCCTGTACTGTGTCCGCAGTCTCTGGTCATCCCCTGTACTGTGTCCGCAGTCTCTGGTCATCCCCTGTACTGTGTCCGCAGTCTCTGGTCATCCCCTGTACTGTGTCCGCAGTCTCTGGTCATCTCCTGTACTGTGTCCGCAGTCTCTGGTCATCTCCTGTACTGTGTCCGCAGTCTCTGGTCATCTCCTGTACTGTGTCCGCAGTCTCTGGTCATCTCCTGTACTGTGTCCGCAGTCTCTGGTCATCTCCTGTACTGTGTCCGCAGTCTCTGGTCATCTCCTGTACTGTGTCCGCAGTCTCTGACCATCTCCTGTACTGTGTCCGCAGTCTCTGACCATCTCCTGTACTGTGTCCGCAGTCTCTGACCATCTCCTGTACTGTGTCCGCAGTCTCTGACCATCTCCTGTACTGTGTCCGCAGTCTCTGACCATCTCCTGTACTGTGTCCGCAGTCTCTGACCATCTCCTGTACGGTGTCCGCAGTCTCTGACCATCTCCTGTACGGTGTCCGCAGTCTCTGACCATCTCCTGTACGGTGTCCGCAGTCTCTGACCATCTCCTGTACTGTGTCCGCAGTCTCTGGTCATCTCCTGTACTATGTCTGCAGTCCATTAGTTCAGAATTTTTTTTCCTGTTTTCTGCCTCTAAAACCTAGGTGCGTCTTTTGGTCAGGTGCGTCTTATGGAGCGAAAAATAAGGTACTTTTTTTTTTTTTTTTTTATGAAAATATACAGTCAGGTCCATAAATATTGGGACAGGAAAGGAAAGATGGAAAATGCCCATCATCTTAAACTTGAAAGGGCATCCATCAGTTTCAAAAAGATTAGCCTTTTAGTTATTATTCACAAAAAAACAAGGTTGCATTTTACAGTTAAATGCCACAAACATTGTAGTTTTAATGTCACTAACTGTACACCTTTAGCTTACTAATGATGAACTTCTATACTTTAGTTATAGAAGTATAGCCAAAGCGCTTTAGACTATACTTCTCCTCAATTTCATAACTAAGTGCACTCCTGTGACCCAGATTCAGCTGATACCGGATAAGGCCTGCTGTGAACTGATGTGACAGAGCCACTCTAGATTTAGGTGGGCACTTTTATATGATATCTTTTGGGAACTTAGCTTTTGCTGGCACAATCATGTTTTTTTTGTAAACTAAGTTAGGAGTAAATTTGTCACATATTTATAGAGGTACAGTAGCACTGTTTTTTTCACATTTCATATTTTATCCTTGTGTGCACTAAGAGGGGAGCACATTGAAACAACAGCTGGGATTACTATTTAATATCTTACCCACAGCACAGGTAACAACTTTCTCTGCTCATTGTATACCAAGAACTAAGCAATCAGCTGTCATGTGATCGCTCAGTTATTGGTGTTAAAACCAGTGGCGGACATATGCAGTATTGGATTGATGCTGCACCCACATAGGTATGTATTTCTTTTTTAATCCTGTACTTCTTTTTTAAATTCAACACAAGTAAATCAGAATGTGCATGTGCTAGTTTTATGACAACCATAATATATACTATAGGTCAAAGCTGTGCCCAATTCAATTTAAAATGAAATATGTCACAACAATCAAGGGGTTAAAACAGGTCCATAGTAAGTGGTGTTCTCTCTGGTCCAAAAGCTGACCTTCACCATTTTTGACAATGTAGTGAACCACAAAGCACGGTAGTGCTGTATCTTGTGCTGTGGTGAGCAGAAATGCAGATGTTTGGATTTTAGAGTGTAATCAATGAAAATAAAAACGTTGAAGGTAAGTTACTGCAACACAAGTCTCAAAGGAGGCCTGAAGGTTGATGTTAAATGGGTGACTGTAGTATCACGTAATCCATTCTGTTAAGTGGTACTCTCACCACAGCCTCCTCCTTCTGGTATTTTTTTCCCCCAACTTTCAAGGTTGTAATGTACATGTGAAAAAATAGCAAACTTAGTTCAACTACTGCAGATGTAAAATGGAAGGGCAAATCCCGTTTTCAGTAAAACAGCAATTTTCGTATTAAGTCATAAGTTATAATAAAGAAAACATTTATGTGTAGCCAATTATTTCTATATTTTAAAAATTAAAAGTATGGATAAAGGCATGCAGTGGCCAAACAGTAAACATTTCTGAAATTATAATGAAATATGAATACACCCAAACTATTTCTTTAGTTATAATAACATTTGTCTGCTCTGCATATACAGAACATAGGTGAAATGTGCTGGAAATTGTGCAAAGTAAAACTCAAAAAATGGCTTAATAATGTTTGGGTAAACTGTACATAAATGCATTACTGGTAACCTTCAAAGTCCTCAGTTATAACCACTTAAACAGATGAAAGACAGCCCAAAAATCCTTTCAATATACTGAGATGGCAGATTACAATGTTTTTAGGCACAGTAGGCTATATACCTAGAAGGACCATCTTGATGTAAGATATGGTGGTCATATTTGACAGCATTGCAATGTGTTCATTACCCAGCAGCTCCACTAAAGATACTTTCTGTTTCTGCTTGCCTACCCACTTACGACACTGTAAGGCACTTTCTATATTAACTGTTCCATCTCCAGGTCCATATATTATGTTTGGGTCTTTGTCTGGGAAAGTATCATACTGGAACGAATCAGGAGTGTCCACTTCATTACCATAAAGACAGTGTACAGGAACTCCAGGAGGTGTAAGAGATGATATTATTTCCTCAGTCTCTTTCCTCATGACCCAACCTTCTGGAAAGCCAATGTCATTATAAAACTTCTGGTAGTCCTGCAGTGTGTAGTTTGCACTGTGTGTCCTTACAAATACTTTGTCAGGGGACCACGTGTTACTGTACGGAAGTAGCCAACTGGTAGATACTGCTGAGCGCTGCTGGTCACGAATCCGTAATGAACTGATTACTGGAATTCTGTTGTTATCTCCTATAATGTAGATATTAAGTGTAAAAATTAATAAACTTTATAAGGGTATATGTACAAATAAGAAAAAACAACAGTTAATATTTACTGTGCAGGAAAGTCTGAACTTATAGAAGTTTTATAGCTGAACTCCAAGAAAAATGCTAAAGACACAAATTAAAAATAACTGCTTTACTTGGTAAAGGATTTGTATTTTTGTCCATCTAGCTGTGAAATTTACAGAGCTCAGTCACACAACACAGCCCTGTCTGGCAGGGGAGAACACATGATTTTTCTCTGCTGCAGTTCATTATAGTTTCAGGTCTCCCTTACAACCCCACCCTGTGACTGGAAAGTGAAAGAAGAAGCAGCAAACCAAAAAGATCATCTGTCACCCTGTTCTCACCTCCTACCAGCATGCCCCTTGCACTGCACTACAACTGATTGGCTTCCTTGCATTTTTTTCTTCCTTCCCCAAGTATAAGTTCTTCTGCATAAGGACTGTAGAAGTCTGATGCCAAGTCAAATTCAAGCACTAACACTGTTTGCAATAAAACTACATTTAGGAATGTATTAAAGCTGCATTAATTTGTGTGTGTATAAATATAAATGCGCCTAAAGTTCAGCTTAAACTATAACGAAAGGCAAAATTATTATTTTTTGTTTGGTTTTAGATATTGGTTTGTCCCTAGAACAGTAAAAAGGAGGGGAAATCTTCCAATTGGGAAACTAGCTTTGGTGACAACCAGTGATTCCCTCTGTTTGGAGGGATTTTACTCTCATTTCCTGTTTTGGTTGGGGGATAGGAAGTGAAGGAAAATCTCCCCACTGAGACACATATGGCAGAAAAACCTAATAGGGGCTATAACCCTCCTATACTCTACCCCCCTCCAAAATAAAAAATGGAAAAAAAATGTTTTGCCTTTAGTTCTACTAAATGTACCTGACATATACGTTTTTGGGTCCATGCACACGGGAATGATGCATGAATGCGGATCTTCCTGGCAGAAAGTCCCTGTGTAAAAAATGTGGGGATGGTCTGTGCTTGCATTTATAGCATAATCTACTATTCAAAGTTGAGGTGTCGCTAACACACGTAAGCAAAGCTAAGGGCCATTCCCACCCACAGACGGAAGTGTTATAAATGCTAATATCTCTACATTATTTTTATGCATACAATTTATTTTTCATATTGATATTGACTACATATCTGAAGCGTATGTCACACTCCCAGTATAACTTATATTTCTGATGCTGTACATGAATGTGATACAATTTTTATTTCCATTCTCTCATGTAAATTTTTTTTTTTGTGTGTACAATAATAAAATGATAGGTTTTTAATATATTCTTGTGACCAGTAAAGCAGATGTTTCTTTTCTTTTTTTTTCCCCTGATCTAAATGTGGCACTAGATAAAAGCAAGATACCTTAAAGACACATTTTAAATTACTACTATCTGAGTGCATATGCCAGTTTAGAAGTCTTTTGAATAAATTGTATGATTACTTTGGAGCAGCTTTTAAAGAATTAAATTTCATACTGACCTGAAGCAAGAACTCGCATTGTTTTAGATACTCCACCCCAAGGAGCACCAAGAGCCACAAAAGAATGAATGTATTTGTCCTTCCAGTTTTGCGTCTGATGGTTAAGGAAATAAAGTGTATACAGGTTTCCCATACTGTGTGCAATGAGTGCCACAGGGCTCTTGTAGGTTTCAAACATAGTTTCTATAAGCTTCTCTAAAGCTTCAAAGTATTCGGTGTTCTCATCTGGATAAGAGAAAATAGAATTAATTTGCCAATACTTGGATTCATTCTTTAACCTGCCTTCTTCCATCCTTTTTATTGTTCCCTTTTTATGAACAAAGTGGATGCAACAGCTATACTGCTGACTTTCCTTGTCCATCACTATATATCTCTTTTATCATGACTTGCTGGATATCAGACCAGAACATACTATCATAATACTACAGGTAAACCTGTATGAACGCTTCGGTTAACATAATTTTCGGTTTACTAATAAAAATCCATTGAAAATAATGCCTCGGTTTACAAATTTTTTTCGCAATATGAACGGATTAATTGGTTTTCAATGCATTTACGAATTAATTTTTAATCATGTCCCTGTGCAGTATTTATGCCTTTAAGGTACACTTTATAAAGAGCTTTGAACAGATAAAAGACTTTTTTTTCACTTTTTTCTGACCTCCGGAACAGATTAATTGGTTTTCAATGCATTCCTATGGGAAACCGTGTTTCGGTTTACGAATTTTTCGCAATATGAAAAGTCCCACAGAATGCATTCAATTCGTAAACCGAGGTAAGACTGTATTTACAAAGCTCTTAAGAAAGTACTACTTATCACAATTTTAACTGTAAGCAAGTTTTGTCAAATAAAATGTAAGCAACTAGCATCCCATTAAAATGAGGTTATAATGACATGAAGAGAAATGTGCTACTTAGCAGGCCTGTGGCAGTCTCATTAAATGTTGGGGATCGGTGCGTGTTTTTGGCAAAGAGAAAGGAACTTATTTTCCATGTTTCTTGTGCATAGGTCAGCACACTGAAATAATGGGCTGCTCTACACTCGCTGAGCAGAAACGCACCTGTGCTTGGTTTCAACTGTACAAGTAACAAACCTTAGTTTAAACACAGTAGCAATAAAAATAAACATAAAAAAATCAGTGCAAGAATAATACCAGTGAAACTCAAAAAATTAGAATATTGTGCAAAAGTTCATTTATTTCAGTAATGCAACTTAAAAGGTGAAACTAATATATGAGATAGACTCATTACATGCAAAGCAAGATAGTTCAAGCCGTGATTTGTCATAATTGTGATGATTATGGCTTACAGCTCATGAAAACCCAAAATCCACAATCTCAGAAAATTAGAATATTGTGAAAAGGCTCAAAGTATCCCACTCTAATCAGCTAATTAAGCCATAACACCTGCAAAGGGTTTCTGAGCCTTTAAATGGTCTCTCAGTCTGGTTCAGTAGGAATCACAATCATGGGAAAGACTGCTGACCTGACAGTTGTGCAGAAAACCATCATTGACACCCTCCATAAGGAGGGAAAGCCTCAAAAGGTAATTGCAAAAGAAGCTGGATGTTCCCAAAGTGCTGTATCAAAGCACATTAATAAAAAGTTATGTGGAAGGGAAAAGCGTGGAAGAAAAAGGTGCAAAAGCAGCAGGGATGACTACAGCCTGGAGAGGATTGACAGGAAAAGGCCATTCAAAAGTGTTGGGGACTTTCACAAGGAGTGGACTGAGGCTGGAGTCAGTGCATCAAGAGCCACCACACAGAGACAGATCCTGGACATGGGCTTCAAATGTCGTATTCCTCTTGTCAAGCCGCTCCTGAACAACAAACAACGTCAGAAGCGTCTTACCTGGGCTAAAGAAATACAGACCTGGTCTGTTGCTCAGTTGTCCAAAGTCCTCTTTTCTGATTTTCTGATGAGAGCAACTTTTGCATCTCATTTGGAAACCAAGGACCCAGAGTATGGAGGAAGAATGGAGAGGCACACACTGCAAGATGCTTGAAGTCCAGTGTGAAGTTTCCACAGGCTGTGTTGATTTGGGGAGGCATGTCATCTGCTGGTGTTGGTCCACTGTGCTTCATTACGTCCAGGGTCAACGCAGCCATCTACCAGGTGATTTTGGAGCACTTCATGCTTCCTTCCGCAGACTAGCTTTATGGGGATGCGGACTTAATTTTCAGCAGAATTTGGCACCTGCCCACACTGCCAAAAGCACCAAAACCTGGTTTAATGACTGTGGGATTGCTGTGCTTGATTGGCCAGCAAACTCGCCTGACCTGAACCCCATAGAGAATCTATGGGGCATTGCCAAGAGAAAGAGGAGAGACATGAGACCAAACAATGCAGAAGAGCTGAAGGTCGCTATTGAAGCATCCTGGTCTTCTATAACACCTCAGCAGTGCCACAGGCTGATAGCTTCCATGCCACGCCGCATTGAAGCAGTAATTGCTGCAAAAGGGGCCCTAACCACGTACTGAGTACATATGCATGCTTATACTTTTCAGAGGTCCCATATTGTTCTATGTACAATCCTTGTTTTATTGATTGCATGTAATATTCTAATTTTCTGAGATTGTGGATTTGGGGTTTTCATGAGCTGTAAGCCATAATCATCACAATTATGACAAATCACAGCATGAACTATCTTGCTTTGTATGTAATGAGTCTATCTCATTAGATTAGTTTCACCTTTTAAGTTGCATTACTGAAATAAATGAACTTTTGCACGATATTCTAATTTTTCGAGTTACACCTGTAAGTTACAGTCCATAGGATGCGTCCCTTGTGCTGAATGCCTCTTCTTTTAGTTGAAATCCTCCACCATACATGCCCACTTACCCACATAATCTTCCAGTAATATGGGGGTTGATACAACTAAGGGGCTCTCACAGGCTCCCATGAAGAGCCCAACTATGCCTGTCCTGTCTATCACAGAAGCCATATTAGAGCTTCTATGAATGAAACAGAATCTAAGACAATAGGGTTGACAGATGAGTTATAGGTCCTTTCTCATTCATAGATCACATTTCATTCACAGAAGCTGTAGTACAACTTCTATGAATGGAACAGTTGGGCAGAAAGTGTGGTCATAGTCAAGCTCTCTCGATGAGAGCTTCTGCCAGCTCCTTAGTTATATTGACCCCTGCTACACCAAACAATTATGGAGACAGGGGGCATCCATGGAGGAGGATTTAATCTTAAAGAAGAGGCATCAGTACAAGAAACACAACCTACTGATTGTACGTAGTGGTTATACGCAGTGAGAGAGAAAGTGTCCACTATCTAAGCAAGCTCTTATTTAAGCTTTGAGCATTTCAATACTATCACATAAGTTTCAATTTTCTCCCTGTCCAGGAAACCTACTTTTCTGAAAACTAGGTTTTCCCTATAATGATGGGAAATATTTTCTCCTCTGGTGAATCAAAAGGTTAAAAAAAAAATGTTTTGAAAGAAGATTACATTGAACACTATATTTTAGTTAAGGGAGAGTTTTAGGATTTCTTGGTTACCTCAATATCATAATGCACATACAATTTGTGACAAGTCCAGAGTTTCTGGTCTTTACTTTCACATGTGGAGATTTAAAGGTTGCTTTAGATAAATCTTCCTATTGCAAACCAACTTTACGCCATAACAGGTATCCATCAAAGTCTTTACTAAAAGGAACATCAACTCTTATCTAAACCATGTCTGGAATATGCTAGCTTCTAACCATGCACAACGTAAAACAAAACAAAATGTAATTTTGTTTGTATTTAGGTGTAAAAAAAAAAAAAAAAAAAAAAAAAAAAAAAAAACTTACTTGGAGCTTTTCGCCAGTCGTAAGGAGCACCTCTTATGTCTGCATCACGTGTGTACCCCCAATCAACCATACTCTGAACAAGTGTGTGGAAATATATTCCTAAAAAAAATTTGCAAGGATTGTAGATTAAAAGAAACCTGTACTAAAAGAAATACAAGAGCTGGCAATCTAACCTTCTTCTAAGAATTCTAATTGTCTGGTTGTCTTTGCTTTCAGTGCTTTGAGCCAAAAACCCAGAAACTTATCTGTACACCTGTTACAAATCAGTTCATCGTGGTATTGAAGGCAATGTATTGGTTTGAAAGCCAGACAACCACGATTTTCAGAAAGAAAGGAAAGCAATGGCAGCCGTTATTCTGTAAAAACGGGTTTCCTTTGAATCAAAATATTAAAACATTATTGCTAAATATGTGCCAGTCATGACTCCATCTCTCCTAAATAAAACATCTGTCACAATGACCTATGCCAAACTAATGACCTTAATATTGGAAAAAGTCAAAGTGGTTCCTCAGCACTAAGAGCTCATTCACACTTGTGCGACCTGCCATGCGACTTTGGTGTCCAAAAGTGACATGACATGTCGCACCCCAGGTTTCCATTCATATCTGTGCACTTCAAGTCACAGCGACTTGAAAGTCATTCCTGCACTACTTTGGTCTGAGTTTCATGCGACTTGAGGGCTATACACCTCAATGTAAACCCTCCAAAGTCGCATGATAGTCGCACCTGAATATGTGTGCGACTTTGTAGAGCACAAATTTGGTCAAAGCCAAACTGTGAATGAAGCCTAAATGCATTAACCCAGTTCTGAGAAGCAAATGACTATTTTCCATCACTACAGTGCTCCCAAAAAGGGTCTGCTGATATTTTACAGAATGATACCTTGTATCTTTCCATTACCTGTCTGAACTAGTGTGATTTCAGATGCAACTTGAGTCCCACAGAATCACATGACTATGAAAATCACACTGCTTTCAATGGTGCCCGTTCAGATCAGCACAGCACAATTTTGGAAAAGGTTCCTGCACCACTTTGGTGCAATACCAGAATTTGGGTTCCATAGATTTCAATGGAAATGCACCACATACGCATCTACATATGATCTAGTGACATTTCAAAATTGTGCCAATGACGCAACCAAGTCGCCATACATAATACATACTGAAAATGGAATCATTTTTGGAGCCACAGTAGTGTGAACCTTGCCCGAGTCAGATAGCTGACAGAACTCCTGAGTAGACATTAACTTGAATCTTGAATAATCACACCTGAAAAATGCTGTATAGTGGGAAGGGGAGTCCCAGCAGCAGGGATAGGAGGGCTGGATGTGCTACACACGTCCTGCATACTATAATGACACTTTTGGGGGGCACATCCAAAGTCTTGAACTAGTAAAGTCATATGTGGAGCAATTTTCCATCCTACAACCAGGGGTTGCAGGACATAACATTGCTTGATTCCCCCATCAGCAATGTCAGTGTTGACGGGGGAATCCCTCCCATAGAGCCATTATGTTCTCCCTGCCGAACACAGTGATTACTGCTAGCAGCTATAATAGCCGCTAGCAATATTCGTATATGAAATCCAACAGGTTGTTTGTACCCAAGTTGACCGATCAGCTTGGCCATACATGGTTCAAATCTTGGCTGATCCCTGCTGAACTGGCCAAGATTTGAACCGTCTATGGTTGGCTTTAATCCCTAAGCTGCCAGGCTTATTAACTGCATCCCCACCGCCCTATAGCAGAAATACTGCTACAGGGCGGCAGGGGTGTGCAAAATCATGTTTATATACACGTGGTTTTGCATTTCCAGGTAGGCGGCACATGCGCCCTACCTGCGCCATCATTTGCGGTTGCCAATCACCGGGTTCCGGTCGGTAATTACTAGCCGGCGCCAGGTGATTTCTGATGACCACTGCTGTATTGGTGTCACTGGGGATGTCAGTGACACCAAGTCAGTTCCCCCCCCCATGTCAGAATGTCCGCCGCAGTCCAGCTATAAGTAGCTGATCGCCGCCATTACTAGTAAAAATAAAATTATAAAAAAAAACCCAGTTTATAGACTGCCATTTTTAAACGCTATAACTTTCATGTAAATAAATTTACACATATTGGGATTTTTTTTTTAGCAAAGACATGTTGTAGAATACATTTTGGCATAAATTTATGACGAAAAATTTGATTTTTAAATTTTTTTTACCAGACATGTTTAATAGCAAAAAGTCAAAAGGGTCGGTCTATTTTTTTCAGAGCACAAAAAATAAAAAAGCACAGGTGGTCAAATACCACTGAAAGAAAGCTCAATTCGTGGGAAAAAAAGGATATAAATTTAATTTGGGTGCAGAGCTGCAACACCGTGCAATTGTCAGTTAAGGTAACGCAGCGCCGTAATACCAAATATGGCCTGGTCAGAAAGGGGGGGTAAATACTCAGGAGGGCAAGTGGTTAAATAGATAGGGAAGTATAGTATATTTACTTGTTTTAACTTTTTTTTTTTTTTTTTTTAACATTTCTTCAGTTTCTTTCTGGTTTCTGGAAAAATTATGTCATACATCCCAGCAGTCTACATGGTAATTTTTTTAATATAACCTGAAGGAGGGGAGGAGGGGCTTTCTCAGCTAAGCACACTCTCCTGCCTGCATGCCTGAACTAAGGGCAGATTAATCATCTGCTTTTACTTAAGATGTCCACTGCTACAAATGTTAGGGGGGGTTTTAAAGTGATTTCTCAACAAAATAAAGCATGGCGACATGGATGCAGGAATGGATGGTGTTGCTTTGAATATTAAAAATGTATTAAATGGTGTTTTCAGTTTATGGTGCTCAGATTCAGTTTAATTTCACTTTAACTTCAGTCATACACAATTGATTACCCGCTAAAGGATTTAAATTTCTGCTCATCCATTTCTGAGATCTATACAGTGCTTTCAGACTACCCAACTTTTGTTTATCACAGTGAATGCAAACTCCCCAAAAAGGGAACTACAGTGGGGCAAAAAAGTATTTAGTCAGCCACCTATTGTGCAAGTTCTCCCAAAAGATGAGAGAGGCTTGTAATTGGCATCATAGGTAGACCTCAACTATGAGAGACAAAATGAGAAAAAAAATCCAGACAATCACATTGGCTGATTTGGAAAGAATTTATTTGCAAATTATGGTGGAAAATAAGCATTTGATCAATATCAAAAGTTCATCTCAATACTTTGTTATATATCCTTTGTTGGCAATGACAGAGGTCAAACGTTTCCTGTAAGTCTTCACAAGGTTGGCACACACTGTTGCTGGTATGTTGGCCCATTCCTCCATGCAGATCTCCTCTACAGCAGTGATGTTTTGGGGCTGTCGCTGGGCAACACGGACTTTCAACTCCCTCCAAAGGTTTTCTATGGGGTTGAGATCTGGAGACTGGCTAGGACACTCCAGGACCTTGAAATGCTTCTTACGAAGCCACCCTTTCGTTGCTCGGGCGGTATGTTTGGGATCATTGTCATGTTGGAAGACCCAGCCATGTTTCATCTTCAATGCCCTTGCTGATGGAAGGAGGTTTGCACTCAAAATCTCACGATACATGGCCCCATTCATTCTGTCCTGTACATGGATCAGTCGTCCTGGTCCCTTTGTGGAGAAACAGCCCCAAAGCATGATGTTGCCACCCCCATGCTTCACAGTAGGGATGGTGTTCTTTGGATGCAACTCAGCATTCTCTCTCCTCCAAACACGAGTTGTGTTTCTACCAAACAGTTCTATTTTTGTTTCATCTGACCATATGACATTCTCCCAATCCTCTTCTGGATCATCCAAATGCTCTCTAGCAAACTTCAGATGAGCCCGGACATGTACTGGACACTGCAGGGGGACACGTCTGGCACTGCAGGATCGGAGTCCCTGGCGACGTAGTGCATTACTGATGGTAGCCTTTGTTACGTTGGTCCCATCTCTCTGCAGGTCATTCACTAGGTCCCCCCGTGTGGTCCTGGGATTTTTTCTCACCGTTCTTGTGATCATTTTGACCCCACGGGGTGAGATCTTCCGTGGAGCCCCAGATCGAGGGAGATTATCAGTGGTCTTGTATGTCTTCCATTTTCTAATTATTGCGCCCACAGTTGATTTGTTCACACCAAACTGCTTGCCTATTGCAGATTCAGTCTTCCCAGCCTGGTGCAGGTCTACAATTTTGTTTCTGGTGTCCTTCGACAGCTCTTTGGTCTTCACCATAGTGGAGTTTGGAGTGTGACTGTTTGAGGTTGTGGACAGGTGTCTTTTATACTGATAAGTTCAAACAGGTGCCATTGATACAGGTAATGAGTGCAGGACAGATGAGCCTCTTGAAGAAGGTACAGGTCTGTGAGAGCCAGAAATCTTGCTTGTTTGTAGGTAACCAAATACTTATTTTCCACCATAATTTGCAAATAAATTCTTTCCAAATCAGCCAATGTGATTGTCTGGATTTTTTTTCTCATTTTGTCTCTCATAGTTGAGGTGTAGCTATGATGCCAATTACAGGCCTCTCTCATCTTTTTAAGTGGGAGAACTTGCACAATTGGTAGCTGACTAAATACATTTTTGCCCCGCTGTAAATAAGGAATTGAATACAGGTAATTACATTGTCTGTATTTAGCAATATATTTCATTATAATTTAAAGAATACATAACTACCTTAATTGATTTTTTTTTTTTTTTTGGTCTGAAGTTTAGCTATTAAGTTGATCATGCTCTATGTAATCTAATTTGATGATCTCCTTCATATCTACAATCTGCTATGCAGTGCATGGGCCTATATTTGATACAAATTGAATGCATTGTTAAGGTTCCTCTCTGCTGGTTAGAGTTAGACAAGTCACATATGGTTGCAGGAAAGAAAATCGCATGACTCCAGTCAGTGTTGATTGGAGAATCTCTCTCATCGAGCTATTGTGTTCTCCTGGCGCAGAGCCATCCCTGACAACACAATGATTACAGCTAGCAGTTATAATCGCAGGCAGTAATCTCATGATAAAAATCTGAAATGCTGGTTCAGCCTTTAGAACCATTTTAGTTTTTAGTTGCGGAGCACTGTAGAGCTTGAATTCTCAGTTTTTTCTAGATCATATTACAGAGAAATTCTACATTGCTCTAGTTATTTCTAAGAAGAAATAATAAGATGACTTTTCAAAAATAATTTTATAGGCCTCCCACAGAGTTGTAAGAGAAGAGAATGAGTTCTGCTTGCCCTAGATGACCATAGATGGGTAGAATTTCAAACAAAAATTCTCAGGACATTCAATTGTCACTTGAAAGATTTAGTTTGCTTTTAACATTTGATTTTGGAATTAATGGACTTTAGTGAACAAAAATCACTTACATTGTTAAAAATGTGTTGATTCGAGAAAAAATTTCCATCCTGCCCCTGCAAATTATCTTCTTATTGCGGTCACAAAGGAATATTGATTTGACCCACTAATGGTTAGGAAGAGAATGTTCTCAGAAAGTCCATTCATTTTTCTAAGAATTTTCTATTGAAATTCTACACATACAGTATATGGTCAGCTTTAATGTTGATATTGAAGTAGTCAATTAGTAGGCAACTCTACTATATCTGTGTAGGACAAATGTGAGTCGTTTAGTAGACACCGAGATGGGCCATTTTTCAGTAATAGGGTCTGCTATGTGGTCATGATCTGACCAAGGAACATTTAGGATTTTCTTGTAGGTAATGGCTAGTAGGTACACCATAGTTTATATGTACTATAATATGGTCAGTTCTTTGAAACATAATATAGAGACATAAATAATATGTGCAACTATGGTCTAATGGGTTCAATTCCCTCCAGGTATAAGGTTATGCTTATTTAGTAGTTCTTTAAAGCACTGGGAGTGGAGGTATTCGAGGAGTAGGCCTGGAATGAATTGTGCAGTTTTTGGGTTTAAGACTACATCAATCCTGCAAAACCAGCAAAAAAGAAAATAGAAGAAGGAACAAAACAAACATACGATAAATGCTCTGAGAAAGCAGACTCAAAAAACATAGGGGTCTCTGTCATGAGTTTCAGGATCAGTTTAACAGCTTTATTGGAAGTAATGTTGACGTCAATGCAAACAATGAGCATACATACATGAGCAGTATTTCAGGAGAGAAAAAGTAGATGGTGGGAGTTAACAGAGAGTCAGAGGAGGCGGGGGGGAGGAGCCTGAGCATGGCGGCAAGAGAGAGATCGATGTAGGATCTCGCTCTGTAAGGCAGTCACCTTCCCCTCAATGCGCCCCGTGAATGCTGCTGGAGATGCCTAGGATGCCCTACCTGTAAGTGGGATCCCACCGGTGAAGTGAGGAGGACGGAGTGTCGTGGGTCGTTTGAGGTGGGACGGCTGGAGCCTCCTGTCTGAGATAGAGAGCAGCTGGGAGCCCGGAGGACGCAGGGCGGCCACGTGACCCCCGCAAGGGATCTCTGGGAGGAAGAGAAGCCGGCCGGCATTCCCAAGCAGAAGGTAGGCATCAGCTTCTCACTGACAGCTGTGAGTGGAGACAGATACAAGCAGGACCCTGACGCCGACTTAACAGAGAAGCACTCTGCCTGCTATCGGTCAAAGAGATCAGGGGAAGGAAGAGGAATGTGACCTGGAGGAATCCCCCTAGAAGGGAAATAAAGACAGACAACAGAGAAGGAATCTGGAGAATCACCTCACTGAAAAAGCAGCTGGAAGGAGGGTGAGTGATGTCTGGACTGTATACTGATCCTGTATGTGGAATATAGAGGTTGAAGCAGAGAAGGAACGCACAGAGGAATAGGGGGATTCCCAAGGGGACAGAAGAAAATTTGAATTTTCCCAAGGATAATTTTTAGCACAGGTCCTAGAGCTTAAAGAAAAGGGGCTGAATTTATAACAAATATGAAGAGCAAAAATAGTAAAGGGAGTGGTCCCAAGCACCCCCAATCTGGAACGATTAGGAAATATACGTCCCAGGGAAATGTGACCCCAGAAAGATCTCAGGAGGCTTGTGAAAGGAGTATAATGGAAAACAGCCTAGATAAGAGCACCAGGTCTTCTGAGGAAATGGACAATAATAATCAACAAACATCAGAGGGAATAAAGTCAAGAGAAAATGAAGGAGAATTACAAATCCCAAATAAAAAGGAGATGGCAGAAATGTTTAAAAATTTGGAAAAATCTATTAAACAAGAGATGGGGATTATTCGGAACGATTTGGGACATTTATTATCCAGAGTAGAAGAAATGGAGGAAAAAATTAAAAAACATGCTCAAGCTATTCCAGAGTTAAAAAAATCAGATAATGGAGATGAGGAAAGAACAAAAAAAGCTGCAATATAACTTGGAGATACAAGGTAACAAGCATAGGAAAAATAATCTTAGGATAAAAGGAGTCCCAGAACTCACACAAGGAGAAGATTTAAAAGGGACAATATGTAAAATCTTAAACTCCATTACGGATAAACCCAGTACCGAGAAATATGAATTGGACAATGTATATAGGATAGGAAGGTTCCAACGGGATCGGGTGGAAGAAAAACCGAGAGATGTAGTTGTACAATTCTATAAATATGGAGATAGAGAAGAGGTATGGAAGAAGATAAAAGGAAGAGCCAGTATTATATATGGAGGAAAAAATATACAAGTTTTTGTAGACCTGACAGCTGAAACATTGTGGAGAAAGATCACTGAAACCACTTCTAGAACAGATGAAAAAACAGAATATACAATATAGATGGAGTAGCCCGACGTGTTTAATGGGATGGAAGAATTGAGTCACTGCATACCTGAGATTTCCTGAAGAACTAAGAGACTTTTTTGATAAACTTAATATTCAGAAAATAGAGATCCCAGGTTGGGAGTAGGAAGAAGGGATAAGTGCTATGAGAAAAGAGGAATGGCAGCTAGTTAGAAGGAGAAATGACAGATAGGGGGGCATTGGGGGAAATGGAGGGAAGGTGAGCCGCACATGGTCAGAGACCAACCCCAGGGTTAAAAATCAAACGTGGCATTAGGTCCACAAATGATTAGAAGGCAAATAGTAGGCCTAATGGGGGGGAGGGGGGGGAGGGGAGGGAGGGGGACAGGGGAGGGGGGAGATGGGGACGGATGGGAGGGGGGGAATGGGGGGGTGGATACTCTGCGGGATAAGAGAAATAGGAAAGAGGAAGGGCAGGAGGATGAAGGAATTAAAAGGAGTAGGGTAAGATGGAAGAAATCCAATTTATAACTTATAATGTAAAGGGGTTGTGTTGTCCCGGGAAGAGATTTAGGTTATTTAAAGAACTACAACATAGAACATCTTCGGTGGTATTTCTACAGGAAACACACTTAGAGATGGAGTCAAAGGTTAGGCTGAAGACTAGATATTTTCCGACATGGTATTATGCGGACTCACCAATTAAAAGAGCAAAAGGGGTTGCTATAGGTTTTGCAAAGAATATAAGGTTTGAGGTGGAGAAGAGAATTGCGGATCTGGAGGGAAGGTTTTTGTTTTTGAGGGGTAAATTACAGGGAATTGAGTGTACAATAGCTAGTATATACTGTCCAAATAAGAAACCGGAGATATTCTTGAGAGGTGTATTGAAAAAATTGATGGATTTTAAAAGGGGTTGTATGATAATAGCTGGAGACTTTAATATCTGTATGGACCCGCGGATGGATACTACCTCCCATGTGAGAAGGGAAGAGAGCAGGTCCTTGAGATTATTAAAGAAACTGATGCATGAGTGTCAATTAGTCGATATATGGAGAATCAGGAATATGAAAGATAGAGACTATACCTTTTTTTCACATGTACATGAGATCTATTCTAGACTGGATTATATATTGGTAGAACATCGATTTATAGAGTCTGTAGTAGAAGTAAAAATCGGAGGAAGTACTTTGTCGGATCATGCCCCTGTTGCAATGAAGTCAAGATGGGGTAGAGAAGAGAGAGGAGGCTATGTCTGGCGGATGAATGAGGCACTCCTTATGGATGAAGAGACCGATCGAAAGATCGAGAGGGAAATTAAATGGTTTTTTGAGGAGAATGAAACAGAGGATGTGTCGATTGCAACAGTGTGGGAGGCCCACAAACCCTACATTAGAGGACTACTTATTGCAATAGGGGCAAAAAAGAAAAAAGAAAGGAGGGAAAAGATTAATAGACTACTAAATGAAATATATGATCTCGAACAGGCTCATAAAAGGGAAATGTTTAAAGAGATAATGCAGAAAATAATAAAGAAGAAAGAAGAACTAGAGAATGTAATGGAGGAGGAAAAGAAAAGTCTTTAACAAAGTAACAAGTGAAAGGTATAGATGGGGAGATAAGCCGGGAAAATATTTAATGAGAACTCTAATGCAGGCCATAGATGGGGAGAAAAAACAAAAATTCGGTCGTTCAAGCGGCCGACGTTACCATCAATGGTAAAAAAAATCTGCCGATTTTCATCCCTTCTACAGCTGGCAAAAAGTGTCCCTGCAGAGAGCTCCGCTATTTCTGACAGTTCTCTGACAGTTCCTTCACATTTACAGTGGTTGAAACATTGTATCTATTTGTTTCCATTTAGGATACAGATGTTTTTATTCGGAAACAAATAGATACAATGTTTCAACCGCTGTAAATGTCAAAGAACTGTCAGAGAACTGTCAGAAATAGCGGAGCTCTCTGCAGAGATACTTTTTGCTGGACTGGAATTCTTCTTATTTTCATCCTACTTCTTCTTCTTCTTCATCCTCATCCTCTTCTTCATCCTCATCCTCTTCATCCTCTTCTTCATCCTCCTCTTCTTCTTCTTCATCCTCCTCTTCTTCTTCTTCTTCTTCTTCTTCTTCCTCCTCCTCTTCTTCCTCCTCCTCCTCCTCTTCTTCTTCTTCATCCTCCTCCTCCTCTTCTTCTTCTTCATCCTCCTCCTCCTCTTCTTCTTCTTCATCCTCCTCCTCCTCTTCTTCTTCTTCATCCTCCTCCTCCTCTTCTTCTTCTTCATCCTCCTCCTCCTCTTCTTCTTCTTCATCCTCCTCCTCTTCTTCTTCATCCTCCTCTTCTTCTTCCTCCTCCTCCTCTTCTTCTTCCTCCTCCTCTTCTTCTTCCTCCTCCTCTTCTTCTTCCTCCTCCTCTTCTTCTTCCTCCTCCTCCTCTTCATCCTCCTCCTCCTCTTCATCCTCCTCTTCATCATCCTCCTCCTCCTCTTCATCCTCCTCCTCCTCCTCTTCATCCTCCTCCTCCTCTTCATCCTCCTCCTCCTCTTCATCCTCCTCCTCTTCATCCTCTTCATCCTCCTCTTCATCCTCTTCATCCTCCTCCTCCTTCTTCATCCTCCTCCTCCATCCTCCTCCTCCTCCATCCTCCTCCTCCTCCTCTTCTTCCTCATCCTCATCTTCTTCATCCTCCTCCTCCTCATCTTCTTCATCATCCTCTTCATCATCCTCATCTTCTTCATCATCCTCTTCTTCTTCTTCATCCTCATCCTCTTCTTGTTCATCCTCATCCTCTTCTTCTTCTTCATCCTCTTCTTCTTCATCAGCATCATCCTCTTCTTCTTCATCCTCTTCATCCTCTTCCTCTTTTTCTTCTTTTCGTCTTCCTCTTGCAGGTCACTGCTCATGCGCAGATTTTTTATCGGTAAAAAATCGGCCGATTTGCCCACTAATTGCCGCGAAAATCGGCCGATCGGCAAAATCGGCCGATTTTTTTCCAACTTTACCGAAAAAAAAAACGGCCAAAATACCGAAAAACGGCCGACCAAATCGCCCACTAACTATCCGAAAATCGGCAGATTTTATTTTCGGCCGAAAAATCGGCCGATTTTCGACCCATCTATGGCCTGCATAAGGAAAAAGAAAAATAGGAATTATATAGAGAAAATAAGAAACCCTAAGGGTGAATTAGTGCACTCAACTAAAGACATCGCTAGAGCATTTAAGGATTACTATAATGAGTTATATAATATCATACCGCAGGATATAATAAATAAAACTGAAACAGTAAATAGAGAAAAAAGAAGAACATACTTAAAAGAGGCAGGTCTACCAAAACTCAGCGAAATACAATTGAATTCCCTAAAAGCAGAAATCACATTAGAGGAAATAAAAACAGCGTTAAAAGGTACTGCAGTGGGGAAAAGCCCGGGCCCAGATGGATATACGGTAAAATATTATAAAAAATATGGTGAGTTATTAATACCCAAGTTGAAGATATATATGAATGCTCTGGGAAATGAGATGGAAATGAGGGGAGAATCCTTACAGGCTAATATAGTCTTAATCCATAAAGAGGATAAAGACCCCTCGCAGTGTGCGAGTTATAGACCAATAGCGCTGCTGAATGTAGATACTAAATTGTATGCAAAGGTTTTGGCAAATAGACTGAAGGAACTGATGCCGGAATGGATACACGAAGATCAGGTGAGGTTTGTCCCAGGGAGAGAGGGTAGAGACAACGGTTTGAGATCACTGCTGCTCATACAGGAAGGTAAAAAAGGGAAAACCCCAATGATACTGATGTCAATTGATGCCGAGAAAGCATTTGATAGAGTGAGCTGAGGCTTTATGATGGACACCTTGGAGGTGATGGGGATAGGAGATAGAATGAGGAAGTGGATCGGAAGGTTATATAGAGGGCCTACTGCCGCTATCATGGTTAATGGAAGAAGATCGGAGCTTTTCGAGATGTCAAATGGTACAAGACAGGGATGCCCATTATCCCCACTGTTATATGTTCTATCATTGGAGCTACTGCTGTCTACGATAAGGAAGAACATAGATATAAAAGGAATATGGATAGGAGATAGAGAACATAAGGTGGCGGCTTATGCGGATGATTTGATGTTCTATGTTGGAAATCCCAGAATGTCACTTCCAAATTTGATGAAGATACTGAAGGAATACGGGGAATTATCAAATTTAAAAATTAACCCGACAAAAACCGAAATCTTAAATATAAACCTTAAAAATAGTGAAAAAGAAAAAATACAAGGAGAATTCCCATTTGTTTGGAGAGATAAAGAACTAAAGTATCTAGGGATAAAACTGTCAGCCTTAACCAAGAATCTATATAAAGCTAATTATATTTCACTATTAAACAAACTTAAGGAGGAGCTGAAGAGAGTGGGAGGTGGAAACCCGCCCTGGATAGGTCGCATAAATTTGATAAAAATGGTAATTGTGCCCCAAAGTATTGTATAAATTTCAAATGATTCCAATTAAACTCCCAGAGACATATTTTAAAGAACTTAAAAAAATGATAATAAGATTTATATGGAGGAATAAAAAGCCTAGAATACGCTATGAAGTCTTGACTAGAAGTAAAGAAAGAGGCGGACTGGGTGTACCAGACTTTAAGAGATATTATAAAGCAGTGATAATGGCGAGAATTTTTGACTGGACTCATAATCCAGAGAAAAGCTGGGTCAAAATCGAAAATACACTGAGTGGATCAAATTTAAGTAAGATTATATGGGTGCCAGCACAATATGGGGGATTAGAGGAAAGCACAAGCACGTATACTTTTAATGTTTTGAGAGTGTGGGAAATGTTACACAGACAGAGGGGATGGGCTTTTAATTCACAGTTAATTCCACTAAGGAACACAAAATATTTTACCCCTGGGCAGGAAAACATCGCAGGAAAATGGATTATAAAACAAGAGGCACAATTGAGAGATATAATGGTTGGGGAGGAATTGGGATCATTTGGAGAGTTGGAGAAAAAAAAGGGAGAAGTTTTCAATAAGATGGATAGATTCAGATATTACCAACTGAAACATTTCTTTGAAAATCTCCCAAAGCCTATGAGAACTAGAAAAGAGTGGAATCCATTGGAGAGGTTGTTGGACGCACGGGGAGATGGGAGACACGGAATTGCAAAATATATAAAATATTAACTGAATTAGACACGGATATAAAATTAATATATATATAGAAATGGGAAAGAGACATGGGAAGGGAAATAGATGAGGAGGAGCAAAGGAAAATGTTCAGATTAATTCACGAAAATATTAGTATGCGAGAGGTGGAAAAAAATTACAAGTGTTTGGTGAGATGGCACATTACACCTTAGAGCATGAATTGAATGGGGAGATTTCACGGATGTGTTGGAGAGGTTGTGGAGAGATAGGTACGTGGTATCATACGTGGTGGGAGTGTTCAAGAATACAGGTGTTTTGGCGGAAAATAGTTTATTTAGTAAGGAAAATCACTAAAATTAATATTGGATTAGACCCAGAGTTATGTCTCCTGCATATCACAGAGCTCCCAGTGAAATTATATAAGGCCTTGGGGATATGGCATTACTTGAGTGCAGCGAAGAGTCTGATACCTAGGTTCTGGAAAAAAAGAGAGGTGCCAACAGAGGAGGATTGGATGGGCAGAGTGAACCAGATATGCGGGTTAGAAAGATTGTATTACATGCACATAGATAAGATGGAGATGTACAATACAAAGTGGAAAAAATGGGAAGAGTATAGAGAAAAAGTGAAATAATTGAGGATATAACACCCCTTGAAATGGATTTAGAAATAACAGAAATGTATGGTGTGAAGGAGAAGAGAGAAAACGCAGAGTGGGAGAGGCAGGTGGGGGGGGGGGGGGGGGGGGAGGCTGAGGAGGGGGGGAGGGGGGAAGAGGGAGGGTTGAGGAGAGGGATTTAAATAATTTATGCAAATAGGAGGATATTGTCTAAATGTCTTTTTAATAGAAATGTCAATATGATTTGTATTTTGATTGATAAACGAATAAACATTTAATTTATAAAAAAAAAAAAAAACCAGGAGAGTCAGAGTATTGAGAAAAGGCTAGTAAGATTACAAAAATAGCCCTTCATCTTAAACTGGAGAGAACCATTTAAAGAAGTAAAGAGATCAGCTTCTCTCAACATAGGAATGTTACATAGTCACATAGTCAGTCTGGATGAAAAAAGACAAAAGTCCATCCAGTTCAGCCATAAAAAAAAAAATGTATAATCCTACACCCACAGTTGATCCAGAGGAAGGCAAAAAAACCCAGCAAAGCATGATTCAATTTGCTCCTGCAGGGGAAAAAATTCCTTCCTGATCCCCCGAGAAGCAATCTGATATTCCCTGGATCAACTTTACCTATAAATGTTAGTAACCAGTTATATTCTGTGTGTCCAAGAAATAATCCAGGCCTTTGCTTTAAATCAATCCACTGAGCTGGCCAGAACCAACTCTTGAGGGAGTCTATTCCACATTTTCACAGCTCTTACTGTGAAGAAACCTTTTCATATTTGGAGATTACATTTCTTTTCCTCCAGACGTAAAGAGTGTCCCATTGTCCTCTGTGATAACCTCAAGGTGAATAACTCTACACCGAGTTCACTAGTTGAACCACTGATGTATTTATACATGTTGATCATATCCCCCCTTAATCTCCTCTTCTCAAAAGAGAATAAATTTGGTTCCTCTAATCTTTCCTCATAGCTGAGCTCCTTCATGCCTCTTATAAGTTTAGTTGTCCTTCTCTGTACTTTCTCCAGTTCCCCAATGTTCTTTCTGTAAATTGGTGCCCAAAATTGAACTACATATTCCAGATGAGATCTTACTAATGATTTGTACAGGGGTAAAATGATATCTCTCTCTGGAGTCTATACTTCTTAATACAACAGAAGATTTTGCTCACTTTAGAAACCGCCGCTTGGCATTGCATGCCATCATTAGGCTTATGATCTACCGTAACTCCCAGATCCTTCTCCACTATTGATTCCCCCAGTTGTACTTGTCTAGTATGTATGATGCATGCATATTCTTATCCCCCAAGTGCATAACCTTACATTTATTGAGCATTGAGGTCGGCTTGTAAGTTGGAGACATCCTGTAAGGACGTTATTCCACTGCACAGATTGGTGTCATCTGCAAAGACTGAAATAATTGTAATCCCAGACCCTATATCATTTATAAATATATTAAAAAGGGTCCCAACACTGAACCTTGCGGTACACCTCTAACAACCCTAGACCATTCAGAGTATGAATCGTTAACCACTGCTCTCTGAATACGATCTTTTAGCCAGTATTCTACCCATTTACATACCGATTTTTCTAAGCCTGTAGACTTTACCTTACATGTGTGTAGGGAACAGTGTCAAATGCTTTTGCAAAATCCAAGTATACTACATCCACAGCAACCCCTCTGTGCAAGGTTTTGCACACCTCCTCATAAAAAGAAATCAGATTTGTCTGACAACTTCTGTCTTTCATGAATCCATGCTGTCTGTTGCTTAAAATATTTGTTTCCAGCAAGAACTCATCTATGTGGTCTTTTATTAAACTCTCCAGTATCTTCCAAACTACAGATGTTAAACTAACAGGTCTATAATTACTTGGTAAAGATTTTAACCCCTTTTTAAATATAGGCACCACATTGGCCTTAAGCCAATCCAGTGGTACTATGCCAGTCATTAAAAGAGTCCCTAAAAATTTAGAAACAATGGCTTTGAAATGAAAGAGCTCAGTTCTTTCAGGACCCATGGGTGTATGCCATCCAGTCCAGGTGCTTTATTCACCTTTATTCTGTCTAAATATTTTTGGATCATATCAATTGTGAGCCAATGTGGATCATCTGGAGCTGTGTCAATACCATGCCCATTATGGACAAGAGCTCCCCTATGCTCCTTTGTATACACAGAGTTGAAGAAGGTATTTAATAAATTTGCATGTCTTTGTCCCCAGTCACCCACTCTAGATTATTTTGTTAAGGGCCTAAATGCTCGGACTGGACCTTTTTACTATTAATATAGATGAAGAATTTTTGGGGTTGGTCCTGCTATCTTTTGCAATCTGTCATTCGTTTTCAATTTTTGCGGTCTTTATTTCCTTTTTGCATATTCTATTATATTCTTTGTAATGTTTAAACGATGATAGTGTTCCTTCAGTTTTATATTAATATTTCAATAATTTTTATTGAAAGATTTCAAAAGAATTTAGCAGAAAGAAACATTTGGTTCAGTATAAATGGTATGCATACAATATAACTTTATTAGGATGTTACCCCACCTTTTGGCTGGGGTTGGAACTAGAGTTACAGCATAAACATCAGAGGTATGCTTGGGGTGGACTGAACCATGAGGAGGAGTAGTAAGTAGTAAGGGGGTATTAAACAGGGGGGAGAATAATAGGGGGAGGGGGTAGTGGGGGAGTGAGAAGTTGTGGAAGGATGGGGGAGGAGTACCAATCTGACGTGGATAGGTTGAACGATTGTAAGGTATCAGGGTTTTACGGAGCAGTTAGGGTTTTGTAACCAGTTAGACCATAAATAATTAAACTTATGTTGGGTGGAGTTATTAGTGGCCAGTCTTTTTTCCATTTTGCATTGGAAGATCTGAGATTAGCGATTGAAGGGAAGGGGCTGTGGTGGTGTTCCATAGTTGGGTTATATTTAGTTTAGCTGCAAAAAGGATGTGGACCATGATGGTATGGCAGGTATATGGGAATTTGTTAATCCCAATGTGTAAGGGTGCAAGTGCCGGATTATTTTGGAAATTTCGGCTATTAGTTGGAATACACTATTCCAAAAGGATTTAATAGATTTGCAAGACCATAGTATATGAAGAGTGGAGCCTACGTCCCTGCATTGTCTCCAACAGGAAGGGGAATGTTTTGGGTAGAAAATGGCAAGTCTGGCAGGGGTTAGGTACCACTGATTAAGTATTTCAAGTAGGATTCCCAATGTGAGCTGCAGTGAAAGGATTTGTAAGTGTAGTTAAATGCGGTAGTCCATGTGTGGGTTGGGATGGTTTCTGCTAGGGTTTTTTCCCAATTGGATAAAGAGGTAGATTTTAAGGTAAATTGCAGGTCCGTTAAAATATTTGTAGAAGGTAGAGATGCCTTTACTTGGGTAATGCAGTCTGGAGAAATAGGTGTAGGTCGTAGCCGAGATTATTATGGTACGGGGTATATTGTTCGTTTGGATGCAGTGGGTGATTCGTAATTAGGTGAAGTATTCAGCGGCAGGGAGGTTAAATTTGGTTTGAAGATATTGAAATGAGTGTAGAATGTTATTTTTGTAAAGATCGGCTACGTTATGTATGTTTCGTTTTTCCCACTGGGTTAAATCTAGGGAGGGCATAATGGAGTGTAATATGTTGCGTGGGGTATGGAGTTGTTTGGAGTCCGCGTAATCTGTGGATAAAAGATCTTTCCAGGCTTGAAGGGTGGCTTGGATACATGGATGCTTTAAGTGATATGTCGTTTGTGAGAATATTGTGGTTAAGAGTATATGTTGTGATTTAAGTGGAAGGAAGGGTGAGGTTTCCATTGTGGACCAGGATTTTTCTCTGGTTGGGTGCCACCAAAATATACCAAATATTTGGTCCAGGAGAGTGGCATTATAGTAAGATATAAGGTGTGGAAGGCCAGCGCCTCCTTTGGAGGGTGGTCTGATTAAGAGATTGGTGGTACATCGAGGTTTTTTGGAATTCCATAAGAATCTGGTAAATAGCGATTGGAGTTTGGAGAAGAAAGTATTGGGGACCGGTATGGGGAGTGTGCGGAAAATATAAAGGATTTTCGGTAGGATGAGCATTTTTAATGTGGCTACTCTGCCTATTTTAGATAGTTCTGAGGTACGAAGGTTGGCAATTTCTTGGGGTATAGTTTCAAGTAATTTTTTGTGGTTCGAATAGTTGGTCTGTTGTGGCAGAAAGTTTGATTCCTAGATATGGGATGGTATTTTTTTCCCAGGTGAAGGGGAATTGTTTAGCAAGGGATAGTTGAGTAAAATATGGTGTGTGGAGGTTTAAAATTGAGGATTTGGGCTCGTTTTGTTTATAATAGGAGACTATCGTATATTGCTGGAGATGGGTACGTATTGTTTGGAGGGATTTGACTGGGTTGGTAATCATCAATATGATGTCGACTTCGAATAAGCTCATTTTGTGCTCAGTGTTAAGGTGTCGTATGCCAGTGAACATTGGGTCTTCTTGAAGTTTAGAGGCTAGGGGCTCAATGAGTAATGCAAATATGACAGGAGATAGAGGGCAGCCTTGTCTATTGCCATTGGTAATATCAAAGGCATCTGATAATAGTGTTCCGTCTGTTAATACTCTGGCTGAGGGGAGGGAGTATAGTGCTAAAATGTCTGTTCGCATCCAACCCATGATGCCAAATTTCTGTAAGGTCATTTGCAAAAATAGCCAGTGTATGCGGTCGAATGCTTTTTTAGCGTCCAATGATAAAAGCAATGAGGGTTGTTTGGTGTGTTCTTAGTGATGGATGAGGGATAGGAGTCTTCTAGTAGCGTCAGGTGCTTGGCGGCCTGGTATGAATCCTACTTGGTCTGGGTGTATCAAAGTGGGAAGATAGGGGAGTAGCCTGCGTGCTATAATTTTTGCATAGAGTTTGACGTCTGTGTTAAGTAGGGAAATTGGTCTATAATTTTGGACATACTGTGGATCTTTGCCAGGCTTTGGTATTGTGGTTATTGTTGATTGTAGCATGTCTTTGGGGAATGTGCCATTGGTGGCTGTGTGGTTCAAGAGTCTGGTCAGATATGGTGAAAGGTTAGGGGCAAATTGTTTGTAGTACTCATTTATATAGCCATCGCTTCCTGGAGACTTGTTAAGAGGAAGTGTTTTAATGGTGGATTCTATTTCAGTGGGAGTGATTGGCATTGATATGTCTTTAAGTTGGGTTGAAGAAAGTTGAGGGAGTTTAAGTGTATGGAGGAATTGTTGTATGGATGTAGGTGTTGGTTGGATGGCGTTAATGTCGTCTTTAAGGTTATATAGTTGTTGGTAGTAGGTCGCGAAGGCATTAGCTATAGCTTGCGGGTTTGTGGTTAAGGTTCGTGAGGATGGATGATAAACTGAGGATATGTTATTGCTTAGTAGTCGTTGTTTAATCATTTTGATTAGTAAGGAGTTGGCTTTGTTGCTAAGGGAGTAAAATGTAGTTTTTGTTTTTTGAAGGTTGAGGTCATATTTGTAGAGCAGGAGGGTTCTAAAGTTTTCTGTACATTGTTGGTGTTAAGATTGTGGCACCTCTAGTGCTGGCTGCTGAATTATAGTAGTTTATTTAGTGGCGCAGGAGATATCTCTTTTATTTCTCTAAAGTTTGTGTCTATCGGTGGTGAGTTGGGCAGATGTTAGAGAGTTTGGTTTTTTTTTTGTTTAATTCTTCTTTTGTTTTAATTGAGAGGAGGAGTTCCTCAATTTGTCGGTTTCTCTGTTTGGAGATACGGGAGTTTAATTGTATAAGGATACCTCTCATGTATGCCTTCTATGCAGACCATAATGTGGACATCGATATTTCAGGAGAGTAATTTATGTCAAAAAACATGTTGTGAGCATCTAATATAAATTTTTTGTGGTCCGGATTCTTCAATAAGAATACGTTAAGTCTCCAGATACGGGGGATTGTTGAGTGTTGATTGTGATCTAAGGAGATAGAGATTGCAGCGTGGTCAGACCAGGTTACAGCGTGGTCAGACCAGGTTATGGTACCAATTTCGGAGGATGTGGTGTGTTGCAAAGTCCACTTGTCCGTGATGAAAAAGCCAATTCTGGAGTAGGAGAGTTGAGAGGAGGAATAGTAGGTGTAGTCTTTTTTCCGTACGGTGATGGCATCGCCAGATGTCGTAGAGGTCATTTTTATGTAGACGTTAAAAGAATGTTTGGAGGAGTGTTTGCTAGAAGAAGAGTCCAGTAGTGGGTTGCCGATGATGTTGAAGTCTCCTCCTATAATTAGTTTGCCTTGTTTCTGAGCAGAAATCGTGGAATTGATTTTGTTGTAGAATTGCAATTGGTTGGTGTTCGGACCATAGATGTTGACCAGGGTGTATAGAATTCCATTAATTTTGCATATCAGGATATGGTAGCGACCTTGTGGGTCTGCGACTTAAAGACAGTCTCTTATGGCCGTGATGACGCAGTTATTCTTTTTGGGGTTGGTTGCCACATAAATTGGAGAAAAATGGTGTATGTGAAATTTGGGAATTTTGTTGGTGGCAAAGTGGGATTCTTGAAGAAATATGACATCAGATTGCAAGCAGCGAGCCTCTTTTTGTAGTAGACATCTTTTGAACGGTGAGTTGAGGCCACGGACATTTAAGGATGAGATTTTAATCATAGTTTTGGATGTAGGTGAGTTGTCCGAAGTAGCAGAGGTATTTCATGGGTCATGTAGAGTAACGGCATATCCTTTTGTTGTTTTGGAGAAGTTTCCACAAAGAAGGGGTACTGTACTGGATGCGGTCGCTGGTTTGATGAGGATGTTCCGTCTTGTAGGTCGTTATTTAGAGTAAGGAGGGGTTGAGACGATCGACTGGTTAAGGGGGTAAAAAAAAACTTGTTGAAAACACAAGTGGTATGTGTAGCACTTATTGCTACTGTGTAACGGGGGGATTTGAGCATACATGACTCACGTAGTAAGTCATGTTGACGAATAACTTGGGGTTCGAGGATGGTCGTAATGGGGCCGTCTGCCAGCCATTAGTGGTTGATAGAGTCCCAGCTTGTTGGGTGGTTGTTGATGGTGGTGATCTTAGGATCCTGACCACTCAGCTTCCATGTGTTGTAAATGGTTGGAGGCGGGTTGGTGGGAGTCCGCTGGTAGGATATTCCAGGTTTTTCAAGAGATCGATGCCTGCCTCAAGGGATTTAAATTGTAAAGAGCCTTCCGTGTTGTTTAACAATGAGGTTTGTGGGGAAGCCCCATTGGTAGCAAATTCCGTGGTACCTCAACGCTTTTGTAGTGACAAGCTTCTTGCGGTTGAGAAGTGTGGCTTTAGATAGGTCTGCAAATAATTTTATATTCACTTGGTCTGGTGGTAGTGATGCAGTGTTTCTCGTGGCTATCATAAATTTTTCTTTTACATGGTAAAAGTGGATGCGTGCCAGGATGTCCCTAGGTATTACAGCCAGTAGGAACGATGGTTTAGGTAACCTGTGTGCACGGTCTATAGTGAGTTCCACATCTGATAGGGAAGGAATGAGGTTTTTCATGTATTTTTGTAAATATGGCACTATGGCGTCCGAATTTGATGTTGTTCCACCTAGAGCGGTCTTCTAGATCCGCAAGTTTGAGGTTAATCTGTTCTATGTCGGTGCCCTGGTCGGTGTATGCGTCTATTAGGTCGTTATGAGCTTTGACCATTTCCCCCATTTTATTTTCAATATGGCGGATACGGTGGTCTTGTTGTACCGCGGATGAAATTTGGGATAGTGTCGTCATCAGGTCATCATGTAAAGTTTGTCGCAGTAAGATGTAGTGACTTTTGGGGGACTATTTATTAAAAATATGATTTCATTCCAAAGTAAGAAGCCCAGCCGTCTGTTAGAGGTTAACCTTTCTTGGTGAGAATTCAAGTGACCTTCTAGAATCACACACACAATGAGTGGAAGAGACTTGTTGCAGAGACAATATACTATTTGAATCTCTACAGGTGATCAAACAAAGTCCCAGGAAAGATAATGATGGGATCTGATGTTGGTGACTCTAAGACCTGGCAAAAGTATGTTTTCTCAACAATTGCCATTGTCTGACTTTATAATTAACTTTCTTGCAGGTGAAATCTCCTAATTTTCAACAAATACCACCGTTGGACTTCCAAACAGTGAGTCATCACACCTGACCAAAATAACAATGGTGAGAGGAGACTTGTAGGTCTGAGAAGATTAAATAAAACCTTGGAGAGTGTGATGAGCCAACAAACTTCTCAAACCGTCCCTATTATCCACTAAGGTTACAAGTATAACTGGTTGTTTACCTTAATTCCTACACAATGGACAGGTAAACAGAGGGTTTCCTACTCATGAAAAACGTCATTCCTAAAACCAAAAGGTTAAACTTAGGACATATATTTCTACCCACAAAGACATTAAAAAAGAGACATATCATTAACACTTTTATCAAACAAAAATATATTCAGCAGAGTTGGGGATTGCATACCACTAAATTAAGTATGAAATGGTGAAAAGTAAGATATTTTGTGAATTGGTATCAGTTGTATGTTTCCATCAGAAAGCAAATGTTTCACACAAGTTTGAATCTCAGGGAAATGAAAAACTGAATGCACATATATTTTTCTATGGTTCCTATCCAAAAATTAGTGGTAAAATCAAATATATTTAGATAAGACATATATTTAGTATCTAAAATTACCTTGGTTTCCAACCGAGGCATGGGTCATCATTAATACTCAAATTGATTTGTGATCCCTGACTGCCCCCCAGTAGACAGGTGAGAGATATCTTAGGTACATACACTTCTCGACCGGCCAATCAAAAAGCCTGTTGGGAGGGTCTTTTAAAACAATGGTTTGGATGGTATAAAAAAGCCATGCACCTCATATAAAAAAAAGGGGAGGCTAAGAAAAAAAAGAAAAGCTAAAGAAAAACCAACCAACAAACGAAAGGAGATCTGAAAAGCTGAAGAAATCTGACGAGGCTGAAATCTATCCCATCTGAAGAACTACTACTCAATCCTTTCAAACTTCTAAAACTTCTACAATCCTACACTTTTCTCAACACTACAACCTATTGCACTTGCTCGCTGCGGCCATTCTTCTGCAGGAATTTCAATTGCCAACTGAATCCGCTGGGGAGGCGTCATAATCCAGGTTCTGGGAGTGGTGAGACTGTTAAGAGTTGATATTGTATTTTATATTTCCTCTCTTGCATAGATTGATAGGAATTGTATTGAGTGTTTAGTACAAATATAGAGATACATAATTATTACTGCTAAGAATTATTTGGTATAATATTGAAATTATAGATATTGCATAATTCATTAATTTGTAGTTGGTTATAGTACGATTTATCAGGGAATATTTTCTCACATTTCTATGGCCACGTTTTGGGAGAAATGATCTCTGAAGTACTATAAATTACCACTTATCACTAAATTTAATTTTAAGCTTCATTATTATCTAGAAAAATTGTTTGGTGTATAGAATTGGTATAGTATATTTTTGATCGTGTGTACCAGTATCCATTTATTACCAGTCTTTTGCGTTTTGTGTTAATATATATATAATTTTTGTGCATAAATAAATTTATCTATTTATTTATTATAAAGGCAATTTTTGTGTATATGGTACGAAATCATACTGGCTAAAAGGACTCAAGGTATATTAATAAGTGGTGATCAAATTATTAAAGGTGTCCAAATTATTGGTCCATTAAATATTTGCCGTATTTTAACGGCTGGAGGCACTGCGATATTTTGTTTAAGGGAAAGGACACCGCCCCACATAATTTAGAATAAATTCTTACATAAACCACCACAAAGAGAAGCATGCTTTTCATAGACAGTTCAGTGATAGGCTGGTCTGAAGCAGGAAATTTTTCTATTAAGGATGGAGCAGATATAGCAGAATTAAGTGCAGAATAGGAAGGCTGAGTGACAGGAGGATTCTCTATGTCCAGCCTAGGTCTGGACTTAGCAGGGCTGCTTGTGGTGGGAGACAGGGGCGGAGAGGACTCACCAGGGTCTCCAGGATACAAGGATGCTTTGAGCCTGGGGTCTGTGGTTTGCTCCGTTCTGGCTGTGAAGCATCATGCTGTGAGGAACCAACACCATCTTGGCTGCAGGGGCTGAGAGCTGGGAAAAAGCTTGTCAGCTTTCCCGGCTTCCCTGGTGATCTGCGGCGTCTGGGCATATCCCTGGGGATCCAGAGGAGACCTGCGTCCCCTTAGTGCGGGGAGAGGTCTGTAATATCGCAGGGTCTGGTGTGAGCCGGGTTATGGCTGGCGGGGATACGGAGCTCTCTTCACAGAGCTGTCATCCCGGAGCCGGCCACGCATACGCCCTCCGTGTACTCGTTTTATATTTAATAAAAGCTCTTTTCTTATTATCTATAGCTTTTTTAACTTTGGCCGCAAGCTAGCCAATATTCCCTCCCAGTCTAAATCTTGGACAGCAGCTCTCAGCCTTGGAAAATTAGCTCTCAAAGTTGAGCGGTTTTATTTTTTCCGTATGTGCTTGATGTTTACAGCTAACAATAAATTAAATCATATTATGGTCACTGCTACCCAGATGTTCTTTTATATGGACATTCGTAATAAACTCTGCATGGTTTGAGATCACCAGGTCCAGCAGAGCATCATTCCTAGTTGGGGCCTCTATGAACTGTACCATAAAACTGTCCTGTAGTAGGTTTATAAATTTTTGCCCTTTAACTGTTCCTGCAGTACCATTACTCCAGTCAATTTCCGGGTAAACTTCCCCATTATTGGGGGCGTGTCCAAGTGGTGATCGGAGCGGCCACATAATCCAGAGCTCCGGTGCCTCATCATCTAATCCGCTGCCATCCAGGCAGCAGCGGACCCTTGGTGGGCCACCGGAGGTCTTTCCAGCCCTACCCCCGCACCTGGGAGAGGGAAACAGTGTGATTTTGACCCCTCTCCGCGGCAACGGACGTACGTGGCCTGGTGAGGACTACCGAGGCCTGCTGCGCCAAAGTCCGGCCCCGATTTTGGCACCGTCCGGCCGCTCTGCGAGTACAGTCTGCAGGAGGGAGGGCGGCTAACAACCATCAGGTCCCCCAACGGTGCTCCGGTGACTTCTTCCTTGTGATTTCTTTAGTTGTAGGGGCTCTTAAGGCCCCAATTCTATTGCTTTATGTTTCTATTTTTGTGACAATTTTAGTACATGATGTTGTTCATACACCAATTTGTGGACGTCCCAGACGCCACATTGGGACTTGGATGCTCCATAAATTGATACTGGCGGATTTTACCTCATCTGATGTGGATCCGGATGTTCCACTGACTAGACAAACTATTTTGGATACTTTTCAGATGAATACCATAATGCTGACTGATACTTTTCTTTTTTGCCATGGTTATCCATTGCATCTCACATAATGTCCACACAAAATTATTTTAATCACAGGAAACTCATTTTGTGGTCGCTAAACACCCGAGGTATTTTCATAGATCTTACAGACAGGGGTTTTACACCTTACATTCTACTAAAAGCAGAGGCGTGGCAATTTTTTTTACACAACTCATTCCCCTTCGATCTTTAACAAGTTCATCGTGATCCTGAGAGCAGATTTATCATTATTAAAGGCACCCTTTCGGGTCGTGAACTTACGATCGCTGTTTATGCACCAAATTCAGCGCAAGCATCCTTCTTTCCCCATTTTTTTCAAAGTTCTTGATAGAATTCTATCCCCTCATTTATTGGTAGGAGGTGATTTTAATTTGGTAGCTAACCCCCTTTTAGACAGAAGCTCGTCCTCACTATCCTCCCAGGCCTTCCCAAAATCCCTTACCAAAAAATTTGACACTTCAACTGGTAGACTCCTGGAGGGCACACAATGTAGGAGCTAGAGATTATTCATTTTACTCCCACCCATATGACTCTTATGCTAGACTAGATTATATCTATTGTTCCCCCATTCTGCTAGATAACTCTAGGAAAGCATGCATTCATTTAAGTCCCTGGTCAGATCATAATATTATGGCGCTGTCTATCACTTTCATAGGTCTAGCACCTACTCCCTACGACTGGCGACTTAACGACTCTATGCTTACGGATACTAACTCCCGCCAAGAAGTACAGTCAGGTCCATAAATACTGGGACATCGACACAATTCTAACATTTTTGGCTCTATACACCTCCACCACAATGGATTTGAAATGAAACAAACAATATGTGCTTTAACTGCAGACTGTCAGCTTTAATTTGGGGGTATTTACATCAAAATCAGGTGAACGGTGTAGGAATTACAACAGTTTGCATATGTGCCTCCCACTTGTTAAGGGACCAAAAGTAATGGGACAATTGGCTTCTCAGCTGTTCCATGGCCAGGTGTGTTATTCCCTCATTATCCCAATTACAATGAGCAGATAAAAGGTCCAGAGGTCATTTCAAGTGTGCAATTTGCATTTGGAATCTGTTGCGGTCAACTCTCAAGATGAGATCCAAAGAGCTGTCACTATCAATGAAGCAAGCCACCATTAGGAGAGAGATAGCAAAAACATTAGGCGTGGCCAAAACAACTGTTTGGAACATTCTTAAAAAGAAGGAACGCACCGGTGAGCTCAGCAACACCAAAAGACCCGGAAGACCACGGAAAACAACTGTGGTGGATGACCAAAGAATTCTTTCCCTGGTGAAGAAAACACCCTTCACAACAGTTGGTCAGATCAAGAACACTCTCCAGGAGGTAGGTGTATGTGTGTCAAAGTCAACAATCAAGAGAAGATTTCACCAGAGAATACAGAGGGTTCACCACAAGATGTAAACCATTGGTGAGCCTCAAAAACAGGAAGGCCAGATTAGAGTTTGCCAAACGACATCTAAAAAAGCCTTCACAGTTCTGGAACAACATCCTATGGACAGATGAGACCAAGATCAACTTGTACCAGAGTGATGGGAAGAGAAGAGTATGGAGAAGGAAAGGAACTGCTCATGATCCTAAGCATACCACCTCATCAGTGAAGCATGGTGGTGGTAGTGTCATGGCGTGGGCATGTATGGCTGCCAATGGAACTGGTTCTCTTGTATTTGATGATGTGACTGCTGACAAAAGCAGCAGGATGAATTCTGAAGTGTTTCGGGCAATATTATCTGCTCATATTCAGCCAAATGTTTCAGAACTCATTAGACGCCGCTTCACAGTGCAGATGGACAATGACCCAAAGCATACTGCAAAAGCAACCAAAGAGTTTTTTAAGGGAAAGAAGTGGAATGTTATGCAATGGCCAAGTCGATCACCTGACCTGAATCCGATTGAGCATGCATTTCACTTGCTGAAGACAAAACTGAAGGGAAAATGCCCCAAGAACAAGCAGGAACTGAAGACAGTTGCAGAAGAGGCCTGGCAGAGCATCACCAGGGATGAAACCCAGCGTCTGGTGATGTCTATGCGTTCCAGACTTCAGGCTGTAATTGACTGCAAAGGATTTGCAACCAAGTATTAAAAAGTGAAAGTTTGATTTATGATTATTATTCTGTCCCATTACTTTTGGTCCCTTAACAAGTGGGAGGCACATATGCAAACTGCTGCAATTCCTACACCGTTCACCTGATTTGGATGTAAATACCCTCAAATTAAAGCTGTCAGTCTCCAGTTAAAGCACATCTTGTTCGTTTCATTTCAAATCCATTGTGGTGGTGTATAGAGCCAAAAATGTTAGAATTGTGTCGATGTCCCAATATTTATGGACCTGACTGTAGTTACTTCTATTCAAGAATACTTTCAGTTAAACACAACTCCTGATATCTGCCCGGCTACTTTGTGGGTAGCTCATAAGGCGATCCTGCGAGGCCGCCTTATTTCTATGGCTTTATCTAGGAATAGGGAGCGGTGGAAACAAAATCAGAAAATTACCCGAGAATTAGAAACACATTATAGAGCTCATGTTGGCAATCCATCTTTCCTTAAGAAAACGATGTTATCGGAAAAGCGTCTAGAACTGAATATTTTACTATCCCAGAAAACTGAAAAAGCTCTACGTTGGTCGAAGGCCTCTTTTTTATTACATAGTAACTCAGAGTCTACTATGTTCGCACGAAAATTAAACCATTCTATATGGCTCCCACATATCTATAAGTTACATACCAAATCCGGCAGCATCTCCTCTCTTCCTCGTGAAGTCCTGGGTATTTTTGAAAATTTTTATTCTACCCTATTAGCTCCCCCACAACCAACTTCCGCTCCCCCAAACGGCTCATGGCTTGATTCTACACTCCTCCCTGCTCTCACACCCTCTCAGATATCCTCCCTCAATGCCCCATGCACTTTGGAGGAAATAGTGTGCTGATCGCACAGGTTAAGAACTTTCACAGCACCGGGCCCTGATGGGTTCATGGCTAGTTATTATAAACATTTTGCTCCTACATTGGCTCCATTTTTGATGTCATTATTCAATGATGTTTTGCAGGGCGGCAGGTTTCCCAAGGAGATGCTGTTGGCTAACACGTCTCTATTACCTAAACCCCTAAAAAGACCATCATCTACTTCAAAACTACCGACCAATCTCAGTAATGAACACTGATCTGAAAATATTCAGCCGCATTCTGGCAGATAGGTAGGCCCCTATTATCTCCTCTTTGGTCTCAGCGGACCAATCGGGATTTATCTCAGACAGACTTATCATGGACAACATTCGTCTCACATTAAATGTTATTCAGGATGCCAATTTGCATTCTAAAGAAGTTTTGTTACTAAGCCTGGACATTAACAAGGCCTTTGATAATGTCCACTGGCCCTATTTGTTTGCACTACTGCAGAAGATGGTGTAGCAATTGTGCATACAGAGATGGACAGGGTCATCCATCTTGCTAAGGATCCTCCATCTTGTATCATTTCTACTTCCAAATCAAGCTTCCCTCCAATTTCCCCCCTCCCTCAGAAATGTGGTCTGTGAGATGCCAGAGATCACAGGCACAGTGGGAGAGCTCCAAGGTTATAAATCCCAAACTAGCTGGTGCCCAGGTGTCTGTTAGCTTCTCAATCGTAGATATCGTAAAACCATAAACCAGCCCTTCACTGAGCTTCAAAGACTTCCAGCTAGCTGTAAAACAGACTCACATTTAAAAATCCCCTTTTCCATATGATTTTATATCTGGAGATATGGAAGACTTACAAGGAAACCAGGCATATATTCAGATCGGTCACTTTAATACAAGTCATCTGATACCTTACATCCCCTAGTTGGAATCTACAGGAGAGCAGAAAACGATATCTCCTTAACCGTGCCAAGCAGGTATGTCATATTTAATAACTAGACGTTCAGCAGATCATTCTGCACATTAATATACTAGTGGCTAGGCTGCTACATGCACCAAGGGTAAGTTATTGATCATGAGGGATTTTGGTTCTCCGCCTGCAACACCCTACCCAAGTGAGGCGATTGGTTCTCTGCTTCAGGGAGACACGATGATGAGTTCCTAGAAAAAGCTGTTATGCTTGGAGCAGAGAGTTAAGTGGAGCAGGTCGTGTTGAAGTTGAAGAATCCTCCCTTTTAACATTGGAACCAACTTTGGGAGATAAGGCACCCTCTTTTGGCTCAGGAAACTTGCTCTGCTTAACCCAGGACTTTTGGCAAGTACTCTCTCTAAACTTCTGTTATCTCTTTGCTGTGTTATTGCTCTCTGTATGTTATTTTTTTTTAATTTAAATATTTATTAAATTTTTCATGTTAATACAAAAACCCAAAAAGGGAAATAATTCTCATACAAATAGACATTTATTACATTTCTACCTTTCCCTTTCTAAAAACTCTTTTCTTTCCCGTCCCACTACCCCCCCCCCCTCCCGCCCCTCTTCCCCCCTCCTCCCCCTCTGCAGACTCTAGCCCATTCTAATCTCTTGAGGCTTATTAATTTTTTGTTAACATCCTAGTTCATATTGTCCTATATTTCTCTTTCAATCCTGCTCTTTCCCACTTTTCCCATCTCCTGAAATAAACTCTCATCCTATCTTCCTGCATATGGTATGATCTTTCCATTCTACCTATCTGGTTTACTCTATTAATCCAGTCTACCTCCTTCGGTACCTCAGCTTTCCGCCAAAACTTGGGTATCAACCCTTTCGCTGCATTCAAGAGGTACCAAATACCTGAATCTTTATATTTATTTACAGACATCTCCACATTGTGTAGGAGGCACGTCGTTGGGTCTAACCCTATGTCAATTTCAGTTATTTCTTCAATCAACTTGACTATTATCTTCCAAAACGCCTGGATTTTCGGACATTCCCACCATATGTGAAACACCGTGCCTATCTCTCCACATCCTCTCCAGCACATATTTGAATTTTCCCCATTCATCTTGTGCTCTACACTCGGTGTAATGTGCCATCGTGTCACACACTTATAATTAACCTCAACCTCTCTCATACTAACATTATCGTGTATCAATCTAAACATCTTTCTCTGTCTATCTTCATCAAACCCAACTCCCATATCTCTTTCCCATTTTGTCATAAAGATTAACTTTGTGTTTGTGTCTAATTCTGTGAGTATTCTATACACTTTTGAAATACCGTGCTTCCCATCCCTTCGTGTCTCTAACAACCTTTCAAACATATTCCACTCCTGTTTTATTCTCAAAGGTTTCGGTAGATTTCCAATAAAACTTTTCAATTGATGATATTTCCACTCATCTATTCTAATAAAAATGTCTCCCTTCTTCTCTATTAACTCTTTAAGTGATCTCAGTTCCCCCTCCACCAAAACATCTCTCAGTTGGGCATCCTCCTTCCTAAACCATCTCCCTGATATCTTATTCTTTCCCGGGGGAAAGTACTCAGTATTTGTGAGAGGCATTAATATTGAATTAAATTCCCATTTCATAGTTTTGTGTAAATTGTCCCATACCCTAAAAACATTTAAAGTGTAGATACTTGTGCTTTCTTTAATTCCCCTGAACTGTGGTGGAACCCATATCATCTGACTCAATCTAATGCCACTAAGATCGTTTTCAATTGTTACCCAACTTTTTCCCTTATGGTTAAATGTCCAGTCATATATTCTTGCTAAAACCACTGCTTTATAGTATCTCTTGACATCTGGTAGACCCAATCCCCCTTTCTCTTTAGTCCTACTCAATGTTTCATATGCTATTCTAGGTTTTTTATTCTTCCATATGTATCTTAACAATTTTTTCATTATCTTAAAGAAGGCTTCTGGAATTTTAATTGGTACCATTTGAAATCTATACAGTATTTTAGGCATAATTACCGTTTTGACTAAGTTTATACGTCCTATCCAGGATGGATTTCCTCCTTCTAGTCTTTTTAAATCTTCCCTGATCTCATTTATCAAAGAGATATAGTTTAATCTATACAAATGCTTAGATGAGGCAGTGAGTTTTATTCCTAGGTAATTTATCTCTTTTTCTCTCCATATAAAGGGGAATTCTTTTTGTAGTTTTTCTTTTTCTTCCTTTAATATATTAATATTCAGGATCTCTGTTTTCGTTGGATTAATTTTTAAATTTGATAGTTCACCGTACTCCTTCAGAATCTTCATTATATTTGGGAGAGTTATTCGGGGATTCCCCACGTAGAACAATAGGTCGTCCGCAAAAGCCGCTACTCTATGTTCTATGGATTCTATCTGAATTCCCTTTACCGATCCACTATTTCTTATTATTGACAACAGAGGTTCGAGTGACAATACATATAGCAGAGGGGACAGAGGACAGCCCTGTCTTGTACCATTAGACATTCCAATGGGTTCTGATCTCTCCCCATTTACCGTGATGATTGCAGTAGGCTCCCTATATAATTTACTTATCCACTCTCGCATTCTATCACCTATCCCCAGCACTTTTAAGTTGTCCATCATAAAGCCCCAGTCCACTCTATCAAATGCCTTCTCTGCATCAATTGACAAGAGCACCACCGGGACTTTCCCTCTTTTACTTTTCTGAATAAGCATCAGGGTTCTCAAGCCGTTATCTCTACCTTCTCTCCCCGGTACAAAGCCCACCTGGTCTCCATGGATCCATTCAGGCATCAGATCTCTCAACCTGTTTGCTAACACCTTTGCATACAGTTTAGTGTCTGTGTTCAATAATGAGATAGGTCTATAGCTGGAGCACTGAGATGGGTCTTTCCCCTCCTTGTGAATAAGTACTACATGGGCCTGTAGGGATTCTCTCCTCACTTCCATCCCACCTCCCAGAGCATTCATATATTTCTCCAGCTTGGGTAACAGTACTTCACTAAATGTCTTATAGTACTTAACTGTATAGCCATCCGGGCCTGGACTTTTTCCCCCTCCTGTGCTTCTTAATGCTATTTTAATTTCTTCCTGGGAAATTTCTGCATCTAAAGAGTTCAACTGTGCTTCACTTAGTTTTGGTAATCCCGCATTTTTTAAGTATGTCATCTTTTTTTCATTAATTCCCTCTTGGGCTTCTTTTAGATGGCCTTGGGGGCTAATATTATATAACTTTTTGTAATACTCCGTAAACACTTTAATAATCTCTTTATTTGAGTGGACCAACTCCCCCTCTGAACTTTTTATCTTTTCTATATAGTTCCTATTTTTCTTTTTATTCAGAGCTCTCATTAGATATCTTCCTGGTCTGTCTCCCCATCTATATCTCTCGTTCAAAACTCTGTTGTATACTCTTCTCTTCTCCTCATCCATCAACCTCTCTAGTTCATCTTTTTTATCCATTAACTTCTGTCTCGTATCTTTTGTTATTTTCTTCTTATGGATCTGCTCCAAGTCCAATATTTCTTTTAAGAGCCCACTGACCCTCTCTCTTCTTTCCTTTTTCTTCCTTGCTCCTGCCGCAATCAAGATTCCTCTTATGAATACCTTGTGACTTTCCCAGACTGTAGCTATCGATACTTCCTCTGTTTCATTCTCCTTAAAGTATACCTTAATCTCTTTCTCGATTTTCTGAACTACATCCTCATCCAGAAGAAGAACCTCATTTAACCTCCACCCTAATCCTCCAGTCCATCTTCTTCCCCATCCCATCTTCATCACTACCGGAGCATGATCCGAGAACGTCCTTGTCTCTATGTCAATTTTTACCAGATGATCTATAAGTTGATGGTCTATTAAGATGTAATCTAATCTCGAGTATATCTCATGTGCATTAGAGAAGAAGGTATAGTCTCTGTCTTTCATATGCGTTATTCTCCAGGTATCCACTAGTTGGCACTCATGCATCACTTTTTTCAGAGCTCTCAGAGACCTACTCCCCTCTCTTTGCACGGAAGAGGTATTATCCTTTTGTGGGTCCATACAGAAATTTAGGTCTCCAGCTACTATCAAGCGCCCTTTTTTAAATTCCATTAATTTTTTCAACAGACCCTTCATATACATCTCCGAGTTTTTGTTGGGGCAGTATATATTGGCTAAAGTACACTCAATCCCCTGTAGTCTACCTTTTAAGAATAAAAACCTCCCCTCCGGGTCGGTTCTTCTATCCTCGAGCTCAAATCTCATATTCTTTGCCAAACCTATTGCAACCCCTTTTGCTCTTTTAATTGGAGAATCTGCATAGTACCATGTTGGATAGTATTTGGATTTCAATTTCACGTTTGCCTCAATCTCAAAATGCGTCTCCTGTAAAAACACCACTGACGCAGCCCTATGATGTAATTCATTAAACAACCTAAATCTCTTCCCTGGACAACTCAGCCCGTTCACATTATAGGTTATAAACTGTATTTCTTCCATCATTCCCAATTAACTCCTTCTCTCTTCCAAATTGCCTCTTCCTCTTTATCCCTTCTGTCATGCAGAGTATTGACCCAGTACCTCCTCCCCTCCCTCTCTCCCACCCAACTCTCATCCCCTCCCCCCTCCCCCCCCCCCCACTTCCCTCCCCTATCCCTCCACCCCCCCATCCACTTCTCCCCTCCCTCCCACCCTTCCCATCCTTTAGGCTTACATTTTGCCTATATATCTTTTGTGGGGTCAAACCCACCATAGATTACCTCCTTGGGGTTGAACTCCAACCATGGACAGATCCCCACACCTCCCACCACCTCAGATACCCCAAAAGTATTTCCATCATCAATTCAAGATGTTCCACCTTTCTTAAGGTCCCGAAGGAGAAAAGAGAGAGAGAGAGGGTGGCGTCAAGCGGGAGAAGAGGAGAGGAGGAGAAAAAAAAAAAAAAAAAAAAAAATAAATAAATAAATAAATAAATAAACTTCCCCTCTCTCTCCCTCTCCTCCCCCTCCCTCCCAGCGCCCTCCCTCAATTCTCTACCTCCCTCTTCTAGCAAACTGCCACTCCTCTCTCTCTCCACCTCCCAAACCCCCTTCTTCCACCTCCCAACCAGGGATTTCCATCCTTTGTAATTCAAGTCTATCACAGAAAGTTCTTAAATCCTCAGGAAATCTCAATTGAGCTGTAACTCCATTCTTCCATCCAATTAGGCACTCCGGCGTACCCCATCTATAGTGCACCTTTTGCTTTATCATCTGTTCTAACAGGGGTTTTAAAGTTCTTCTCCTCCACAATGTCTCTGGTGTTAAGTCTGCAAAAATCTGTATATTCTTTTCTCCATAATTAATACTTGATCTTCCCTTGGTCTTTCTCCATACTTCTTCTTTATCCTCCCATTTCTGAAATTGGACTATTATATCTCTTGGTTTCTCTTTTCCACTTCCTTGTTGATTTTTTCCTATCCTGAAAACACCTTCCAGGTTAATCTTTTCAGTTTCTGATCTTTCCATAATGGAGTTTAATATTTTACAGATAAGGCCTCTTGTTTCTTCTCCTTTTACCAATTCCGGAACTCCTCTCACCCTAATGTTGTTTCTCCTTTCCCTGTTTTCTTGTACTTCCATTCTATATACAGTCATGGCCGAAATTGTTGGCACCCTTGATATTTTTCCTGAAAATCAAGTATTTCACACAAAAAAGGTATTGCATTAACACATGTTTTGCTATACACATGTTTATTCCCTTTGTATGTATTGGAACAAATATAAAACAGAGGCAGAAAAGCAAATATGACATAATGTCACACAAAACCCCAAAAATGGGCTGGACAAAAGTATTGGCACCCTTAACTTAATATTTGGTTGCACACCCTTTGGAAAACATAACTGAAATCAGTCGCTTCCTATAACCATCAATAAGCTTCTGACACCTCTCACCCGGAATTTTGGACCACTCTTCCTTTGCAAACAGCTCCAGGTCTCTCTTATTGGAAGGACACCTTTTCCCAACAGCAATTTTAAGATCTCTCCACAGGTGTTCAATGGGATTTAGATCTGGGCTCATTGCTGGCCACTTCAGAACTCTCCAGCGCTTCTTTGCCATCCATTTCTGAGTGCTTTTTGACGTATGTTTGGGGTCATTGTCCTGCTGGAAGACCCAGGATCTTGGACGCAAACCCAGCTTTCTGACACTGGGCCCTACAGTGCGACCCAAAATCCTTTGGTAATCCTCAGATTTCATGATGCCTTGCACACAGTCAAGGCACCCAGTGCCAGAGGCAGCAAAACAACCCCAAAACATCATTGAACCTCCACCATATTTTACCGTAGGTACTGTGTTTTGTTCTTTGTAGGCCTCATTCCGTTTTCGGTAAACAGTAGAATGATGTGCTTTACCGAAAAGCTCTATCTTGGTCTCATCTGTCCACAAGACGTTTTCCCAGAAGGCTTTTGGCTTACTCAAGTACATTTTGGCAAACTGTAGTCTTGCTTTTTTATGTCTCTGTGTCAGCAGTGGGGTCCTCCTGGGTCTCCTGCCATAGCGTTTCATTTCATTTAAATGTCGACGGATAGTTCGCGCTGACACTGATGCTCCCTGAGCCTGCAGGACAGCTTGAATGTCTTTGGAACATGTTTGGGGCTGCTTATCCACCATCCGGACTATTCTGCGTTGCAATCTTTCATCAATTTTCCTCATCCGTCCACGACCAGGGAGATTAGCTACAGTGCCATGGGTTGCAAACTTCTTGATAATGTTGCGCACTGTGGACAAAGGCAAATCTAGTTCTCTGGAGATGGACTTGTAACCTTGAGATTGTTGATATTTTGCCACAATTTTGGTTCTCAGGTCCTCAGACAGTTCTCGTCTCCTCTTTCTGTTGTCCATGCTTAGTGTGGCACAGACAGACACACAATGCAAAGGTTAAGTGAACGTCTCTCCTTTTTATCTGCTTTCAGGTGTGATTTCTATATTGCCCACACCTGTTACTTGCCCCAGGTGAGTTTACAGGAGCATCACATGCTTGTAACATTCTTATTTATCCGCAGTTGTGAAAGGGTGCCAATACTTTTGTCCAGCCCATTTTTGGAGGTTTGTGTGACATTATGTCGAATTTGCTTTCTTTCCTCCCTTTTTTTGTTTTGTCCCAATACACACAAAGGGAATAAACATGTGTATAGCAAAACATGTGTTAATGCAATACGTTTCGTGAGAAATACATGATTTCCTGGAGAAATATCAAGGGTGCCAACAATTTCGGCCATGACTGTAACAGCTTTTTTTGATCTTTCTTAATTTCCATTGTCCTTTTCTCCAGATCAGAAATATATTGAGCATGGCTTTTAACTCTTTCCTCTGTCTCCTCCACCCTTGATAGCAACCGGCCCAAATCATTTTGTATACTTGTCATTTCATGTTTTAATGTTTTTTCTAAGTTCTTGAACATATCTGCCATCTCTTTTTTGTTTGGAATTTGTAATTCACTTTCCGTGTCTCTGCTCTCCAATTTTTCTGTAAGATGCTGACTGTTATATTCTTTTCCCAGAGAGAGTCTAGGGCTACCTTCTGTACTCATTTCCCTTTCACATTTTTCACCAACGCTTTGAGATCTTTCTGGGGTCACATTTCCTTGAGATGTATATTTTTTTATCGTGCCAGTTTGAGACCCCCTTGGGCCACTATTTTTAACATTTTTATTTTTCATCTTCTATGCGTTCTTTTTTTTTTTTTTTTTTTTTCTTTCTTTAATAAGGGAAACACAGAGATTTATAACAATATATACCAGGGACTCCTATTTTTTCTTTTTTTTCCTTCGAGTTCTCTATTTAATATTCCTTCCAGGCTGCTTTTAATCTCCTCCTCTCTCTCCGTCAGACCCCCCAGGGAAACCCCCTTTCACAACTCCTCCTTCGCCTTTAGACAACAGAAACAGTCATTTATATATCACAATAATCCATCCAGGCTGCTCTCACTCACCCTTCACAGCTGCAGCTCTAGCAAGTTCCTTAGTTGTCACATTCCATAGCTCTCTTCAGGGAGGAGGGGGGGGGGGGTTTCCTCCGGGTCTCTTTGTTTTCACTCCTCTGTAACAAAGTCACTTCCATTCAGAGGGGGGGGGGGAGGGAGGCATCTTGCTGCATACTTCTCACATAAGAATGTCTCATGTACTGGGAGGGGAGCAATCCGATATCTTCCTCTCTCCTCTCAGCTCTAAACACCAGCCGGCATTTCCCCTACCCAGTAATTCTCTGCGGCTGACACGTGGGCAAGCCGAGCCTCCTCGTTTCCTCGGCAACCCTGCTCTCTGCTCTCTCTCCCCTGGGACGAGTCTCCAGCCTGTCTTCAATCCGACAGCACAGTTCACTTCCTATTCATAGTGCCCGGGACCACGGCTTCAGCACGTAACCCACCATACTCTGGTAGGTCCCCACGGTCCCTATTCTCCAGTATCTGTATCCGAGGCGGTGGGAAAGGACGGAGAGCTTCCACACCACGCTCTCCTACACCGCCATAGTTAGGCTCCTCCCCCGGAAGAGGCAGGTGCTACCACAGGAATAGTGCCTCATTGTTGATGGGGATGAGGACAAGAATCATTCTACCTGCTGCTCTCTGTATGTTATAATATACTACATTTTTTTTTTCTTTAAATATTGTTATTGCACCCTTTTGACCTTTTTAGTAATAAATCCTATTATCTGAAAAGTGTTGAACTGTTTCTAAAGCTCTTTATTGCAAACTAAGAATCCCTGCCTCTGAAGACTGCTACTGTGTGTTTTAAACGTCTGCATACATCTGTCTGCGGTGACATTGTGTATATACAAACGATTATTCAAACATCATAGTGTATTGCTAATATTTCCTCTTTCTCTGTACAAAAAGGAGGTGGTGGCAGTGTGAAAAGTTAATTGCAAAATTAACCCGACCCAGTGACAATCGCTCTCAGGCTGCAGGTACACAGATTGTGGTCCATTAGCTGGAAAATCTTTGTGCAGGGTGCAGCTGGGTGTGGCATTGTTACGCACGTGACAGCGCGGTTTTAGATTGGCTAGTCCTTCGGTCACGAATTTGGTGAGAAGGGCTGGGGTCTGTCGCTGCGACCGTCACAGATGGGCTTTAGTGATGAATTTCTGTCTGGTGTACATGCTTTGTACGACCCCCAAAACAAGAATAAGACCTCCAGGCTGCAATTCTGATTTTTTTACACTGGGCAAGGGTACCCGTCAGGGCCGTCCTCTTTCGCCCTTATTATTTGCTCTGGTCTTGGAACCCTTGGAAATTGCAATAAGATCACACTCAGACATTTCTGGTTACCCATTATTGGTTTCTCAATTCAAAATATGTACAGTTGTGTTCAAAATAATAGCAGTCAGACATCACTAACCTGATCAATCACTGTTTTTGGTAGAAATTATATTTCTACATGGCAAATAATTTACTAGCAGGTGTAGTAGAGTAATAGAAATCCAACAGACCCAACACTCATGACATGCATGCTGCTGATTCTGTGTAATTGAATCACTAATTGAAAAGGGCATGTTCAAAATAATAGCAGTGTGGAGTTCTATTAGTGAGGTCATTCATTCTTTGAAAAACAGGTGGCAATTACTGCCCTTATTTAAGGAAGGAAGGCAGCAAATGTTGTACATGCTGGTTACAGTGCATTTCTCTCTGAAATTCTGAAGAAAATGGGTCGTTCCAGACATTGTTCAGAAGAACAGCGTACCTTGATTAAAAAGTTGATTGGAGAAGGGAAAACATATAAAGAAGTGCAGAAAAGGATAGGCTGCTCAGTTAAAATGATCGCAAATGCATTAAAATGGCAACCAAAACCTGAAAGACGTGGAAGAAAGCGAAAAACCACCATTCAAATGGATAGAAGAATAGCCAAAATGGCAAGGACTCAAGCCAACAATCAGCTCCAGGAAGATCAAAGAAGGTCTAAAGTTACCTGTGAGTACTGTTACAATTAGAAGACGCCTATGTGAAGCCAAGCTATCTGCAAGAAGCCCCCGCAAAGTCCCACTGTTAAAAAAAAAAGACGTGCTGAAGAGGTTACAATTTGCCAAAGAACACATTGACTGGCCTAAAGAGAAATGGCGCAACATTTTGTGGACTGATGAAAGTAAGATTGTTCTTTTTGGGTCTAGTGGCCGGAGACAGTTTGTCAGACGACCCCAACAATTGAGTACTGTCTGTGATACTTTTTTTATTTGCACTAACATACAAATAGTGCAAATAAAAAAAGTATCAAGGACAGTACTCAATTGTTTCTGTCGCAAATGCACTAATACGGCTACAATCACCTCAGACGACCCCCAAACACTGAATTCAAGCCACAGTACACTGTGAAGACAGTGAAGCATTGTTGTGCAAGCATCATGATATGGGGATGTTTACTACGGTGTTGGGCCTATTTATCGCATACCAGGGATCATGGATCAGTTTGAATACATCAGAATACTTTAAGAGCTTATGCTGAAGAGGAAATGCCCTTGAAATGGGTGTTCCAACAAGACAACGAAAACAAACACACCAGTAAATGTGCAACATCTTGGTTCCAGACCAACAAGATTGACGTTATGGAGTGGCCAGCCCAATCCCCGGATCTTAATCCAACAGAAAACTTGTAGGGTGACATCAAAAATGCAGTTTCTGAGGCAAAACCAAGAAATAGAGAAGAACTGTGGAATGTAGTCCAATCATCCTGGGCTGGAATACCTGTTCACAGGTGCCAGAAGTTGGTTGACTCCATGCAGCACAGATGTACAGCAGTTCTCAGAAACAGTGGTTATACAACTAAATATTAAGTGATTCAAAGGAAAGCAAAATCTTCAAACATTTTTCAGTTTATATAGTGAATGTTTGAGTTTGTAAAGAAGAATACAAACACTGCTATTTTTTTGAACAGTCTAATATTCACTTTTCTTAAATTTTTTTTTTAGAGGAAGAATACAAATGTGATATTGTAATGAATCGCCTAGCGGTACCTCTAGTAATCCACCGGATAGGATTCCCCAGAGCGCGGAGTCTAAGTCCCGGTCTGCTTGTTCACCAGGGCCCCTGATGGTGGGCATGGACTTGGAGCAGACCGAAACCAGGTCGCGGCCCCTGAGTACACCTACCCGTGGTAGAGGGATCCGCCAGAAGTATCTGCAGGGTGAGAGCCTGATGTGAAGAGGCAGATGTGCCAGAGCAAGGTGGATGGATGGATGAGCAGAAGCGTGGTCAGACAGTCCGAGTTGGTGGCCGTGGGAGCAGCGCGGTACAAGGCAGCGGGCAGAGAATGGTCGGGTCACACGCCAGGTCAGTAACAGGAGATCAGATCCAACAGGGGGCATCCAGGAGAGAGATCAGGCAAGCCAGGGGTCAGAGCAGGAGAATACAGCACAGTCAGGGACAATCCGGGTCAGCAACAATCAGAATAACGAGGAATACAGGATCAGGAACACAGTGAGACCAAATGGCAATTCATCTCAGCGCAAAGCGGATTTAAATACTGCGCCTGCACTGTCATTGGTGCCAGGCGCGCACCCGCGGCTCTGAGTGCGCATGCGCGAGTTCCGTCTCCGCCGTGGACGGCCAGGACCTAGTGCCCGTATACCAGCGCTAACCGGCACACTGCGCCTGAGCAGAGCTGCACGTCGCGGTGGCTCCTGACATTGCCCCCCTCCTACGGGCAACCTCCGGGTGCCCAACTGATCTCTCCACCGCGGGTGACTACGATAAAACTCCTGGATAAGCCTGGGGGCATGAACATTTTGGGCTGGTTCCCCCGAGTTCTCCTCGGGGCCATAACCCTTCCATTTGATCAGGAACTGAGTCTGGCACCCCCCTTTTCCGGCAGTTCAGGATTGCTTCCACCTCAAATTCCTCCTGTTCCTCAATGGTTATTGCCTCTGGAGGTCTGGACTCCCGATCCGGGAAGGGGTCTGGCATAGCTGGCTTCAGAAGTGACACATGGAAAACTGGATGGATTTTGAAAGTCTCTGGAAGAATAAGTTCATATGCCACCTTGTTGATCATTCGCTTCACCCGGAATGGACCAAGTTCGGTCCCAGTTTCTTCGACGGGCAAGACATTTTCAGATTTGTTGTTGCCAGCCAGACCTGATCCACAGGTTGCAACACTAGTTCCCCCCTTCGCTTCCTATCAAAGGCTTTCTTGTCCTCTTGAGCTTTTGTAATGGCTTCCTGAAGAACCTTGTTGTTGTTAGAAAAAAAATTCAACGTGCTTTGAGTAGCAGGGACTGAGCTTTCGGCAACCAGATCGGGCAGAAATGTGGGGGGAACCCATAGTTCGCAAGAAACGGGATTGCCCTGTAGCTGAATGATTTGCGTTGTTGTAGGCAAATTCTGCCAGTGGTAGGAGTGCCAGCCAATCATCCTGCAGGAAGGATGTGTAGCATCTCAAATATTGCTTCAATGTTTGGTTTGTCCTTTCCGTCTGCCCATTTGTCTGTGGGTGGTAAGCGGAAGAGAGGGACAATCTGATACCCAATGCTTCACATAATGCCTTCCAGAACTTCGAGGTAAACTGGACTCATCGATCTCAGATGATGTCTTCAGGGACTCCATGCAGCCTCACTACTTCTCTTATGAAGATTTGCGTGGTTTCAAGAGCCGATGGCGTATTCTTCAAGGGTAGGAAGTGGGCCATCTTTGACAAACTATCCACAATCACGAAGATCACGGTGTGGCCCTGAGACGGAGGCAGCTCGACTATAAAGTCGATCGCAATCATTTGCCACGGTCGATCGGGCATAGGCAGTGGGCATAGCAAACCCCAGGCCTTGCTCCTGGAGGGCTTGTTCCTCTGGCAAATGGTGCAAGACTTAATGTAGAGCTCACAATCCTTGATCATACTTGGCCACCAAGAGAGTCTTCACCAACCCGAAATGACTGCCATCGGGTGATCATGGCAGTGTCCCAGGACCAATGTTCGGACATCTTCTGGTACCATGATTAGTCCTTCCTTCCATAAGAGCCGTCCCTTGCTCTGGGGGGACACCCCAGGTAGGGTTGGCATTCCCATAGATGCATCCTGCAGCCTGGAACGTAGCTCCGTCTGGAGGGCAAGAAAGTTTCCCGAGGACCAGATAGTATCCAGCTTCGGAACTTCCTCAGTGTTCTCAAACATGCGTGAAAGGGCATCGGGCTTTGTGTTCTTGGAGCCTGGCCTGTACGTTATGTGGAAGGAGAACCGGGAGAAGAAGTGTGCCCATCTCGCTTGGCGTGGTCGTAAGCGTTTTGCCATTGTCAAATACTCTAGATTTTTGTGATCAGTGAAAATCAGAATAGGATGCGTGGCTCCTTCTAGCAGGTATCTCCATTCCTCTAATGCGGTCTTTATGGCCAAAAGTTCTCGATCTCCAATATCGTAGTTCCTTTCCGCCAGTGAAAGTTCCCTCAAGAAGAACGCCACTTGGTGCAGGAGTTCCTTGGTGCCCTTTCTTTGGGACAGGACGGCCCCTACTGCATTTTCTGAGGCATCAACTTCCAGAACATAAGGCAGGGAGGAATCAGGATGACCGAGAAAGGCAGGGAGGAATCAGGATGACCGAGAATGGGAGCGGTGGTGAATAATTTCTTCAGAGTCTCAAATGCTGCTTGAGCTTCGGGCGTCCATTTGAAACGGACCCCTTGTTTGGTCAACTGGGTAATGGGGGAAACCAGACCAGAGAAGTTCCTGATAAACTTCCTATAAAAATTAGCAAACCCAATAAAGCGTTGTACACCCTTCTTATCCGTGGGCACTGGCCAGTCCAAGATCGCCGAGACCTTCTGAGGATCCAATCAAGGAAGCCCCAGAATGACTGGGAAAAGAGGGGAGGCTATAGCGTCCAGTCGGAGGAACTCCCGATGATGACCAGCTACCGTAGTAAAAAATAGGAGTCTCCTAATCCACCAACCCCAACTTAATTTGTGACCAGTCAGCTAAAAATATGTTAAGGCCCTGTTCCCTAGTCTGGAGTGGAATTTTCTGCTGATGGGCAAAGTTAAAATCCACGAAGCAACTGCATGCTCCGGAGTCAATTATAGCCGTTACCTCCACGGTTCTTCCTGGGAGCTGGAAGGAAATAGGTATGGCTAAGTAACTGGACTGTTTAATACTTTCAGCAGATATAGAAGAAGAAACAGAGGCAGACTTACTCGTGTTCAGCGGACAGGAACGCACCATATGACCGGCCTCTCCACAGTACAGGCAAAGGTTCTTGGACTGTCTCCTCTGGCGTTCCTCGGTCGATAGTGACGGCCGAGCCAGTCACAGCTGCATGGGTTCGAGGGTATCTACAGGTTCTGGGGCCCGGTTCCCCTCTAGCGTTAAGAGCCTCGGAGAGCCCTACGCGGAACTGGTGGCGTAGGGCGGTGTCGTTCCACCGGGTATTTCCCATCCACCGTCTAAATTCCGAAGCATATTCCATATCAGGTCTTACTATAAATTTTACTAAATCAGTAGTTATGCCTATTAATGTTCCTAATTCCGAGTGCATCTCTCTGCAATTCTTTTCCATTTCGTTGGGCCACAGATCGGATTTCGTAACTAGGTATTAACCTCACCCCCAGATATTCAAATTTAATTGCTGCTAATTACCCCCCATGTGTGTCACGTCTCTCTACTCTGTTGAAGATCTGGCATGGATACCCTATCTCATTTTTGGGCACAGTCACAGCAGTAAAAATGAATGTCTTGCCTAAATTACTTTACTTATTTAGAGCACTCCCAATCCCTGTCTCGAAAATGTTCCCAGATCGCTTTCAACGGATGATTAATAATTTTATTTGGCGTAATAAACACCCTCGTTTTACTTCATCAGTCCTATACCGGTCGCAGCGGGCAGGAGGCCTCGGTCTCCCCAATTTCTGGTTTTACTACCTGTCGGCCCATTTGGCACAGCTATCACAATGGGCGACTATTAATTCCCAGGTCCCATGGATCAGATTTGAATCTCAGTCTGTACGTCTGTTCTATCTACCAGGCATATTATGGTCCAAAATTCCCCACCGCTCGTTATGGATCCATAATTCCATTGTTGCCCAATCATTGATGCTTTGGTCCCGATATAAACTTAAATTAAATCTGGTCTCCTCTGTCTCACCGGGTTCATAATTTTTTTGGTGACCCGAATTTTATTACAGCATTCTCATCTACACAGGCATTCCGTTGGTGGAATGATAGATCCTTTATCAGGTTATCTGACTTTCAAAGAGGAAGATCTTATATCACTTTTGAGATGCTACGCATACTTTTTGATATCCCGCTTCGTGAATATTATCATTATCGACAGATTAGACATTTTTTTAACTCACATTTTGGTCTTACAGCTTCATCTCCGATTTAATTTTTCGAACGTATTAGCCATGACTCTCCTAGGGGCAGGGATCTTACTTCAGATTTGTATTGCCAATTTTAGGTTACTTCCTTTCCCTCACCCCCCCCCCCCTTTATAGACAGAAATGGGAGGCTGATAGTGGTGTCACTTTTTCTGATGAGGATTGGGATTCCATGGTGGATAATATGCGTAAGAGCTCTAGATCTCTTACTGTCCGTGAGACAGCCCCCAAAGTAATAACCAGATGGTATTATACCCCATCTAGACTACGCGTCACGTATCCAGGGATGTCCCACTTTGTTTCCGACGCTGTGACCTTGCTGGTACCCTAGTGCATATATTTTGGGCCTGCCCAAGCCTCTCATTGGTGTGGCGCAAAATCTCTGAAGTGGCACCTGCAGTGGCAGGTGGCCAAGTGCAACGGTCTATGCCAGGGGTCCTCAAACTTAAACAGGGGGCCAGTTCACTGTCCCCCTGAACACAGCCAGGAATATTAATGGCCCAGTCATGTGAAGAATGAAGCCAAGATTCTGCAGTACCAATTAAATTATAGTTCTCTTCTTGCACCAAAGCTTCCAACTCACCAATTTTATTTGACTTCTGACATTGGTGAAAAAACACTTTAATCCATTGACACCTTGTGCACACATATTTTGCATATTTTTATTTTCATACAAAATGGTACCAATTCCAATGGTTGTTTGTAACATGGGAACCTTATCATCATCTGCCATAACCATCCCCCCATCTTTCCCCATTCCACCCACCAATAAGGACTGACCCCTGTCTAGTCGGTCAGCCCCATTGTAATCTAATTCTCCCTCCCACCTCGATCCTATTTAAATACTCCTCCAGCTTCCCCATAAACCTCTCCCCCAGCACAGCAGACCCCCTTCCATTTAGGTGCAAACCTTCTCTAGCATATATGTTGCACCCCAATGAAAAGGCAGCCCAGTGCTCTAGAAACCCAAATCCTTCCCTCTTACACCAGGTCTTTAGCCATGCCTTTAGTTCTCCAATCTCCCAGTCTTTCCTGAGTTGCACATGGCACAGGTAATAATTCAGAGAATATCACCTTGGAGTTCAACTATCAACTTGCAGCCTAGTTCTTTAAATTGATTCTTAAAGAGCCTCCACCTTTCATGTAATATGTCATTGGTTCCAACACAGACCAAGACAGCTGGGTCATGCCCAGTCCCTACCAGTAATTTGTCAACCCGGTCCACCACATTCCGAACCCTGGCACCAGGGAGACAGCAAACCATTTGGTTGAGGCGATCCTGGCAACAAATTATTCTATCAGTCCTTCTGATTATAGAATCCCCTACTACCACCAACTGTCTAGGCCTTCCTGCACTACCCTCACCACTGCTCCCAGATAGTCTGCCCTCCCAGCTGTTAGGGATAGCAGTGACATCCAGGGCTGCCACCCCTGAGCTTGCCACCCCCACATCTTCGCCCAACTTAGCAAATCTGTTTGGGTACACAAACCCAGGGCCGGCCTTCCTTTTCTGTGAGCCCCTACCACTCCCTCTTGTTACAGTAACCCATCTTCCTACCTGATAATCCCGATTAGCCCCTCCACATCAATCCCATTAGATACCTGCACAGGGAGCAGAAGACCCCTTTCAAGGTTGTCGGTTCTGCCCAGTGTTGCAACGTTCATCTCCAGATCTCCAATGCGAGCTTCCAGAAGGGCAACCCGCTCACATCTGTCGCAGCGGTATCCATCCTGGAGCTGTTGCTCCATTGTTGCATACATGCGGCACACTGTGCACTTAACAAAACCGTCAACCCCACTAGCACTCACATCCCAGTTACAATATTAATATTACTAATAGGAGTCTACTAACCTGTAAGTAACAACTGATATTTCCTGTTATAATCTCCTGTTTTCAAATCCAGTTTAACTCCATTTAATCAATGGTCCTCTTGGTCAAAGGTCCAGCCAGCAAAATACAGGCAAGCTCAAGGATAAGCAAGCTCACAGTGAGCTCTACAGAATGTTATATAGTACCTGTAGCACCTGTGACCAATTAACCCCTCCCCTTAATTAATAGATTAAAGGAAGGCAAGGAAAGAAAGAAAAGAAAATTAAAAAAGTGACAAAAAAAGTGATTTAAAAAAAGTAAAAGCTTCTAGCAAGATCCCAAAGAAGAAAAAAAAAAACTACTAAAAGCACTAGCAGTCAAAATTAAAACCGTTATTCACTCTCCACTCAAATTTCCCACTCTTTTTAGCCATCAGCCAGCAAAATGTTGAAAAATGTTCCTTTTGATCAGCGCATGCAGCCAAGGAGACCCCACTGCCAGAATCCAATAGCAGAGCAGGGAGGACTCCTCCATCCACCTCCTTTGCTGATCAAATAAAAAAAAAAAAAAATCGATCCACTTATGGCCAGCTTAAGACTCTGGGACACCCCCAAGCAAAATAACAGAGGGGTGGGCAACAGAGCAACAATGCCAACAGGCCCAAAAACAAAGGGAATCAGGTTCAAAGAGTGGCTTGAAGCACGGCAGCTGGACTTAACATCAGCAGAGGTTTGTATATTCACCTTGTAGGATTTCACAAACGTGTAAGCAGAGGACCAGGGAGCCTGCCTTGGGAATCTGGGAAACAGACACTAGGTACTGAAAAGCCCAACATGTATCAACAGAACAAAATAAGCGAGCTTTGGCATGAAAGGGCAAAACCCTGCCCTTAAGGGCATAAGCCACGACTGAGGTGAAAAAAAGGAGACACAATCTGGAAGAAAGGAAGTTGTAGGTCTCAAAAACCACCTTGTTATTATAAAGAACAAGGAAAGTCCTTTTACATGACAAAGCAGCCAGTTTGGAGACATTTCTTGCTGGGATGATAGCCAGGAGAAAGGCCACCTGTTGAGTAAGGTTAGCCAAGAAAATTTCCAGAATGGGCCCACAGCAACACCAGGGGTCAAAGGAATCTCTGATAGAGAATAACCAAGGTAGAAACTTGTACTCAAGGACAATTTCTGATCCACACCAGATAGAAAAGCCAGGATTCATCCCATGAAGAAACGTCAGAAAATCGGGCAGATTTGAGGGCAATAATTAAAACTTTGTCATATGACTCATGGCCAATGCTGTTTCTCCAGAACATTGATCACTGTAATTTTACCAACTACACCAAGAGAGGCGTCATATTGCAAGACCTAGAAACAATGTCACAAAGTTAAAGGATAAGTTCAACTTTGGGAACATGTTACATGTTCCACCCGTTTTTAGGATGGAACATGTAACATGTTCCGGATCTTGCAGCTGCTGCCCCCCTCTCCCAGTGTCAGAAGTACAGGGAGAAGTTCCGCGTACTAGCTGCCACTTTTAAAAAATACCACGGCCGCGTCATTCATTCACAGTGCTCTGTGAATGAATAGACTACAGGTCCTGACAGCCTTAGCGACTCTCGGCTTGTAGTCTTCAATGAACTACCACGGCACTGTGAGCACTGTGGTAGTTAATCGATTCCTTCTGTCAGAAGTATCGGCTTGCTTACAGGATGTACGAGCAAGCAAATACATTGATAGACTGCAGGAGACCTGAAAGGCATCAGCAACTAGAGGCATTAGAGGCTCCGAACACAAAAAAACAATAAATGCAAATTTTTTACCTTAAAAAAAAAATCTGCATTTATAATTTTTTGTGTAAAAGGTGAGCTACTTTTGATATTTTGGATAGTTATTTGTCTAAAAAGGAGACAAGTGTCACTATAGAGAAAAAGGTGTATATAGGTACTGTTTAGTAGTACAGAATGTGTCTTTTTAGGGATAATTTCCAGTTGAAGCCAGAAATGGTAGTTTAACCACTTGCTTATCGGGCACTTATACCCCCTTCCTTACCAGACCAATTTTCAGTTTTCAGCGCTATCACTTTGAATGACAATTGCACAGTCATGCAACATTATACCCATATGACATTTTTATCATGTTTTTCTGACAAATAGAGCTTTCTTTTGGTGGTATTTTCCGCTGGGAGTTTTACTTTCTGTGCTATAAACAAAAAAAAAAGAGCAAAAAATTTGAAAAAAAAGAAAAAAAGTTTCTTTGTTTCTATTATAAAATTTAGCAAACGGTAATTTTTCTCCTTCACTGATGTGCGTTCATGAGGCTGCAATGATAGGCAGCACTGATAGGCACTAATGAGGTGGCACTGCTGGGCACTGACTGGCGGCTCAGCTGTGCGGCAATGACTGGCGGCACAGCTGTGCGGCAATGACTGGCGGCACAGCTGTGCGGCAATGATGAGTACTGGTGGGTGGTATTGTTTGGTATTGTTGGGCACTGATGGTCACAGGTGGGTGGCACTGCTGGGCACAGCTGGGAGGAACTGGTGAGTGGCACTGCTGGGCACTGATCATCAATGCCCTGATGATTGGTGCCGATCCCTGCTCTGACAACTGTTCTCGGCAGTACTTTCCTCATGCTCCGGAAATTGCATTTCCCGGTGATCCGCGCATCATTGGACACGGCTGATAACGTGGTAAAAGGCCGATGTGATTGGCCTTTTACCACATCACGTGATCAGCTGTGTCCGTAGCCCCCGGGAGCGCGCAGGTGAGCGCGTTCTGGGAGGACGTCATTTGGCTATCTGCGGTCGGCAACTAGTTAAATAGATAGGTATCAGCCGGAAACACATACTGACCGCCAGGTAGAAATATGTGTGAGAAATATTACACACGCATAAATTTATACATATATATTTCTGACACGTGGCTCTAGTTGATTGCCCTAGCAAAGGGGAAAATGCTGAGATTGGGATCTGCTGCAAGTTATAGGCCTAAATTTTTTAAGCAATTTCTCAGGCGTGCACAGTTAGTAGGTATTGTTAGATAACTAAAGATTTACAGGGTCAACTATATTTAATTCCCTCTATTTGTTGCATATGGGAGGTATGGACAGAGATTCTCTCTGTTTGGGACAGTTAAGGTCTAAAGAATTGGATTGCTTGCAATAAGTAATCTTTGGTGGACAAGATCTATCTCTAGCCATTCCAATGACATTTCTACTGTTATTTTCATATTCATGCGTCTTCAAAAATGTCTTGTGTCAGAGAGAGGTCAGCTTGAAAGGATTGTACGAGGCGATTGTAGCTGTATTAGTGCACTTGCAACAAGAGTACTATCTATGATACCTTTTTATTTTCACTGACATTTACATTTTCAGGACTAGAACAAGGACGTTCCCTTCTCTGTCCAAGCAGTACCCATAGCAAAATGTTAAGTGGGACAATCTCTGATACAAAAACACACACAGCAATGTTAATTAAATAGGAACAGGGTTAGTTATTAAGATAAGGAAAAAAAAGTGGGCTATGGAATGGGAGGGGAGTAAGAGTAAGGCAGGTTACACATTATACATTTTTTTTTTGTTCAACCATTTGGTATGGATGGGGAAATCACTCCTGCAGCACTATTGTGTTCTGCTGGTGAGAGGCCTCTCGCCAGCAGAATACAATGATCAGTGTTGCCGTCTATAGCGGTCGACTGATTGGGCAAAAAAAAGCCAATAGGCTGGTTGTGCAGATGTTGACAGAGACAGACTTCTGTACAATGAGCCTGCCCAGAGATGGATCAATATTTGGTCAGTCCCTGCTGAACTGGCCGAACTTTGATCCATCTATGGCCGGCTTTACAAAGGCGAGAGCTGTCAAAAACTGTTGGACAGTGAATTAGAAAACAGGAAGTCCACATTTAGTCCAATATCTTGTGTCAAATAGAGTTATTCTAAGTTCAAATGGTCTCTTTCCTAAGTATTTCTTTTACTGCTAAACATTCATGTTTTACATACAGTGTTCTGGTTGTGAGAAATGTCCAACAGGTGAGCAGAAATCATTTTCCTTTAATGCTCTGTCTGTCCAAATTACTTGAAATACAGCTGTAGGATCCAGAAATATTAAAAGTTCTTTTAGTGTGCGTGACACTTTTTAATACTTCACTTGTCAAGGGAGCGGACGTCTGCCCCCCTCCTCTATTCACAGAAGCTGTACTATAGCTTCCAGCACCATGAATGGAGGATGAGCGGATGAATGAAAGGTCCGCCAACCTCATTTATTAACCACTTGCCTTCTGCTCTATAGCAGTTTTATTGCTACAAGGCAGCATTCCTGTGCAAAATCACATATATAACCGTAATTTTGCACTTTTGCCAAACAGGGCATGCGCCTGCCACTGCAGGAGATCTTTAGCTTTGACCTATCACAGCACAAAACGATCTGCAAGCCCCAGCGAGCAGTTGCTTGTCAGCACCTGCAGATCGTCAGTCAGGCAGGAAGAACAAAAACATTTTTTTTTTTTACATTTAGCATATGTACCAGAGTTTGTAGATGCTATTACTTTTGCACAAACTAAACAATATACACTTATGGGGATTTTTTTTTTACCAAAAATATGTTGCAGAATACATTTTGGTCTAAATTTATGAAGAAAATTAGATTTTTTAAATTTTTTTTATTGGATAAGTTTAATAACAAAAAATAAAAAGATTGTTGTTTTTTCAAAATTGTCAGTCTTTTTTGTTTATAACACAAAAGTAAAATCCGCATAGGTGATCAAATACCACCAAAAGAAATCTCCATTTGTGAGAAAAAAAAAGGACACATTTCAATTGGGTGCAGCACTGCTTGACCACGAAATTGTAAGTTAGATTAACACAGCTCCGTATTGCAAAAAAAAGGCCTGGTCAGTAAGGGGGATAAATCTTCTGGAGTGCAAGTGGTTAAGGAAAGCTATAGTACAGCATCTATGAATGGAGGAGGGAGCAAAAAGGGCTGACATAGTTTGCCTTCTTGATGCATGCCTAAGACAGGTTGAGCAGCTGTATGGGGGGAGAGGGCAGAGAACAGAAGATTTAAAATAGAACAGCAACCACCTTCACAAGGGAAACTTCTTATTGAATGTGATTATTCTGTTTCTAAAAAATATTTAACTAAACCTAGGCTAGGTTCAACCTCCTGAAGGCAACAGTATAATCTAAATATTTAAGAAAGCTTAAATGGATGATAAAGAAAATAGAGTGAAATTTTTGGAAAGTTATAATAAAGTGGCAAAACAAAAACATGATTTTGTGGTATTTACAATAGTTTAGCAAATATGCAACATGGAACAAAAACAAGTTCTAGCCAGCAAGGAAATAAAATGTTTCTCTCTCATCATCTGAGGATATCATACAACCCTTCAAAAAAAAAAAAAATTATAATAACATATATGAGCAAAATGTTTTAATTTGAGATGTTGAAAGACTTTATTCTCATGACTCTAAATATTTTCTAAGTTTTTCATGCATAGGTTTAAGGCAAGAGCATTTATTTACCTACACTCCTTTTGCTAGGATCAAGAAATTCCAATGGATATGTCTGTCCAAAGCCTGGGACCCTTATATCAACTCCCTCTGGAGAAGCTGACGTTTTGGTTGTGGTGTTATAGATCAACCTGAAAAAAATGTAAGATTTACAATACACAATGTCTTAAAATGAGGCAACAAAATATCCACAATGTCATAGGTCAACAGCATACCAGTTATGCAGCACAGAAAGAAAAAAAAAACTTAGATTAAAAACACTGAAACTGAAAAATGCTTAATGCACTGTATGCTATAACTACAATCTATGAACTCTCCACATCTCTGAAAAACTTGCCAAGAGAGGGTAATTGCAACAAGCCACCTCAATATTTAACCGCTTCCGTCCACCCTATAGCAGTAATACCGCTACAGGGCGGCACAGGTCCGCAAAATCACATACATATGCACGTGATTTTGCATTTCCTGGTAGGTGGCACGTACAAGCCATGTGTGCACCCTACCCACATCGCTATTCACGGCCTCGGCTTTCAATCACCGAGTCCCGGCCGGTGATTACTTGCTGACACCTGTTGATCGAGGAGCATTACCGACGGAGGGAGAGAACTATAAGTAAACAATACAGTTCTCTCCCGTCAGCTCCTGAACACTGCTATGCATGTCTTTGCATTGCAGAGCCATGAAAAGCAGTGTGTTTACAGTGAAGAACACACACACAGCACACAGTTAACCCTTTGATCACCCCACGTTAACCCCTTCCTGCCCAGTGTCATTAGTACAGTGTCAATGCTTTTTATTAGCACTGATCATGGTATTGGTGTCACTGGGGATGTCAGTGACAACAGGTCAGTCCCACAGTCCCCTAATAAGTTGCTGATTGCCGCCATTACTAGTAAAAAATGTTTTGAAAATCCCAGCATATATACCACCATTTGTAAACACTATAACGTTCATGTAAACCAATTAATTTAAACGTATTGGGGTTTATTTAGCAAAGACATGTCGCAGAATACATTTTGGCTTAAATTTATGACGAAATTTGATTTTTTAAATTTTTTTTTACTGGATATGTTTTATAGCAAAAAATAAAAAAAATAGGTTTTTTTCTCAAAATTGTCTTTTTTTTATAGTGCAAAAAATAAAAAACACAGGTGATCAAATAACACTGAAGGAAAGCTCTATTCCTGGGGGGAAAAAAAAGGACGTAAATTTCATTTGGGTGCAGAGTTGCATGACCATGCAATTGTCAGTTAAAGTAACGCAGCGCCATAACACAAAAAATGGCCTGGTCAGGAAGGGGGGGTAAATCCCCTGGAGGGCAAGTGGTTTAATATCAAAGTAATGGAAGAGAGTGGCCAAGGTGGGCTGTATGTCTGAATAGATGCAAGCAGCTGTGCTTGGGAGTGAGCCCGCATGAGTCACCACCATAGGAAGCGGCTTGCTATGGTGGGTACTCATCAGAGGGAGGAGCCAGGAACTCCGGCGGGGGACCCGAGAAAAGGAGGATAAGCATGACACGTTTGGTATTCATTTAAAAAAAAAAAAAACCTGAAGCTTTAAATGTCACTTTAATAGATCAGTAGCTGCAAATTCGGTTGCAGAAGTAATAAAAACCCAGTAATTAATACCACAAAAAAGCTCCATCTGTCTAGAGAAGAAAAAAACATCTAAAACTTATTTAGGTACAGTGCTGCTTAACAGAGTAATTGTCAGTCAAAACTATCACAGCAATGTAAACTGGTTCCTAACAAGGCCTAGCAAAGAGAACACATCCATGCAGCTCATTGTTCTGATAGTGAAATCTAAATAACTAACTACACAGACTACAACTTTCTTGACAAGTGTACATCTCATGTACAGGTTCTGTAAGCTGCTGCAGCTTCTGCCCAAGAAATTTTCTCCACAACTTCTTGCCCTCAAAGTGGTTCTAAAGCGAAAAGGTTTTTTTACCTTAATGCATTCTATACATTAAAGGTAAAAAAAAAAAACCTTCTGTTCAGCTCACCCTCAGCACCTCCTTATACTGACCTGAGCCCAATCTCGAACCAATGCTGTACCTCAGTGCAGTGGGTCTCTCCTTTCTAAGTGGACATGGAGGCAGCAGCGGTATTGGCTCCTGCTGCTGTCAATCTCAGCCTGTGAGGAGGGAGCAGGAGGCAAGGTCAAGCCATTCTGTGTGTCAATGGACACACACAGCTCAGCTTGGAAGCAAACCCACACAAGTGCCCCCATAGCAAGTGGCTTGCTATGGGGGCACTAAGTAGGGGGAGGAGCCAGGAGCATCAGCAGGGGCCCCAGAAGAGGAGGATTGGGTTAATCTTTGCAAAACCATTGCACACAGCAGGTAAGCATGAAGTTTATGTTAAAAAAATCTTTACAAGCACTTTAACACAGAAACTACTGCCTAAGCAGAATGCAATTTTTGGGGGAATTTGTTCAGAACAGAAAGTTGATCTCTTTTAGATAGATACCAGAGTGTGGTTGTAAATGGTGTTCATTCGGAACAGAGACCGGTCACCAGTGATATACCACAAGGCTTTGTACTAGGTTCTGATCTATTTAATCTGGATGTAAGTGATATAACTAAAGGTTTGTTGGGCAAGGTATGCCTTTTTTGCTGTCGATACAAAGGTGTGCAATAGGGTTGATATCCCTGAAGGTGTCTGTAACATGGAATATGATTTGGCATTGCTGGAAGATTGGTCAAAGCAGTGGAAACTGCAGTTCAATGTTTCTAAATGTAAAATAATGCACATAGGGAAAAAGAAACCCTTCAGAGAATACCAAATTGGGGGTAAAGTGTTGGGCAGCACTACAGAGGAAAAATTTTGGGGGTACCTTTTCAGAAGACCGGAAAATGAGCAAGCTGTGTGGACCAGGCAATGGGAAAAGCGAATAGAATTCTAGGATGCATCAATAGAGGGGTCACCAGTAGGAGGAATGAGGTCTTAATTTCCCTATATAAATCTTAAGTGAGACCTACTACTTTGTCTAGTTCTGGAGACCTCACTTAAAAAAATACATTAAGATAGAACGAGTCCATGCCAATGGCATCCGCATGCCAATGAGGATGAGATCCGAGAGCCACTGCTCTTGTGCACAATGCTGGATAGAAATCTGGCTTAGGTTAGTATAAGGAGGGCTAGGGGAGCTGCATGCAGAACGTTTTATACCTTAAAGTGGAACTTCACTCTCTCAATCATCATTGACTATTTTTAATCCTTATGCTGCTAGCATCAGTAAATAGATAAGTATATTATATTTGCTCATTTTAAACTTTTTTTTTTACGTTTCTTCAGTTACTTCCCGATATTCATGCCTAGGCAAATGATTTCATACATCCCAGGAGTCTTCAGGAGTTGAAAAGGGCTTTTCTCAGCTTTGTACACCCTGCTGCCTGCATGCCTGAGCAAATGGCAGATTGACACCAGGAACTAAATTATGCATACATTTTCTGCCCTTCCTCAAGATTTCCACGACCAAAAATGCTAGGGAGGTTTTTCCAAATTATTTCCCAGCACAAGGCAGCATTGAAACATGGATGGATTGAGAAGTTTGCTTTGAATAATAAAAATGAATTAAATTGCATTTTTGGTTTGTGGTGGTCAGATAGAGTGTAGTTCTGCTTTAATGCAGAGAATGCATTAAGGTAGAAAACCTGTCTTTAGAATCACTTTTAAGACTCTTACAGTAATATCTATCTATCTATCTATCTATCTACACACTCCGTGTCAATTTCAAAATCAAGCAGTACACCACAAGGAATTGAACTAATTTTTTTTTCTAGCAGTCAGAAATTTGGGGGGATGTTCCCAAAACTCAAACCACTAGGGAGGTACCACCAACTGAATTTAGTGCCTCAGCCCTAAACACATCACTCTAGACACAGCATCCCAAGGGAAAATAACTCCCCATTTTACCCTTTTCAGAAGGGTATATGCCCCTGGTGCCCAACCTGTGGCCCGAGGGCCACATGCGGTCATTTGGTATATGATGTGGTATATGATGTGCGGCCCTCTGAACTCAGCAGTCTGTAGTTGGAACACTGATTAGAGTAATACACTACATTGCCAAAAGTATTGGGACACCCCTCCAATCCTCACTGGATTTAGGTGTTCCAATCACCTGCATGGCCACAGGTGTATAAAAAACAAAATGCGTAGTGAACAGAGGAAACTGTTATACAAGATAGAAGATCAGGAAAATAGAAATGGAAGGAATAATCTGAGGATCCGGGGGTTACCTGAGATATCCCAGGGAGAAGATTTAAGAATTGTAATGAATAAGTTACTAAACTCAATATTAGATAGACGTATAAGAGCAATTGAAAACAGATAGAATTCACAGGATAAGAAGACCTCAAAGGAGTGACCATAGAAACACCAAGAGATGTGATAGTAAGATTCCACTATTATGAAAGATTTGGGAGAAAATGAAAGGGATACCCTGTATGAAATATGAAGGAGTGACCTTGCAGGATTATGCAGATATACCACCGGAAATGCTAGCAAGAAGGAGAACCTTAAAACCTCTATTGGAACAGATGCGGGGAAAAAATATTCGATACAGCAGGGGTTTCCCAGCGTGTTTAATGGGATGGAAAGATGGTCGTTCAGCTAGATGAGGTTCCCAGAAGAGCTCCAGGACTTATCGAAGATTAGAATTGCAAATGCCAGAAATCCCAGGATGGACTGATGAGATAAAGGAAAAAAAGGGGACTCGAAGAAGAGAGGTGACTATTAATTTCTAAAAAGAAAGACGGTAATACAGACTCTAAGAATGGAAGATAACATTCTTGAGAGACTATACAGTTTAATAGGAGAGAGTTGAATAGGAATTTCATTGACAGTTAGATTGTGGGTCTCTCTCTCTCCCCCCTTCTACCCATATGTAACATGGGGTGGTTGGAGATTCAGGAGGTATGATGTTTGCTTTCCCACAGCATAGGCGGCATACATGGAGGCCAATATACTTCGGACTCACACTCCAAAGGGTTGAGATGGGGTGGAAGGAGGTGTATATAGACAGAGCCTTACCCCAATTAGAGGGATATAAATTTTTATTAAAAAAAACAAAATATATATATATATATATATATACACACACACACACACACACACACATATACAGTCATGGCCGAAATTGTTGGCACCCTTGATATTTCTCCAGGAAATCATGTATTTCTCACGAAACGTATTGCATTAACACATGTTTTGCTATACACATGTTTATTCCCTTTGTGTGTATTGGGACAAAACAAAAAAAGGGAGGAAAGAAAGCAAATTCGACATAATGTCACACAAACCTCCAAAAATGGGCTGGACAAAAGTATTGGCACCCTTTCACAACTGCGGATAAATAAGAATGTTACAAGCATGTGATGCTCCTGTAAACTCACCTGGGGCAAGTAACAGGTGTGGGCAATATAGAAATCACACCTGAAAGCAGATAAAAAGGAGAGACGTTCACTTAACCTTTGCATTGTGTGTCTGTCTGTGCCACACTAAGCATGGACAACAGAAAGAGGAGACGAGAACTGTCTGAGGACCTGAGAACCAAAATTGTGGCAAAATATCAACAATCTCAAGGTTACAAGTCCATCTCCAGAGAACTAGATTTGCCTTTGTCCACAGTGCGCAACATTATCAAGAAGTTTGCAACCCATGGCACTGTAGCTAATCTCCCTGGTCGTGGACGGATGAGGAAAATTGATGAAAGATTGCAACGCAGAATAGTCCGGATGGTGGATAAGCAGCCCCAAACATGTTCCAAAGACATTCAAGCTGTCCTGCAGGCTCAGGGAGCATCAGTGTCAGCGCGAACTATCCGTCGACATTTAAATGAAATGAAACGCTATGGCAGGAGACCCAGGAGGACCCCACTGCTGACACAGAGACATAAAAAAGCAAGACTACAGTTTGCCAAAATGTACTTGAGTAAGCCAAAAGCCTTCTGGGAAAACGTCTTGTGGACAGATGAGACCAAGATAGAGCTTTTCGGTAAAGCACATCATTCTACTGTTTACCGAAAACGGAATGAGGCCTACAAAGAACAAAACACAGTACCTACGGTAAAATATGGTGGAGGTTCAATGATGTTTTGGGGTTGTTTTGCTGCCTCTGGCACTGGGTGCCTTGACTGTGTGCAAGGCATCATGAAATCTGAGGATTACCAAAGGATTTTGGGTCGCACTGTAGGGCCCAGTGTCAGAAAGCTGGGTTTGCGTCCAAGATCCTGGGTCTTCCAGCAGGACAATGACCCCAAACATACGTCAAAAAGCACTCAGAAATGGATGGCAAAGAAGCGCTGGAGAGTTCTGAAGTGGCCAGCAATGAGCCCAGATCTAAATCCCATTGAACACCTGTGGAGAGATCTTAAAATTGCTGTTGGGAAAAGGTGTCCTTCCAATAAGAGAGACCTGGAGCTGTTTGCAAAGGAAGAGTGGTCCAAAATTCCGGGTGAGAGGTGTCAGAAGCTTATTGATGGTTATAGGAAGCGACTGATTTCAGTTATGTTTTCCAAAGGGTGTGCAACCAAATATTAAGTTAAGGGTGCCAATACTTTTGTCCAGCCCATTTTTGGGGTTTTGTGTGACATTATGTCATATTTGCTTTTCTGCCTCTGTTTTATATTTGTTCCAATACATACAAAGGGAATAAACATGTGTATAGCAAAACATGTGTTAATGCAATACCTTTTTTGTGTGAAATACTTGATTTTCAGGAAAAATATCAAGGGTGCCAACAATTTCGGCCATGACTGTATATATATATATATATATATATATATATATATATATATATATATATAAAAAACAGCCCATGTGTATAAACATAATACTCATACAGTAAATAAAAGGAAATACAACACATGGGTGCGTTGTAATTTAGGACGAATACAAAGATATTTTTTGGATATAGTCTTATTATGAGACAATGTAAAATGAATAATTTTCACTGCTATTAAGTGGATACTAAGAGGCGCATCGAGTGTTAAACTAAAGTTTGAATTTCTAGATCATCATTCAGCCCATTCAGGGTTAAAGTATCCAGCGTGAAGATCCAATAGCTTTCTCTCATGCAAAGCTTTTGGTGTCTTCTTCCATTGTCAATATCCTTTGGGATGGCTTCAATGCCAAAGACCTTAATCCCAAAGTGATTACCCTGGTGTACTTCCTTGAAATGGCGAGGAACTCAATATTTATCTTTACCATTGTTGATGCTACTCATGTGTTCGCTAATGCAAACGCTTAATGGACGTGAAGTGCACTCTACATATAGCAGGCCGCATGGGCAAAGCAGCCCATAGACCATAAATTATATGTGCCACAATTAATGAACTGCTTGATGATGTGTTTTTTTACCATCAGTACCCATCATTTGTTTTCAATGCCACATAAGCCGCAATTTTTTATCTCACATCTGTAACTTCCTTTTTGGTCGAAAAGAGATGACCACACACCAAAAGTCCAGAGGTTTTCTGAAAATGAGATTTGGTTTATCTGGAAGGTAGTCTCCAAAAGCAAGGTCACTTTTGAGGATGCTTCAGCTTTTACAGAGAATATGTTTTATCTCCCAAGATCTGCAATTAAACCTAGTACAGAAAAGCACTTCCAATTTATTGCTGGTATTCCAACTCCCGGACTGGGCCATTATGATCACTAAAATTATCTTCATATAGTTGTAAATATTTGTTGTTTGCTGATTCAATGTGGGTATCCTTATACCCCTTTTCTTTGAATTTATTCTTGAGAATAGAACTCTGTTCAATATAATTTTGTTTTAAAGTGCACGTGTTTCAATCTGCAAAATTTTCCGTAGGGAACGTTTTTTATCCACTGCGGATGATGGCTACTGTTTACATGTAGATAGGAATTCCCAGCGATTTGAAATGAGTTTTTGAACAAATAATGCCATCAGTATTGGACCTCAATGCAAGGTCTAGAAAGAACAGATGATTGCCATCTACTACATGGGTAAAGAAAATTCCATATGGATTTTTGCAACTATTTAAAAAGCCTTGCAACTGAGAGTCTGTACCATTCCAGATTATCAGAATATCATCTATGTGTGGGCATTGCTAGCTTCGTATGCAGTAGGATGTGTGCTCGGTGAGCTCCGCTCTGCATCCTGTAATCTATCCCGATTGGCACCTCGTTCTCCGGCTAAAACGGCATCTTGGGTCCCCAGGGTGTGCTCTGACCCCCCTGGTGCACTTGGTGCCCCATTTATCCTGATCCGAGATGGCTAAAAGGGGGAAAGAAACTAGGGTCTTGCCTGAGTCGGCTGGGCAAGATGGCGGTACCCCGATCCGTGCATCCAAGGAGAAGCAGAGGGAGGCTGCTCAAAAGTTCTTTGCCAGGCTGCTCACCAGGGAAACTTTCCAGAAACAACTTTTGGATTCTGCTATTGATCCGGACTTGGACTATGCAGGCTGTACACAGATCCCTCTTGCACTGGCAGACCGAGAGATCCCATCCTGCAGTGAGTATCCCACCATCCCAGCCTCATGGGACTCAGATTGCTGTTTCCATTGAAGATCATCCTGAACCCACCCTTAGATTCTCTCCACAGTCACTACATGCACCTCATCTGTAGCAGGTCTTACCAGGGAGGTGAAGGGGATGAGGATGGAATTGACTCTGTGCCTCAAGATATGCAGAAATTGTGGGATCGCACTGTGGCCTTGGAGGGGAGAGTGAGTACCCTGGAAGATGATTGGCAACCATTACATAGGGACTTGCGATACGTGCAATTGATCGCTTCTACTAATGCCTCTAGACTGGAAGATTCCACAACTGTGTTATCCTTCCTATTTTCTCCATATGTATTATGTCCATCTCCCATAAAGAATGGATGTTTTTATCCTGGAATGTAAGGGGCCTGGGTGATAGAACTGGTCAGGAATGGACTCAGCACTGGTGGTGGGACTCACCTGCCGTGAGGGCTGCAGTACCAGGGCTGACCAGCGGGTGCTCTCAGCAGCCAGAAGCTCACTCCTGCAGTCAGCCAACACCTGGGGCTGATTGCAGGAGGTGTATTAAAGGAATGACCATGCCTGTGATCAGTGCCTTGGTGTATGTTTCCCATGAGCCCCTGTACCTTGTATCCTGTGTTCCCGTTCCTCTGCCTATCTGATTTGTTGCCGACCCTGCTGACCGTCTCCTGTTTAACCCCTGGCTTGCCTGACCATCCTTCTGCCTGATCCTCTGTACCATGCTGCCCGTGAGTTCCTGAACCCGGCTTGTGACCCTGACTATTCTCTGCCTGCTCCTTTGGTACCTCGCTGCCCGCACGTTGCTGACCTGGCCTGCCTGACTACGCCTTACGCTACCCAGACAATCCATCCATCCTGCACGGATCCAGCCATCCCTGCTCACACCTTCTGCCTCTTCACATCAGGCTTCCTACCTGCATATACCTCTGGCGGATCCCTCTACCACGAGCAGGTGTACTCAGGGGCCACGAACTGGTTCCTGTCTGCTCCAAGTCCATCCCCACCATCAGGGGCCCTGGTGAATAAGCAGACTGGGACTTAGACTCCGCGCCCTGGGGAATCCTGTCCTGAGGGCTGCTAGGGGTATCACCAGACGGTTGTTAACAGAACCATATGGCCGGCCTGACCCTTCCACCTTTCCAGCCCTGACTGTGCCTGTGTTCCTGCACATACTAAGATTACTGGAAGGTTGGTTTATTTACTGAGCATTGTATATTTGAGTAGCTAATAATAAATTATATTATTATATCATTCCTGAAGCCTGTTACTTCCCTGTCAGTCCACACATTTCTGGTCATACCCGGATCCTTAACAGAACTAAACAGGGTGCTGTCTTCCATGTACTTAAACATTTAAAACCGTCTGTAGTATGTTTGCAGGAAACCCATTTGAAATCTGACACCGTCAGTACCCTCCACTCCCATTTATTTCCCATACAATATCATTTTTTCCACGCCACGTTTTCGAGAGGTGTGTGTATCCTCATCTCTAACTCATGTGCAGGAGTGGACTGATGCAGAGGGAAGGTATATTTTCCTGCTGTGTACTTTGAATGGGTTTCACTGCATAGTGGCTGTAGTATATATCCCTCCGCCCTACTCTTCAGAGGTCATTAAGCACCTAGCTCAATTTCTGGCCAATCATCCTGATGTTCCCCTATTGGCGTTTGGTGATTATAACAATTGCTTACTCCCTAGTTTGGATAGATTGCCCTTGGGTGGTAGGGGCAGACAATTATCCTCCCAACCTATCCCATTTGCTAATTTATTGATGGAATTGGGCCTCCGGGATGTGTGGCGGATGAAGTATCCGACAGCAAAATGTTATTCATGTTTCTCTGCTACTCATGATGGGCTTTCACGTATAGATGTGAGCCTTGGGAACTCTATTATCCTGCCATATGTGTTTGATGCGGTGTATGAACCCAGGGCTGTGTCTGACCATGCCCCCTTCTGGGTCAAACTACAGGTGTGTTATGTGGCCTTATCTATGGGAAGTATTGTATAGATTTGACTTTGGCTTCAAGTTCATTAGTTGGGTGCGTCTTCTCTAGGTGGCCCCTAGTGCCCGAATCCAGATTAACAGGGATTTGTCAGACTCATTCAGGCTGCAGAGGGGGACGAAGCAGGGCTGCCCTCTCTGGCCCCTTTTCACTTTGGCGTTAGAACCCTTGATGATTTTAGTGGGACAATCTCTGGACATAGTCGGTTTTACAAGGGGTGTTCTCTCAGAAAAAATATCCCTTTATGTGGATGACACACTGTTATATTTGGGCGATATGTCCACATCCTTAGATGCTGTTGTGTTCCTTATTGAACATTTTGGTAGATTTTCCAGCTTTAAAATTAATTGGCATAAATCTGTATTGATGCCCATGGATCCTGTAGATCTCCCCCTCCTGGTCTGTGCACAGCACATCCAAGTAGTGTCTACATTTAAGTATTTGGGGGTGGTAGTCTCTTCTGATCCTAAACCGTATATTTCTCTCAATATTTTACCTCTACTCCATCAGCAGAAATTGAAGTGTAACAGTTGGTGCAAACTCCCTCTGTCAGTGGTGGGTAGGGTCAATTTAATTTAAATGATTTGGGCCCCGCAACTTATCTTTCATAATTCTCCCATATGGATTCCTAAGAAATGGTTTAATCGCATAGAGACCCAGTTTAGGAGTCTCATTTGGAAAAAACTGATGGCTAGGATAAAATTGTCCATGCTGCAATATAGCATGGAGTCAGGGGGGGCTGGCGGTTCCTGAGCCTAGACTATTTCCTGGCGCCCCAACTGCAGCAACTGGTTAGTTGGGATTCGTCTAATAATACTGATCCAATTATAAGTTTGATTTCCCTTCCTGATTCCACTATTTTGGCTCTTTCTCATCTTGAGACCTCTTAAGACGCGTCTGGAGTGCGGTAAAAGCATGCTTTCATATTACCAGGTTTCTTTCCTGTACTCCCTTGGGAACAAGCCGCAATATATAGAACTGGCTAAACTGGAGGGTTTTCACGACTGGAGGGATTGAGGCCTGAAACTTATATCTCAGCTGTATTCGGGGGTAATCCTAAAGTCCTTTTTACAACTGCAAATGGAATTTACATTTACACATAAGCATTTTTATTGATATCTTCAGCTACACCATGCGGTACAGACTCAGTCTTTGCTCTCTAATCTCACACTGACAGTCAGTTTTTCATAAGGATGTAACTCAGGCAACCCACAAGAAGGGTATGATTTCTCATGTATACTCCCAGCTATTGTCCACAGTACAGGATCAAGCTAATCTACAGGGTAGGGTGCAGTGGTCCCAGGATATTGGAGATTTTGCTGGAGATGTCTAGGATGTTGCCCCAGAATCTGTTTCCGGTGATGTCTCTAGCTCCTTCTCATAAATTGTCTCAATTGTTTATTCTCTATCGAGCGTATAGGACCCCTGTGCAACTGTACCGGTGCGGCAGGCGTGATTCACATGATTGCCCGAGGTTTAAGGTCCAACAGGGCGATTTCATTTACATGCTTTGCCACTGCCCAAAGTTGCAGATATTGGAGTGAGGTTCTCCAGTTTATTTCTCTAGTATCGCAATATACTGTTCCCCAGGATCCCTTGCAATGTCTGCTGGGGGCACTGGACCAAGAACTGTTCCAACCAGGAGTTTATATTATGGTATCTAGACTTTTATATTTGGCTAGGAAATTCATAACAAGGTACTGGTTATAGGCGGCTCCGCCGACTAGTAAGCAATGGATAGATTGTTAATTCGTTACTCCCGTGGGAAAAACTCACGTACCAACATCGCAATGCTTATCGTAAGTTCCAGCAGGTATAGCAGGATTGGTTGGATACACGTGGGCTTGCTCCTCCTCAATTGATAGTAGACAATTTTTGCAGGTGTGACATTTTATATCAGGTGTGTGGCTCCATTTCTCCCCTTAGGGGAGATCATGTGTATCCCCCATTTTCTCTGATGAGATGTCTCGGGTGAACCAGATGTTTTTATTGTTTGAAGGCATGTTTTTGGCTTTGTTCTTTTCCCCCCATTTATGTTAACATCTGGATGGGAAGGAATAAAAGGTAAAAAAGGAAAAAAGTAAGGTATTGTCTAGAAGGCCTTGAATCCTTCTGGTCTCTGTTTTGATTGATTACTATTTCTGTTATTCTGTATAAAGCATTCTGTATATATTCTGTATAATATGCTTTATACATATATGTCATCCTAAGAGGTTTTCTGAGGTTTTACCTTTTCTTGCTAGCTGCTCCACTACACAGATCTAGCGCTCGTTTCTTCTAGATATTTGTTTATTTCTGTTGATCTGTCCATTACGGGATCTGTGTATCCACATTGTTCTGTTTATGTATAATCCTGTTAAGGCAGTAATGTCATTGTAGATTCTGTAAGTACTGTTCCATTTATTTTTATTATCTTTTAAATCCAAAAGTTGTTTGGATTTAAAAAAAAGAATGTCATCTATGTATCTACCATACAGAATTAGATTCTCACCAAATGGATTATTGGCCCAAATGTAATGATTTTCCCAGTATCCCATGAACAGATTCACATAACTAGGGACAAATTTTGCATCCACTGCCGTACCCTGTATTTGTCGACACTGTGTATCTAAAAAGGAAAAAGGATTATTTTGTAAAGCAAATTCAATGCTGGCGTATAGAAACTGAGCCTGTGTATGATGGAACGGTTGGTCTTCAGCCAAAAAATATTGTATGGCTCGAAGACCGTGTTCATGCTTTATAGAAGTATATAGTGACGCAACATCTAATGACAGCCATCTGTAGCCCTGTTGCCATGTATAGTTGGATAAAATATCAAGCATATAGCTCAAGTCTTTGACATATGATGGAAGGTTGGTTACAATGTCTTTTAAAAAATAATCTATATAGCAGTCCTGATTGCTAGTAAGGCTTCCTATGGCTGCTATCATAGGCCTACCTGGGGGGGGTTTAGTTATTCTTATGTATTTTTGGGATGTGGTAGAAAAATGGAGTGGCAGGGTGTTTTCTACATAGGAATTGGTATTCCTCCTAATAAGAACCTCTTCTACTAGGGCTCTATCTAGCAGTAACTTGAGTTCTTGTTGATACTAAACAATGGGATTGGTGGCTAGAACTTTGCACGTATGGCGATCATTCAGTATTCTAAGGGCTTTAGCAATGTAAGCATCACGATATTGTATAACTAGTCCCCCACCGTTATCAGCATATCTAATCACTATAACATTCTTATGTTTAAGTACGTTTAGAGAGCCCAACAGAGGGTCTTGTTGCAAGTTACTGTATCTGGACGCATTATTGTTGCACATTTTTTTTTTTTAAATACTATCTCGTAGAATGTGGTTACCTTTAACCCAATGTGGATAGAAGGTGGATGTGAGCTTGAACTTAGTGTGTACTACATCTACCTGGGAAGCACTCAGGGTCTGTAGAAAAATGTGATCCTCTAGATCTCCATCAAGTGGTAGTCCCTCCGATTATAAACACTGAAGCTTCAAGGGGTTCAAAAAAATAATTGAAAGATGGTTATCAATGGTAGAAGAAGCTTTTTCTTTTAGCAAAAAATATCTTTTGATCATCAAATTACGGATTTGTTCAAATCCACACACAAATTAAAAAGGTTAGGTGGATTGGGGGGGCAAAGTTAAGATGTTTTCTTAATAATTCTAGTTTAGTGTCTGAGATTGTGGAGTGTGATAAATTGTAGATCTAATAGTGGAAATGGAAGATGATGTTATCTCCTCCCTCTTTTGGTATCTCTTTCCCCCTCTTCTTCCTCTTCTCGTAAGCTTTCCCTCTTTTTTTCATGATTGACAGGTATTTGTGGCCTCTTGTCTAATGGACTGCGGGTGAGTGAACACTCGCAGCCTCTTCTGCTAAAAAAGGCTTTGCTCGGTCTATATATTCCTTTTGTATATTGTCATGTGTGTTGTTGATTGCTCTATGCGTGCTGGAGGGGATCCCAGAACCAGATTGGGCAACCTTGTATTTGTAAGGTTAAGGGTGTTTATGTTGTTTCTCATTGTGATGTTGGGACACCCTATTCTCATTGGTTCTATTGTAGTTGTGTCTGGTTGGTTTTTGTTGGGTGGAAGGGATTTGATCTGAACCCCTAGGAAGTTGGGCTTGTCTATAATGTATGGGCCTATTCTTGGATAGAAGGCATTATCTGTTCAAAAACTAATTTCAACCCCACCGCTGGGAATTTCTATCTACATGCGAACAGTAACCAGCATCTGCAGTAAACCATTCCCTACGGAAAATTTTGCACATTAAAAAGGCACGTGCATTTTAAAACAAGACTATATTGAACAGAGTTCTATTCTCAAGAATGAATTCAAAGAAAAGGGGTATAAGGACACCCACATTGAATCAGCATACAACAAATATTTACAGCTATATGAAGATAAGTTTAGTAATTTAGTGATCATAATGGCCCAGTCCAGGAGCTGGAATACCAACAATAAATTGGAAATGCAATTCTGTACTAGGTTCAATAGCAGATCTTGGGAGATAAAACAGAATATCTCTACAAAAGCTGGAGCATCCTCAAAAATGACCCTGCTTTTGGAGACTCCCTTCCAGATAAACCAAATTTCATTTTCAGAAAACCTCGGGACTTAAGAAGTATAGTAGCCTCGAGTAGACTGCGTAAGTCTATAGGCATCCCAGGAAAAAATGTTGGTGCATGGTCATCTCTTTTCAACCAAAAAGGAAGTTACAGATGTGGGATAAATAAGTATGGCTTATGTGGCATTGAAAACAAGAAATAATAGGTACAGATGGTAAAAAAAAAAAAAAAAAAAAAACGTCAAACAAGCAGTTCATTAATTGTGGCACATCCTTTGTGGTCTATGGGCTGCTTTGCCCATGCGGCCTGCTATATGTAGAGTGCACTTCACGTCCATTAAGAGTTTGCATTAGCGAACACAAGAGTAGCATCAACAATGGTAAAGATAAATATTCAGTACCTCGCCATTTCAAGGAAGTACACCAGGGTAATCACTTTGGGATTAAGGTCTTCAGCATTGAAGCCATCCCAAAGGATATAGACAATGGAAGAAGACACCAAAAGCTTTGCATGAGAGAAAGCTATTGGATCTTCACGCTGGATGCTTAAACCTGAATGGGCTGAATGATGAAATTCATACTTTAGTTTAACACTCGATGCACCTCTTAGAGAGTATCCACTTAATAGCAATGATAATTATTCATTTTACATTGTCTCATAACAAGACTACATCCAAAAAATATCTTTGTATTCTTCCAACATTACAACGCACCCATGTGTTGTATTGCCTTTTATTTACTGCATGAGTGTGTACTTATGTTTATACACATGGGCTATTTTATTTATTTTTTTAATGATATATATATTTGCCAGAGAGAATTGGACCGCAAATCTAGAAGTGACACAAACCAGAAGTTATGATTACGGAAACTGGAAGTTGCAGCTGGAATGCACAGCGCAGTCACACTTCCATTTCCCCCTTCCGAGTGCATTCCACAGACACAAGGCTGTTCTGTCTCAAAGAGATTATATGGTGATCCTCTCTCTTTTTTATTTTGAATTACTTATTTGACATTTATATATATGGTTACTCTTTCTGGCCATTATCATCCAGGCAGTACAATTGGGCAATATGGCATGTGCAACTCTCTATTTTTCAAACATCTCTCATTTTTATAATTTATAGATTTGAATGGACTATCCTTTAGAGGTTTTATTGTAATGCTTACTTGTTATGTTTTAAAGTTTGTTTTTACTCTGTTCTGTCCAAGCATGGTGTATGTGACATCCCTCCCTCACTGATTTACCCAGCCCATTAATGGGAGTGAGTCTTAAACCATTTTTAGACATATATAAGGGAGGCTGATATATCTTGTCTAACTGGCTCTGAGAAAGAGGGGGATCTCCCTTCGAAACGCGTCAGTCATTTTTTAGGGTTTTCCTTCACTTGGGACTCGCACATGACTCCAGTCTGATTGTACAGTATTGGATATTACATGCTTATGACATTTTGGCATTTGTTTTGGCATCTGCTTTATCCTTCAATAAATTTCTTGTCGCTGAAGTAATGTGAAAGGCTGGTGCGACTTCTTTTGTTTTTATTTTGCAACTCTGAGTGTTGAGCGGCCTTCAGCTGGATGAATGTTCACCTGCTGTTTGGAGTACCAGTGAGGGCATTTCCCTGTGAAGCAATAACGGACTAGAATGTGAGAGATAGACTAAGCATGTCCGGTAGGAGTACTCAGTAACCCAGGGGTAGACTGCCCTGTAGTGAATCCTCAAGCAGAAGTAGCAGCAAAAAGCTCCTGAATGCCTTATAAAGGCTTTAGGTTGCATCACACCAGTGGTGTGATGCAACACCTGGACCGAGCTCTGAGTGGATGAATTTTAGAGCAAGTTTAAAATGTTTGCACCTTATTGAATGCATTCCAAGTGATAGACTAATGGTCAATTAAACAGGGCGACTATGTCTTACCTGTCCACGATGCTCAACTGTATATAAAGTCTAGCTTTCAGCTGGCATGGTGAGCATACCTCCAAAAGATGTCTTCAAGGTGTGGGTTCCATTGTGATGGACCACGGCCCTGGAACTGTATAGCACCCTGGAGATAACTCAAAGCGTTGTACCAACTGCCAAAAAGAACAACATACAGTGCCCAAAGCAGCCAATCCTATCTAGGATACAGATCCCAAGGTTTTACCAAGGTTGCACTGATCTGGAAATACTGCTTATGTAGACAGTGAAGTTGATTGAATAATTCTTGAGAAAAGTAATACAATAAAATAATTAAGTAGTGAAGCTGATTAATTAAGTAGTGAAGCAGGAGAAGAAGAGATCCATCACCTATAGACACTAGCAAAAAACTGAGGACAGAGTACGGTAGGGTTAAAGGGGAGGCATCCCAGGAGGGCGTGTCCTCAAAAGCTAGCCAGTGTTTAGTCACCTGAAGGTATGAAGCTATACCCATGGCATATGAATAAGTTGCATGCATCCTGTACTGTACAATGAAGATATTTTATTTTTTGGTTTAGATGCACCTAAATATTATAAAAAAAATTTGGTTTGAGTTAAATATTAAATAATCGTATACAATGTACCACAGTCACCAGACTGAAAACAAATAAACATTTACATAAATATAAGTAAACACATTGTAGATTCACACTGACGAAAAATCATTTAAAATGTACACCAGGCCCGGACAAATATTACCCAGTGCTAGGAGCGAAGTTTACTATTAGAGGAATTTTTTTTTTTAGTTTCAAAGAATAAACCCAACATTTCATATTCCTGATGTGTGTATGTTGTACCATGTACTTGTATGAAAAAAAGTTTTCTGTTCTCTTTGTATGGCTTCCTTTGTTTGAAATACTGTATAGTGTTCCTGTAGGTCCCTCAGTTTTCCTAACAAAAACTGACCACACTAGGCATGAGAGCACAGCATGATCAGTTCTCTAGCTGTATTGAGAATTCAGCCTGCTCTCCTCCAATGACAGGGATGTGGAAATTTTTGAAAAAAACTACTTGTCCAGGGACTAAATCGGTGCCCCAATCTACCTGTCCCTCATAATAATCTACTTGGCCAGACAAAAAAAATAAATTTGAACCAAATCTGTATTTAAATTGTGTAGTGACTTTTGGGGGACTATTTATTTAAAAAATTATTTTATTCCAAAATTGGGAATCCCAGCTGACTGTTAGGGGTTAACATTCTAGAGTGAATTTCAAGGGATATTTGAAGAGGTTTTCACAAAAACCAGTGAGTGGAAGAAACTTGTTTGAAAGACAATGTGACACACACTACTATTGAAATTCTTACAGGTGATAAAACAAAGTCCCAGAAAAGACTGATGTTGATTAGTCTAATACCTGGCAGATATATGTTTCCTAAACAAATGCCATGGTCTATGGTAAGCTAGGAGATACTTCAATGGCAGGCAACTTAATTATAGATAGTCAAACACTACTATTTGGACTTCTGCAGGTGAACATATACGAGGTATGGAAGTGACAATAGAGTAACCAAACCTGATTGTCTGAGAGCTCACACAAAACCTTGGAAGTGTGGATTCCCAGAGGAGACTTCTTGAAATGTGACAATACACTATTATCCACTGAGGTAAAAATATAACTGGCTGTTTACACTAGCTCCCACACAATCAACAGGTAAACAGAGGGTCTTTCCTATTCATGGGAACATCATTCCTTAAGCAAAAAGGTGAAGCTTAGGTCATCTAAAGCTAAGAACTTGATATCTACCCACAGAGACATTCTCAAAGGCATTTTACTAACAATTTTTATCAAGGGAAAATATTTTTGAGAAGGTTAGGTATTGCATACCACTCAATTAAGTGTGAAATGATGAAGAATAAGATGATTCGTGAATTGGTGTCTATTATACATTTCCAAAAAAAATCAAATGTTTCAAAACAGTTAAATATCAGGGAAGTGAGGAACCAAATGTATGTACATCTTTCTATGGTTCTCATTCAAGAGTAATATCAACTATACCTGAATAGGATACATATATATATTTGATACCTAAAGACATGTTATTTCAATCAAAGGATGAGTCATCATTACAACACAAATTGTTTTGTAATCCCTCGCTGCCCCCCAGTGGACAGGTGAGAGATATCTTATGTACACATACTTCTCGAACTGCCAATCAACAAGCCTGTTGGGAGGGTCTTTTTAAACAAAGGTTTGGATGGTATAAAAAGCCATGCACCTCACATTTAAAAAAAATCAAGCTAAAAAGCAAGCTGAAAAGGAGGAGAAAAATCTGAAAAGGAAAATGTTGAAGAATCTGAAGAAGCTGAAATCTGAACCATCTGAAAAACTTAAAGATCTTCTAAAACTACTTCTAAATCTTTTAAAACTTCTGAACCTCTGAACTTCTATACTTCTTCTATGATACTTCTGATCTATTTTGCTCATAATAACTACACTCTACTCTAAACACTACAATCCAGACTGCACTCTCACTTGCTACCTGCGGCCATCTTGCTGAAGGAGTCCAGCTGCCATTTTGTCTTGAGGACCATTTGAAGGCCCAACTGCATTCCACTGGGGGAGGCCTCAAAATCAAGGTTCTAGGAGTGGTGAGGTTGCTAGGATACAGTAGCTTATTTGATATTTCCAATTTTCCATAGACTTATAGTGTTTGTTTTGTGTGTTTAGAAATATTAAGATCTATATATAATTATTAAGTTTGATTTTGATATTGAAATTAGATATCACATATTAACTGTAGTTTTGTTATAGTGCAATTTATCAGAGAATACTTTCTTACATTTCTATGGCCACGGAATGTGAGAAATAATTTCTGAAGCACTATAAGGTTACAACTTATACATAAAATTAGATTTTTCCTCTCTTTACGATTATCTATATCTATTGTTTGATCATAGAAATTAGCCTGTTATATTTTTGATTATATGTACAAGTATACAGTTATCACCAGTATTTTGCGTTTGTATTAATATATATATAAATTTTGTACATAAATTTATTTATTAAAAAGGCAATTTTTGTGTATATGGTACGAAATCATACTGGCTAAAAGTACTCAAGGTATATTATTAAGTGGTGATCAAATTATTAAGGTGTCCAAATTATTGGTTCATGAAATATTTGCCGTATTTTACCGGCTGGAGGCACTGCGATATTTTGTTTAACTACTTCCTTTCCGGACACTTTTACCCCCTTCCTGTCCAGGGCAATTTTCAGCTCTCAGCGCTATCACACTTTGAATGACAATTGCGCGGTCATGCAATACTGTACCCATATGAATTTGTTACCATTTTTTTGAGACAGATAAAGCTTTATTTTGGTGGTATTTATTCACCGCTGGGATTTTTATTTTTTTTACTATGTAAATGAAAATGTCCAAAAATTTTGAAAAAAAAAAGTGTTTTTTTTTTTAAATAAAATTTTGCAAATAAATAATGTTTCATCATAAATCTTGGCCGAAATTTATTCCGTTATTTTTTTAGTAAAAAAAAGAAAAAAATCCAAAATTAGTTTATAACCAAAAATTATAATTTTTAAACATTTTTATTTTATTTTTTTATATTATTTTTGTTTTTTTTTTTTGTTTTTTTTTACATACTGTCACCCTAGCAATGCGGTGTCACACTGTACTACTTGTGGGGGGTGATGAAGATTTTTTTTTTTTTTACACTGATTGCTTTTACACCCATATAGGATGTAAAAACAATCATTTCTCTTTCTCTCTGTCTGCATTCTTGCAGTCATTGAGAAGTACTGAGTGAGCTGTGATTGGTCACAGCTTGTCACATGGTACAAGGCTGTTGTGACTAGCCTTATACCACGTGACCTCTGTGATCATTCACAGATTTCACACATAGTAAGCAATGATGTCACAAGTGACATCTTGCTTACTACTTTGCATGTGATCACTGATTCGCCAATCAGTGATCACATGATCGGGACCTCGTACAGAGGTCCCGTCCGACGATTGGTGTTTCACTGTGTCCGGAGGACACAGCGGGCACCGGATCGCGGTGGTGCGCGCTCCCAGGGAGTGCGCACAGCTAGAAAAGGCGAGTGCCGTTTAGGAACGGCAACCCGCCCCTGGACTGCCACCGTCCTGCCGTTTATAAACAGCAGGCGGACGACAAGAGGTTAAGGGAGAGGACAGCGCTCTACATATTTAGAATAAATTATTACATAAACCACCACAATTGGAGGTGATTTTAGGAATGTATGGGGCTTTTAAAAATCAAAAAGGGGCTTTATGGAGACTTAAACATTGTGCTGTTTATCTACTCCTCCCCTCCCTGCCTTTCTCCAGCATCGCACCCGGGGACTATAAAGGAGGGGAGAGACTCTTGAAGTGTAATGAGCACCAACTGGGTGCTTGTAAGGAAAGGGGAGTGTTGGGCATATCTTTTATTCCTTTCACTGCCAGAGCCGTTAAAAAATAATTTTAGGTCTAAAAATTACACAAAACCCCCAAACATTATATATTTTCTGAAAGCAGACACCCTAGAGAATAAAATAAAGGTAGTTCCAATTTTTTTATGTTGCACGATATTACCGCAAAATTTCAGTAAAAAAGTTAATTTTAGGGCACAAAAAAAAGTAATAAATTACCATATTTTTTGTCAAATATAATAGAGAGGTTGCACCAAGTAAATAGATATCCAACATGTCAAAACTTAAATTTGCGCGCACTTGTGAAATGGCGACGAACTTCAGTACAACGTATTTTCTATAGGTGAAACTTGTAAAGCCCCTATAGGTCATCAATATAGTGTTATGGAGAAGGTCTGGTGCTAGAATTATTGCTCTCATTCTGGCATGCATGGCAATATGTAACATGTATATTGCAATCGATGTTTTCATGCGTAGGCGCATGTGATGATTTTTGGTGAGAGGTTCTCTTTATTGAGACATCCAGGGTCTAAAACACCCTGGATGCTTCCCCTGAATGTAATGCAGTGCGCATCACACTGCATTACATTCTTTCCCGGCCTCGATGGTCGGGAAATCTTTGAACGGGGACCCGGAAGTGACATCATAACGTCACTTCCGGGTCAGGACAAGAAGGGGAGTGGATGTGTCCGTCTCCTCCCTCCCCTCTAGCCGGGGGTGGTGAGCCGGGCCCACAGATGGGCAAGCGGAGCCTGGGAGACAGTGGGTGGTTCACGTGGGGGGAGCGGAGGCTGGCACTGTGTGGAAGCAATCAGCGGCAGCACTACCGCCCGAATACTTCCACCTGACAGCAGGGCTGAAGGATAAAAAAAAAAAACTACCTGCCCAGCACCCGAATCTACATGTCCCAGGTGTCGGGTGATGCAAATTCAACATCGCTGAACGATCAAGCAAAGATTAGGCTCTGAGAACAGGGGGTATGTGACCACTTTTAAAAAAAGGGGGGGGGGAAGGGTTTATAATGTGTTTATATACAAATGTTTTGCCTTTAGATTTTTATTTTAAACTGAATGGGTTGTTTTATAAGGTGAGGGTTCACATATACTTTAAGTCCATCAATGGGAGTATATAAATATGTAACAAATCTTGTTTGTAAGTCCAGTCCGCAACAGGTCCTGACACTCTGGGGGAGCTTTAGCTGGCCAATAACTTTTTTTTGTGTGTGTTGCAGGGGCAGACACAGCATCCCCAGAGAGTTGACACCTGCCGAAGGGGGGTGGGGAGTCTGCACTGAGGGGTTTGGGGATGTTCGTGTAGGACTGCACTATGGGGGATATGTCTTGGGGAGGGGGGGATTTGAACTGAGAAGAGGGGGGACTTCTTGGGCTGTACTCTGTAAAGTGGCCTGTGAGATAAGTACTACTGATCCCTGCTCAATGCACTCAATGCACTCCTGACTCCTGCACCCTGTGCAATATGCACTTTTAACCCCTTCATCCTGTACAATATGCATTCCTGGCCCCTGCCCCCGTGTGTTATGCACTCCTGGCCTCTTCACACTCTGCTTTATGTACTCCTGAGCCCTGCAGTATAGACATCGTTTTGCATTACATTTTCAGGTCTACTGTACTCTGTACACTGGGTTGTATATGGCATACTGTACTCCTGGCCACCACACTCTAAGTACATTATTTCTGAAGTTCTTCGTCACAGCCTAACTCCATATTTGTAATCACTATAAATAGTTTGTCTGGGCGAAGCTGTCACAGAGAAAATTATTTTCTTTACTAATACATGCATCCACTGTGGGTGCTGTATGAACTGTATGTAGCATCAGGTACATACAGTACACAGTGATGTGTTCGGGCAGAGGTACAGGAACTTCCCATCTGCTGTGGGAACAAAATGATTCGGGCTCAGAGCTGCTCAGCTATTCAAAGGAATAGGAAGGTAATTTTCATTTATGAATACAAGACCTCCTTTGAATGGCCGAGATGGAGAGGTGGGAAGATGTCAGCCATTTATGTATTCATAAATGATAAATTACAAGGCTTCCTCTGAAAAGCTGAGCAGCACTCAGCCCAACTTGATTTTGATCTGGCAGCAAAGGGAAATCCATGAACCATTGCCAGAACACAGCAATGTACATTGTATGTAGCTGATGACAGTATATATACTGCTGACAGCAGGTGTATGTAATAGGAAACAAAATAGTTAGTCTGGGCCAACTTGGCTCATAAAAAGCTATGTAACACGATAGCAAAGCATATATAATGAAACTGTTCCATTTTTATAAAATGAGTATGCTGAGGTTCATACAAGTCTGTTAGATGCTTGTGGCACAGTCATTAAAGCATATTTTGAGTAAAAGGACTATGGCATATGTGTGCTTTGTATAGGGGTAGCAGACTCAAGCTTTATTTAAACATACTAGGGGCGACACTGTGTAAGACACCCAGGTTGTTACATTTCAGCATGTAGAGTTTTCCATGTAAAGTAACTGAAAGTTGGTAATGTGAGTTTTTCCTTCTAAATGAAAACTTTTTTTTTTTTTTTTATTACAGCAGACCTAAACTCAGGATTACCTACCTCAACTCAACACAGAATATGTAAAAAGGAAATCAAGGCTGCAAAAATTTAAATAAACGACAGATTGAAAAAGATAGCAGGACAAACCCCAAAAAATTCTTCAAGTATATGATTAGTGAAAAGATCAGGTCCGGGCATGTAGGCCCTTTACAAAATAATCTAGAGTGTGTGACTGGGGACAAAGAGAAGGCAAATGTATTAAATACGTAAATACCCTCTTCAGCTCTGTGTATACAAAGGAGCAAGGGGGAGCTCTTGTCCACAATGGGCATGGTATTGACACAGTCCCAGATGATCCACGTTCGCTCACAATTGATATGATCCAGAAATATTTAGACAGAATAAAAGGTGAATAAAGCACCTGGACCGGATAGCATACACTAATTTTTCGGGACTCTTTAATGACTGGCATAGTGCCACTGGATTGGTGTAAGGCCAATGTGGTGCCTACTGTATATTTAAAAAGGATCAAAATCTTTACCAAGTAATTAAAGACCTGTTATTTTACCTTCTATAGATGGGAAGATACTGGAGAGTTTAATAAAAGACCACATGGATGAGTTCTTGCTTGAAAAAAAATATTTTAAGCAAAAGACAGCATGGATTCATGAAAGACAGAAATTGGCAAACAAATCTGATTTCTATTTATGAGGTGAGCAAAACCTTGGACAGAGGGGTGGCTGTGCACGTGGTATACTTCGATTTTGCAAAAGCGTTTGACACAGTTCCCCACACATGGCTAATGTGTAAGGTAAAGTCTACAGGCTTGGAAAAACCTTTATGTAAAATAGATAGAAAACTGGCTAAAAGACCGAATTCAGAGAATAGTGGTTGGGACCTTTACTTTTTAACATATTTATAAATGGTCTGGGATTAAAAATATCATCTCAGTCTTTGCAGATGACACTAAACTATGCAGTGGAATAATGTCCTTACAGGATCTCTTCAACTTTAATTTGGCAACTATGTGGAAAATGAGGTATAATATTGATAAATGTAAAGTTATGCACTTGGGGGCTAAGAATATGCATACAGCATACATACTAGGGGGAGAACAACTGGGGGAGTCCATGGTGGAGAAGGATCTAGGAGCTCTGGTAGATCATAAGCTTAATAAAATGCAATGCCATGCTGCGGTTTCTAAAGCAAGCAAAATCATCTCTTGTATTAAAAGAGGTATAGACTCCAGAGAGAGTGATATACTTTTCCCCTGTGCAGATCATTAGTAAGACCATCATCTGGATTATGCAGTTCAGTTTTGGGCACCAATTCACAAAAATTGGGAACTGTAGAAAGTGCAGAGAAGGGCAACCAAACTGATAAGAAGCACAGAGAAGCTCAGTTATGAGGAAAGATTAAAGAAATTTAATTTATTCTCTCTTGAGAAGAGGAGATTAAGGGGGATATGATCAACATGTATAAATACATCAGTGGTTCATATAGTGAACTCGGTGTAGAGAGTTATTCACCCTGAGGTCATCATAGAAGACAAGGGGGCACTCTTTAAATTTGGAGGAAAAAAGATTTATTCTTCAAATACGGAAAGGTTTCTTCACAGTAAGAGCTGTGAAAATATGGAATAGACACCCTCAAGAGTTGGTTCTGGCCAACTCAGTGTATTGCTTTAAAAAAGGCATGGATTATTTCCTAGATATACAGAATATATCTGGATACTAACATTCACAGGTGAAACTCGAAAAATTAGAATATCGTGCAAAAGTTCATTTATTTCAGTAATGCAACTTAAAAGGTGAAACTAATATATGAAATAGACTCATTACATGCAAAGCAAGATACTTCAAGCCGTGATTTGTCATAATTGTGATGATTATGGCTTACAGCTCATGAAAACCCCAAATCCACAATCTCAGAAAATTAGATTATATGCAAGCAATAAAACAAGGATGGTACAGTTGTGACCAAAATTATTCAACCCCCACTGAAATTGAGTGTTTTGGCCAGTTTGACATTGCTTTTGATCATTCAGTCATCTTGCTTACATTTACATTAAAGAGGCACTTGTAGGTCAGACAAATATAACATAACAGTTATAATGAAATAACCACAAATGTCTTTTCTGTGCTCACAGCATTATCAGTTTTATTCAACCCCCAAGTGACATTCAATCTTAGTACTTAGTACAGCATCCTTTTACAGTTATAACAGCTTTTAAACGTGAAGCATAGCTTGACACAAGTGTCTTGCAGCGATCTACGGGTATCTTCGCCCATTCTTCATGGGCAAAGGCCTCCAGTTCAGTCACATTCTTAGGCTTGCGCACTGCAACTGCTTTCTTTAAGTCCCACCAGAGGTTCTCAATCGGATTTAAGTCTGGTGACTGCGATGGCCACTCCAAAATGTTCCAGCCTTTCCTCTGCAACCATGCTCTAGTGGACTTGGAGGTATGCTTGGGATCATTGTCCTGTTGAAAGGTCCAACGTCTCCCAAGCCTCAGGTGTGTGACGGACTGCATCACGTTTCCATCCAATATCTCCTGGTACTGAAGAGAATTCATGGTACCTTGCACACGCTGAAGCTTCCCTGTACCTGCAGAAGCAAAACAGCCCCAAAGCATGATTGACCCTCCACCATGCTTCACAGTAGGCAAGGTGTTCTTTTCATCATAGGCCTTGTTCTTCCTCCTCCAAACATAGCGTTGATCCATGGGCCCAAACAGTTCTAATTTTGTTTCATCAGTCCACAGAACACTATCCCACAACTTTTGTGGTTTGTCCACATGGCTTTTGGCATACTGCAGTCGACTCTTCTTATTCTTTGGAGACAGCAAGGGGGTACGCCTGGGAGTTCTGGCACGGAGGCCTTCATTACGCAGTGTGCGTCTTATTGTCTGGGCTGAAACTTCTGTACCCACATCTGACAAATCTTTTCTCAGTTCCTCAGCAGTCACACGGGGACTTCTCTCCACTCTACGCTTCAGGTAGCGCACAGCAGTCGAAGTCAGCATCTTCTTTCTGCCACGACCAGGTAGCGTTTCAACAGTGCCCTTTGCCTTGAATTTGCGAATGATGCTTCCTAAGGTGTCTCTTGGTATGTTTAACATCTTTGCAATCTTCTTATAGCCATTGCCCTTCCTGTGAAGAGAAATCACCTCTTCTCTTGTCTTCCTGGACCATTCTCTTGCCTTCACCATGTTTGTAACCACACCAGTAAATGTCTAGAAGGAGCTGAGTATCACAGTCATTTTAAAGCTGCCTAATTGGTGCTTATTATGCTTGATTGCTGCTCGGTGACATCCACAGGTGTTTTCAATACCTGATGGAAAGCACCTGTATGAACCTCTGTTCTTCAGAGTGGTAGTCTTTAAGGGGTTGAATAATTGTGGCAATGAAGAAACCACATAAGAACCATTTACTACTGTATTACATAAACAATTGATGTCATTTTAGTTGCATTTGGGTAGTTACAACGTCCTTGTAGGATTTGATTCTGAATACAATTCCAAATGTACACTATAGTCCCTAAACCCCTTTACAGCATTGGGGGTTGAATAATTTTGGTCACAACTGTACATAGAACAATATGGGACCTCTGAAAAGTATAAGCATGCATATGTACTCAGTACTTGGTTTGGGCTCCTTTTGCAGCAATTACTGCCTCAATGTGGCGTGGCATGGAAGCTATCAGCCTGTGGCACTGCTGAGGTGTTATGGAAGACCAAGATGCTTCAATAACGGCCTTCAGCTCTTCTGCATTGTTCGGTCTCATGTCTCTCATCTTTCTCTTGGCAATGCCCCATAGATTCTCTATGGGGTTCAGGTCAGGCGAGTTTGCTGGCCAATCAAGCACAGTAATCCCACGGTCATTGAACCAGGTTTTGGTGCTTTTGGCAGTGTGGGCAGGTGCCAAATCCTGCTGCACAATGAAGTCAGCATCCCCATAAAGCTCGTCTGCAGAAGGAAGCATGAAGTGCTCCAAAATCTCCTGGTAGATGGCTGTGTTGACCTTGGACTTAATGAAGCACAGTGGACCAACACCATCAAATCAACACAGCCTGTGGAAACTTCACACTGGACTTCAAGCATCTTGCAGTGTGTACCTCTCCATTCTTCCTCCATACTCTGGGTCCTTGGTTTTCCAAATGAGATGCAAAAGTTGCTCTCATCAGAAAAGAGGACTTTGGACCACTGAGCAACAGACCAGGTCTGTATTTCTTTAGCCCAGGTAAGACGCTTCAGACATTGTTCAGGAGTGGCTTGACAAGAGGAATATGACATTTGAAGCCCATGTCCAGGATCTGTCTGTGTGTGGTGGCTCTTGATGCACTGACTCCAACCTCAGTCCACTCCTTGTGAAAGTCCCCAACACTTTTGAATGGCCTTTTCCTGACAATCCTCTCCAGGCCGCGGTCATCCCTGCTGCTTGTGCACCTTTTTCTTCCACACTTTTCCCTTCCACATAACCTTCTATTAATGTGCTTTGATACAGCACTTTGGGAACAGCCAACTTCTTTTGCAATTACCTTTTGAGGCTTTCCCTCCTTATGGAGGGTGTCAATGATGGGAAAGACTGCTGACCTGACAGTTGTGCAGAAAACCATGATTGTGATTCCTACTGAACCAGACAGAGACCATTTAAAGGCTCAGGAACCCTTTGCAGGTGTTATGGCTTAATTAGCTAATTAGAGTGGGGCACCTTGAGCCTAGAATATTGCACCTTTTCACAATATTCTAATTTTCTGAGATTGTGGATTTGGGGTTTTCATGAGCTGTAAGCCATAATCATCACAATTATGACAAATCACAGCTTGAACTATCTTGCTCTGCATGTAATGAGTCTATCTCATATATTAGTTTCACCTTTTAAGTTGCATTACTGAAATAAATGAACTTTTGCACGATATTCTAATTTTTTGAGTTTCACCTATATACGCAAATTTGATCCACGGAATATCTGATTGCCTCTCAAGAAGGAATTCTTTCCCCTGCAGGAGCAAATTGGATCATGCTTTGCTGTGTTTTTTTTTGCCTTCCTCTGGATCAGCTGTGGGTATAGGATTATAACTTTTTTTTGTATGGTTGAACTAGATGGACTTTTGTAACCATGCAAACATGTAAATTGTAAAAAAGTAGTGCAGCGCTCAAAACAACTACAACTCAAGAATAATGCAAATGACAAAAAAATCAACAGTGATATATATTAGTGCCAACCCTTAAAAAATAAAAAATTAAGTGCCAAACCATGACCATAAACATAATGTGCATACATTTAATAAATATTGCTTCAAAAAAATTGTCCAATAAGGAAAAAACTTTAGCAGTGCTCACAAAGTGCCACACAAATAAAACCACATATGTGTATAAATAAAGAACAATGTCCTTTCGGTGAAAAGAAAAATATATATATTCATGCGGCGTGCAGCTGTGATAATGAATAAAACCGTGACTGTGCCAAACTCCTTCCGTAAATGGCTAAATTGCCCCCTCACCTCCTCCTACTGACCCCGAAGGGCCAACAGGCTTGCAGGATCACCTGGATCCTTATTTTGTCAAGGCCAGCAGCTTCCTTCCTTCCCTGGATCTCCTCAGCAGGGTTCCAAAGAGCCCCTATTCAGTCAGGGCAGTCCTGAAGAGTAATAGCTCACCAATCCAGTGAGCCAAAGAAATACTCTCTAAGTGTAGTATTACTATTACTGTAGTATTGCTATTACTCTTCAGGACTGCCCTGACTGAATAGGGGCTCTTTGGAACCCTGCTGAGGAGATCCAGGGAAGGAAGGAAGCTGCTGGCCTTGACAAAATAAGGATCCAGGTGATCTGCAAGCCTGTTGGCCCTTCGGGGTCAGTAGGAGGAGGTGAGGGGGCAATTTAGCCATTTACGGAAGGAGTTTGGCACAGTCACGGTTTTATTCATTATCACAGCTGCACGCCGCATGAATATATATATTTTTCTTTTCACCGAAAGGACATTGTTCTTTATTTATACACATATGTGGTTTTATTTGTGTGGCACTTTGTGAGCACTGCTAAAGTTTTTTCCTTATTGGACAATTTTTTTGAAGCAATATTTATTAAATGTATGCACATTATGTTTATGGTCATGGTTTGGCACTTAATTTTTTATTTTTTAAGGGTTGGCACTAATATATATCACTGTTGATTTTTTTGTCATTTTCATTATTCTTGAGTTGTAGTTGTTTTGAGCGCTGCACTACTTTTTTACAATTTATTCACACTGCTTTTGGTATCAGTTTTGAGTGCTGGCAGCTAGAGAAGAGGTTTAGTAGTTCCATTTGTATAGCGCAGGAGGATTTCGGATTACATGCAAACATGTAACTGTGCTGGGAGAGTGTGCGCTATTGGTGCAACTTTGTTTACAGTCTGGTATGCACATATGCAGCGTCTCAGCGTTAAGGCCCACCCGCCTAGAGGCCGCATATATGCTTTCTGCCAACGTGAAGAGATTAAAATATATAGATTTTAAATATACAACACCCTTCAATCTTACCTTATGTTATCAATCCAGCAATCAATTACAAGGGGCAACAGAAGCTCCAGGTTAAGCCAAAGAGTGAAGTAGTAATCGGTTTTCTTAGAACACATATAATGTACAACTGATGGTTTATTCAACTTGGCTTCCAGCTGGTTTCCTAGGTCGCCAGGTACTAAGTAATAAAGGAAAATAAAGGAAAATTTTATTAATAAATAGTCTTATATTGTAAAACCCAAACACCTGACAGGCAATAAAACTAACAGGAATTTGCCTAATGGTGTTTTAGCTGAATAAGAACTATAAGGCCTCAAGTACACATTTTTTTTCCTCATAATCGTCTTTTTTTTTTTTATAGCACGAAAAATAAAAGCACAGGCAATCAAATACCACCGAAAGAAAGCCCAATTCATGGGGGAAAAAAAGGATGCAAATTTAATTTTGGTTCAGCGTTGCATGACCGCACAATTGTCAAAGTGACGCAGCGCCATAACACAAACCGCTTATGTAACAGCTTCCCGACCGCCCTAGAGCAAAAATACTGCTACAGGGCGGCAGAGCTGTGCAAAATCAAATATATATATATGTGATTCGCGGTCCAGTGGATTTCACGCCCCTCCCAGATAGCATCAGATTGCCCGTCAGTACACAAGTCATCACATTTAACCCCTTGATTGCCAGGAAGACGCTTATACACAATAAACCTCCATTGCTAGTATAGTGTCTCAACGGATCAATATCTTTGATCAGATCAGCACTATACCAGCGTTCACATTACTATAGTGTTCCCAAAAATGCAGCGCTAGCGGGAACAGCCACGGCACCTGCCAGCACCTGTGTTTAGCCCCTACGCTTACCCCCCCCTTCTCCCCCAGCAAGTGCAGTGTCAGTAGGTCACTGTCACTTGATACATTGTACACAAAACCGCAATGTTCGCAGAATCAGGCCTGATCTCTGTTAGCACTTGCCGGTAAATTTTGATGATTCTCATATGCAGCAGAGTGCCAGTGTAAAAATAATAAAAAAAATCAAAATAAAATAAAAGTACCCTCACCCCCCCTGCGCACATCTGCCTTCGTGAGCATTTACCCTGTGCCAGTATGGAAACAGCGGTTGCACCATGCATGTGAGGTATCGCCACAAACGTCAGATTAAGAGCAGTAATTCTAACACTAGACCTCCTCTGTAAATCTAAAATCGTAGCTTGTAAAGGCTTTTAAAACGTTGCCTATGTTTATTAAAACGTATGCAGTTTGTCACCATTGTAAAACCTTGTGAGAAAAAATGAGATCTGCAAAATACTCACCATGCCCCTTTTAAATTTCTTGGGGTATCTACTTTCCAAAAATGGGTCATTTGGGGGGGGGGGGGTTTGGTGCTATCCTGGCATTTCAGGGCCTTCGAAACTGTGATAGGTAGTGAGGAAGTGAAATGAGGAAGTTACGCACCTTCAGGCTTTCAAAGTGGCCATTGGATTTCAGGCTCCTGTATGTGGCTAGGCTCCCAAAAAGTCTCACACATGTGGTACCCCCATACTCGGTAGAAGTAGCAGAATGTATTTTGGGGTGTAATTCCACATATACCCATTATTATTATTATACAGGATTTATATAGCGTCAACAGTTTGCTCAGCACTTTACAATATAACGGGAGACAATACAGCAACAATACAGTTCAATACAAGAGGGATTTGAGGGCCCTGCTCCTTGGAGCTTACAATCTAGGAGGGAGGGGCTAGCGGTACAAAAGGTAGTAACTGTGGGGGGGATGGACTGGTTGGAAGAGTAGAAGATTCCATTATTAGCTGAGGGCAGGATAGGCTTCCCTGAAGAGATAGGTTTTCAGAGATCACCTAAAAGTGAGCAGAGTAGGCGATAGTCTGATAAATTGGGGTAGAGAGTTCCAGAGGATGGGGAAGCTCTGGAGAAGTCATGGAGATGAGCATGGGAGGAGGAGACAAAGGAGCTAGAGAGCAGGAGGTCTTGCGAGGAGCGGAGAGTACGGTTTGGGTGATATTTAGAGACAAGATTGGTGATGAAATTTGGGGCAGAGTTATAAATGGCTTTATACGATATTGTTAAGTGTTTTAAATTTTATCCGTTGGGCAACGGGAAGCCAGTGGAGGGATTGGCGGAGAGGGGTGGCAGATACAGAACGGTTAGTAAGGTGGATGATTCTGGCAGCAGCATTCATGATAGACTGAAGAGGGGATAGCCTGTGATGAGGTAGGCCAATGAGAAAGGAGTTACAATAGTCAAAGCGAGATAGAACAAGGGAGTGGATAAGTTGCTTAGTGGTTTCTGAGGTTAGGAACGGGCGTATCTTGGAGATGTTGCGGAGGTGAAGTCTACAAGATTTGGACAGTGATTGGATTTGGGGCTGAAAGGACAGATGGGAGTCTAGGATTACACCTAGTACCCTGGCATGAGGGGAGGGACTGATGATTGTGTTATTGATCTTGATGGAGAAGTCAGGGGAGGGGGCACGGGCTGGGGGAAATACTAAGAGCTCAGTTTTGGAAAGATTGAGTTTCAGGAAGTGGAGTGACATCCATGCCGATATGTCACTTAGTAGGTTAGTGATGCGAGAGAAGACTGAAGGGGTGAGGTGAGGGGTAGAAAGATAGATTTGTGTGTCATCAGCATAGAGATGGTACTTAAAGCCATGGGAGTTTATCAAGTGACCAAGGGAGGAGGTGTAGATGGAGAAGAGAAGGGGTCCAAGGAGGGAGTGAAGAGGAGGAGGCAGCATTATAGGGAACACTGAAGGAGCGCTGTGATAGGTAGAAGAACCAGGAGAGAGCAGAGACTCTGAGGCCAAGAGAGTGGAGTTTTTTGAGGAGGAAGGGATGGTCAACTGTAGCAAAAGCCGCAGAGAGGTCAAGTAGTAAGAGTACGGATTAGTAGCCATTGGTTTTAGCAGTTAGTAGATCATTAGTGAGTTTTAGTAGGGCAGTTTCAGTGGAGTGTGAGCGAAAGCCAGACTCTAAAGGGTCAAGAAGGTTGTTGTCAGTGAGGTGGGAGCTCAGGCGATTGTAGACTAAGGGTTCTAGGAGTTTAGAGGTAACTGGAAGCAGGGAGATGGGTCTTAAGTTGTTCAGGTTGGTGGGGTCCAGGGAGGGCTTTTTGAATATGGGAGTGATGTGCGCATGCTTTAGAGGGGAGGGGAAGGCACCAGTAGAGAAGGAAAGATTGAAGATGTGAGTGAGGGAGCATAGGATGGAAGAAGAGGGTGACCATAGTAGTTGTGAGGGGACAGGATCCAAGGGGCAGGTAGTGAGGCGGGCTTCTGAGAAAACCTTAGTGACCTCTTCGGTAGTAGCAAGGTCAAAAGAGGAAAGTGTTGAGGGAGGTTTAGTATAAGGTATGCTAAGTGGGATGGATGTCTGTAGGGTGGCGATGCCCCTACGAATTGCGCAATCTTGTTTTTGAAATGATTTGCAATCTCATGAGTGAGGTACTGGGTGGGGGTGGAGGTGGAGAAAGTAGAGAGTTAAAAGTAGAGAAGAGACGAGGACTGAATGACAAGGTATTAATAAGAGTGACAAAGTAGGCTTGTTTGGCAGCATGAAGGGAGGACTTGTAGGTTAAGAGAGCAGATCTATATAGGGTGAATGCTTGTTGAGATTTGGTTTTACACCACAATCGCTCCAGCGCATGACTATGTCGTTTAAGATTTCTGGTGTCGTCAGTCTGACAAGGTTCTAACGGTCATGGCCTGATGCTTCGTGTTGTTAGAGGAGCAAGTGAGTCTAATGTGGATGAAAGCGAACGATTATAGACAGCAGTGGCCAGGTGAGGGCAGGACAGGGGAGAGATTCTGTCGTAGAGTTGGTCAGTTGTAGAGCAGAAAGGAGCAGGGTTCAAGTTGTGAAGGTTTCTGCGGGTAATTGTTTGCCGCTTGGAGGGATAGGTGTTTGAAAACGAGGACACAGTGAAGGTGATGAGAATGTGATCAGAGAGGAAAGGGGGTGTTTGTGCAGTTGTAGGGAGTGCAAAGACTGGAGAAAACAAGGTCTAATGTATTCCCATCAGAGTGAGTGGAGGACTGTATACATTGTGTTAATGCAAAAGAGGAGGTTATGTTGAAGAGTTGGGCTGTAGCCGGGTAGTTTACATTAATATGGATGTTAAAATCTCCAAGAATGATGGTGGGTAGTTCAGAGGAGAGAAAGTAGGGTAGCCAGGCGGAGAAATCATCAAGAAAGCGGGACACCGGTCCAGGAGGCCGATAGATCACTGCAACCCTCAGAGAAATGGGAGAAGACAGCCGGATGCAGTAAGTCTCGAAAGAAGAGAAGGATAGAGAGGGGGGGTTATGCAGGACTTGAAAGGTGCTGAGTGGGGATAGAAGCAAACCAACTCCACCATCTTTCCGACCACTGGGTCTGGGTGAGTAGGTCCAGAGGAGGCCTCCATAGGAAAGTGCTGCGGGAGAAGCAGAATCTGCTGCTTGAAGCCAGGTTTCTGTAATTGCTAGTAGGTTAAGGGAGCGGGAGACAAAAAGGTCATGGACAGAGGTGAGCTTATTGCAGACAGAGCGGGCATTCCAGTGGGCACATGAAAAAGGGTGTGTGGTTTTTGGGAGCAAGGGGACCGATATTAAATTGAGGGGATTGCTGCTATACCAGGAAGAAAGAGGACGCATGGTGTGGGGATGAGATAGTGGAGGACCAGGGTTTGGGGAGATATCCCCAGAGGGTAAGAGAAGAAGAAGGGTGAGGAAAGTAACATGGGAGCAGGATGTACACGAGTGCACATGCCTTCCAGTCCTGGTGTTTAGGTCAGCAGGAGAGTGAAGTATCAGCAAGAGGTGATGAGAGCAGTAGTAGGGAGATGGTAGCAGTGAGGCTGAGATGTACAAGTTTTGGGGTGGAGCAGAGGGGTAAAGAAGTGAGATTTTGGGAACGCAGGAAAGGAATATGAAAAGGAGGAGTAGAGGGCACATATTAAAAAAGGTACACAAAGTGGGACTCAGACTTGTAATAGATGTTTCCCAGGGTGTTTGCTTGCAGTCTGTTCAGCATGCAGTAGAGTTTCTTGTTGTTGTATCTTCCTGCTGCTTGAGTTATCCTGCTTTAGTTTAACTGTGTCTTAGCACTCCGTTAAAGCAGCACCCCATCTGTGACTGTGCCCCCCATCTGTGATTCCCCCATGAGCTGATCTAAATTTAAAGAGAGCCATGGCTATTCCCATGGCTTGTGTGAGAAATATATAATTTAAATGACAACTTTGAAAAAAATAAAAAAAAATGTTTTTGTCATTTTCCAGAAACTTATGGGAAAAAAATAAATCTTCCATGGACTCAATATGCCTCTCAGCAGATAGCTTAGGGTGTCTACTTTCCGAAAAGGGGTCATTTGGGGGTGTCTGTACTATCCTGGTATTTTAGCACCTCAAAAAATGTCATGAGTAGTCAGAAAGTAAAAGCGGTGTAAATTCCATTATCTATACCATAGTGTGTAGGTGCTATAATTTTACACAAAGTAATATACACTTATTTGGATTTTTTAACCAAAAACATGTAGAATACATTTTGGCCTAAATTTATGATGAACTTTTAGTTTTTCTGGATATTTTTTATGACAAAAATGAGAAAAAAAAAATGGGATTTTTTTCTTAAAATTTTTTTGTTTATAGCACGAAAAATAAAAAGCACACAGGTGATCAACTACCACCAAAAGAAAGCTCTATTTGTGTGAAAAAAGGACATAAATTTTGTTTCAGTACAGCATTGCATGGCCATGCAATTATCAGTTGAATTAGTGCAGTGCCCAGTAGCAAAAAGAGGCCTGGTCATTAAGGGGGGTAAATCCTCTAGAGGGCAAGTGGTTAATGTGTTAAGTTCTGCTTTACCACTTGCCCTCCTGAGGATTTACTCCCCTTACTGAGCAGGACATCTTTTTGCATTACAGCGCTGCGTTACTTTAACAATTGCGCGGTCATGCAATGCTGCACCCAAATAAAATGTATATCCTTTTTGTCGCACAAATTGAGCTTTCTTTCGGTGGTATTTGATCGCCTGTGCGGTTATTTTTTGTGCTATAAAGAAAAAAATAAAAAAAAGGCCGACAATTTTGAGAAAAAAAAAAAACACATTATGTTTTACTTTTTTCTATTAACTACTAGGGGACCGCCCACAGTAAATATACTGCTACAGGGTGGCCCCTGTGCACAGGATCACGTATATAAACGTGATTATGCATTCCGGGGTAGGGGGGACGTGTGACCGCCCTACCCGTGGCACCGATCGTAGCCGCAGGTGTCAATCACCGGGTCCCAGCCGGTGATTACCCGCCGGAGCCCAGCGATTGCTGGCAATCACTGACAGAGAGGAAGGCTGAATTGTTTTCAATGGAGCTCTCCTCCCTGTCAGCTTTCAGCACACTGTTCCGGGATCGCTGGTCACAGCCTTCCAGGACAGTGTGTAACAGAGAGGTACACCCCCCCGCCCCCTAGTAAAAAACTCCCCTCAC